>NC_074688.1:28484094-28836594 GCF_029448725.1 Salvelinus fontinalis
ACGCTCTGTGCTTTCTTTATTTCATAATACTAAAGGAAATGTTTTCAGATAGAAAGTTCAGACAATGAATTGTTAAGCTCCTATTCTTTTCATTATGTTCCAATTATACGTCAAGCACAGCAATGAGGTGAAGGATGTGTTTGTAAACCTCTGAGGTTTGTTCTTGTCAATGGGGTTAAGAACACCAATAGATTATCCACACAGTCTCTCTGACACACACACACAGATACATATAAACGCACACAGACACACACATGCAGAAGTTTATCAATGTAATAGAGGTAAAAGAGGTAATAGTGACGATATGTTATTATCTTTATCAAGACCAAGGTTTATACAACCTTATAACGCATTTCAGCTGGGTGATATTTACATTCACCGTTTGGGCATTTAGCACTGACTTGCAGTCAGTGCATTCAACTAAGTTAGGTAAAACAACCACACATATTTAGGTTATCTAAAGCCCCAATCCCCCAAAATCTCCCCTGCAAGTTTGGCAGTGTTCATCCCCTTTCGAGATGACATCAATCACTCAGCAGGAACGGCATCTGGCAGCGACCCAATTCTAACCGGTACAAAGGTTATGAGCAGCTTTACAAAATCAACCTTACCTGGATAAACACAGACACACACATATACTGTACACACAAATAGGCTGGTACACGCACATACATGCACGCACACACGCACACTCCCCACTGGATAGAATTAACTTCATAGTGCCAGCATACCTTGGCATGCATCTGACAAGAACTCCCAGTACATTATATATCACACAACTCATCAATAGTCAGCTCATCTCTGCCAGGTAAAATATGTAGTCAACTCCCAGCGTAAAGTGGCATCATTTATCAATTGAATGCATTCATTTATGGAACTGAAGACTTCAACTTTGCCACGATGAATAGCCCTGTGGCTTCCTGCAAACAAGAACTAACATCAGTCTTGTAATACAGCATTATGGAAAGCTCGGAATTTCACAAACATTCTACCACAGAGGGGAGAAAGGAATCGACGTGAAGCAAATGAGAGCACTAATGCCTTGTAATGAGTTCTGTGTGGGAGTGGGCTGCGGCTGCTGCATGCTTAGTGTAGAGGTTTACGTTGGCTGTGAAAGCAGTAACACACAAACACACACACAAACAAACACAAACACACACACAGGGGAGGCAGCCTCCAGCACTGCTCAGATCATTACTAAAACCACTCATGAAAGATAAGCAGCAAGTGAACAATTATTGACTGCATTTGACATTCACCTACTCCTTGTTGAGTGCCTGTCTGACTGCCAAATGACTGATGAAACAAGCTCAGCTAATGAATGAGTCTGAAAGACAGAGAGCCGACAGAGAAACTCTTGCAGTGTTTAGAGGGAAATAGAGAAAATCCTTCATGGTTTATAAGATGAAATAGAGAACGAGAGATAGAGAAAGAGAGAGAGAGGGGGGGATAGAGAGACACCTTCATGGTTTATAAAACGAGATAGAGAACAAGAGGGAGGGAGGGAGGGAGGGAGGGAGGGAGGGAGGGAGGGAGGGAGGGAGGGAGGGAGGGAGGGAGGGAGGGAGGGAGAAAATGGGAGCGAGAGAAGGCCCAGATCCACGCCATTTGTGTGAAAAAAATACGGAGGAAAATGGGCCGCAGATCGGGCAGCCTTCTGAGAATCCGTAGGCGAGCGAGGAAACTCCCATTGCCATCCATTCCTCTTGCTAACGTGCAATCATTGGAAAATAAAATTGATGACCTATGATTAAGATTACCCTACCAACAGGACGACAAAAACTGTAACATCTTAAGTTTCACCAAGACGTGTCTGAACGACGATACGGACAATATAGAGCTAGCGGGATTTTCCATGCACCGGCAGAACAGAGACGTTATCTCTGGTAAGACGAGGGGTGGGGGTGTGTGTCTATTTGTCAATAACAGCTGGTGCGTTCTGTGATGTCTAATATTAAAGAAGTCTCGAGGTATTGCTCGCCTGAGGTAGAGTACCTTATGATAAGCTGTAGACCACACTATCTACTAAGAGAGTTTGAATCTATATTATCTATATATCTATATATTTACCACCACCTTTGCTGGCACAAAGACCGCTCTCAACCAACTATATGAGGCCATAAGCAGAGAAGAAAATACTCCACACACAGAGATGCATACAAAGCTCTCTCTCGCCCTCCATTTGGCAAATCTGACCATAATTCTTTGCCCTGATTCCTAATTACAAGCAAAAAATTAAAGCAGGAAGAACCAGTGACTCGCTCAATACGGAAGTGGTCAGATGAGGCGGATGCTACGCTACAGGACTATTTTGCTAGCACAGACTGGAATATGTTCCGGGATTCATCCAATGGCATTGAGGAGTACACCACCTCAGTCATCGGCTTCATCAAAAAGTGCATCGACGACGTCGTCCCCACAGTGACTGTACGTACATATCCCAAACAGAAGCCATTGATTACAGGAAATATCCGCATCGAGCTAAAGGCTAAAGCTGCCGCTTTCAAGGAGCGCTTATAAGAAATCGCGCTATGCCCTCAGATGAACCATCAAACAACAATACAGGATTAAGATTGAATCATACTACACCGGCTTTGACACTCGTCGGATGTGGCAGAGCTTGAAAACTATTACGGGAAACGCAGACGCGAGCTGCCCAGTGACGAGAGCCTACCAGACAAGCCTTTTATGCTCGCTTCGAAGCAAACAACACTGAAGCATGCATGAGAGTACCAGCTGTTCTGGATGGCTGTGTGATAACGCTCTCGGTAGCCGATGTGAACAAAACCTTTAAACAGGTCAACATTCACAAAGCCGCTGGGCCAGACGGATTACCAGGACGTGTACTCAAAGCATACGCAAACCAACTGTCAAGTGTTTTCACTGACAACTTCTCCCTGACCGAGTCTCTAATACCTACATGTTTCAAGCAGACAACCATAGTCCCTGTGCCCAAGGAAGCGAAGGTAACCTGCCTAAATGATTACCGCCCCGTGGCACTCACGTCGATAGCCATGAAGTGCTTTGAAAGGCTGGTCATGGTTCACATCAACAGCATCCTCCCGGACACCCTAGACCCACTCCAATTCGCATACCGCCCCAACAGATCCACAGATGACACAATCTCAATCGCATTCCACACTGCCCTTTCTCCCTGGACAAAAGGAACACCTATGTGAGAATGCTGTTCATTGACTACAGCTCAGCGTTCAACACCATAGTGTCCATGAAGCTCACCACTAAGCTAAGGATTCTGGGACTAAACACCTCCCTCTGCAACTGGATCCTGGACTTCCTGACAGACCGCCCTCAGGTGGTAAGAGTAGGCAACAACACATCTGCCACGCCAATCCTTAACACTGGGGCCCCTCAGGGGTGTGTACTTAGTCCCCTCCTGTATTCCCTGTTCACCCACGACTGTATGGCCAAACACGACTCCAACAGAATCATTAAGTTTGCTGACGATACAACAGTGGTAGGCCTGATCACCGACAACAATGAAACTCCCTATAGGGAGAAGGTCAGAAACCTGGCCGTGTGGTGCCAGGACAACAACCTCTCCCTCAATGTGAGCAAGACAAAGGAGTTGATCGTGGGACTACAGGAAAAGGCGGGCCGAACAGGCCCCCATGAACATCGACGGGGCTGTAGTGGAGCGGGTTGAGAGTTTTAAGTTCCTTGGTGTCCACATCACCAACGAACTATCATGGTCCAAACATACCAAGACAGTCGTGAAGAGGGCACGACAAAACCCTTTCCTCCTCAGGAGACTGAAAAGATTTGGCATGGGTCCCCAGATCCTCAAAAGATTCTACAGCTGCACCATCGAGAGCATCCTGACCGGTTGCATCACCGCCTGGTATGGCAACTGCTCGGCATCTGACTGTAAGGGGCTACAGAGGGTAGTGCGACCAACCCAGTACATCACTGAGGCCACGCTTCCTGCCATCCAGGACCTATACAATAGGCGGTGTCAGAGGAAAGCCCATAAAATTGTCAGAGACTCCAGTTACCCAAGTTATAGACTGTTTTCTCTGCCACCGCACGGCAAGCGGTACCGTCTAGGACCAAAAGGCTCCTCAACAGTTTCTACTCCCAAGCCATAAGACTGCTGAACAATTCATAAAATCGCCACTGGACAATTTACATTGACTCGGTACTGGTGCCCCCTGTATATAACCTCGTTATTCTTATTCTTATTGTGTTACTTTTTATTATTACTTTTTATTTTAGTCTACTTGGTAAGTATTTTCTTAACTTCTCTTGAACTGCACTGTTGGTTAAGGGCTTGTAAGTAAGCATTTCATGGTAAAGTCTACTCTTGTTGTATTTGGCCCATGAGACAAATAAAGTTTGATTTGATTTGGTACAGAAGAGAAAGAGAGAGGCAGATCCATGACATTAAGCCAACTGAGATGATAATACAGGTATTGACTGAACTTGACTCCACAGCGACGGGAAGGACTCTGAATCGGCTTGACTAACACCAGCATGATAAAAACCCATTCAATATTCTCTATGATAAAACCTAAAAAGTGTTGCACTTTACAGGGAATGGGGTGCCATTTTGGGATGCCTAGCAGGTTTTATCATAGAGAAGATTGAATGGATGACACCAGTTAACACCCCCATTCGCTCCTCATTGAGCCACACACAGAGTAGCAGATTGCTGTAATGACCTGTGTATTACCTCACTGAACCCCCTGATGTAATAACCTGTGTATTACCTCACTGAACCCCCTGATGTAATAACCTGTGTATTACCTCACTGAACCACCTGATGTAATAACCTGTGTATTACCTCACTGAACCCCCTGATGTAATAACCTGTGTATTACCTCACTGAACCCCCTGATGTAATAACCTGTGTATTACCTCACTGAACCCCCTGATGTAATAACCTGTGTATTACCTCACTGAGCCTCACTGAACCCCCTGATTACTCCCAGGTCGAGGGTAAGGGTGGGTGGGGTTGGGGGGGTGGGGGTGTACAGGTGGTGTTTAGAGGCCCAGAGAAGAGCCTGTGGGAAAAGAGGCCCTTGTCTGAGGACCTCTTTGTATTCCATCAGACCGTCACAGCCATGGAAGAGCAGAAGAAAGAACACACTGTCAGTCACTCTACTTAAACTAATCACGAAGCACCAGCCGCATCCACCACCATTTACACCGCCTCACATGGCAACTACATCCTGAATGGCACCCAATTCGCTATATAGTGCACTACTTTTCACCAGGGCCAATAGGGCTTTGGTCAAAAGTAGTGCCCTATGTGGGGAATAAGGTGCAATTTGGGACGCAGACACTACCTCTCATCGCAGACACTACCTCTCATCGCAGACACTACCTCTCATCGCAGACACTGCCTCTCATCGCAGACACTACCTCTCATCGCAGACACTGCCTCTCATCGCAGACACTACCTCTCATCGCAGACACTACCTCTCATCGCAGACACTGCCTCTCATCGCAGACACTACCTCTCATCGCAGACACTACCTCGAGACACTACCTCTCATCGCAGACACTGCCTCTCATCGCAGACACTACCTCTCATCGCAGACACTACCTCTCATCGCAGACACTACCTCTCATCGCAGACACTACCTCTCATCGCAGACACTGCCTCTCATCGCAGACACCTCTCATCGCAGACACTGCCTCTCATCGCAGACACTACCTCTCATCGCAGACACTGCCTCTCATCGCAGACACTACCTCTCATCGCAGACACTACCTCTCATCGCAGACACTACCTCTCATCGCAGACACTACCTCTCATCGCAGACACTACCTCTCATCGCAGACACTACCTCTCATCGCAGACACTGCCTCTCATCGCAGACACGGCCTCTCATCGCAGACACTGCCTCTCATCGCAGACACTGCCTCTCATCGCAGACACTACCTCTCATCGCAGACACTGCCTCTCATCGCAGACACTGCCTCTCATCGCAGACACTGCCTCTCATCGCAGACACTACCTCTCATCGCAGACACTACCTCTCATCGCAGACACTACCTCTCATCGCAGACACTGCCTCTCATCGCAGACACTACCTCTCATCGCAGACACTGCCTCTCATCGCAGACACTACCTCTCATCGCAGACACTGCCTCTCATCGCAGACACTGCCTCTCATCGCAGACACTGCCTCTCATCGCAGACACTACCTCTCATCGCAGACACTGCCTCTCATCGCAGACACTGCCTCTCATCGCAGACACTGCCTCTCATCGCAGCCACTGCCTCTCATCGCAGACACTACCTCTCATCGCAGACACTGCCTCTCATCTCAGACACGGCCTCTCATCTCAGACACTGCCTCTCATCGCAGACACTGCCTCTCATCGCAGACACTGCCTCTCATCGCAGACACTGCCTCTCATCGCAGACACTGCCTCTCATCGCAGACACTACCTCTCATCGCAGACACTGCCTCTCATCGCAGACACTGCCTCTCATCGCAGACACTGCCTCTCATCGCAGACACTGCCTCTCATCGCAGACACTACCTCTCATCGCAGACACTACCTCTCATCGCAGACACTGCCTCTCATCGCAGACACTGCCTCTCATCGCAGACACTGCCTCTCATCGCAGACACTACCTCTCATCGCAGACACTACCTCTCATCGCAGACACTGCCTCTCATCGCAGACACTGCCTCTCATCGCAGACACTACCTCTCATCGCAGACACTGCCTCTCATCGCAGACACTACCTCTCATCGCAGACACTACCTCTCATCGCAGACACTACCTCTCATCGCAGACACTGCCTCTCATCGCAGACACTACCTCTCATCGCAGACACTGCCTCTCATCGCAGACACTGCCTCTCATCGCAGACACTGCCTCTCATCGCAGACACTGCCTCTCATCGCAGACACTGCCTCTCATCGCAGACAGAGCTCAAGGTGAGAGTATTGTTATGCTAATTCAAGTGGCCCAATGAATGTTACTTTTATTACATTGCTGAGAGGTGTTCAACAGGAGTCCTGTGAATTGGACTTGTGCTACATATTGATCCAACATACTGTACGTATACAATTCCAGCCTGCTTCCACATCCCCCTTAGAGAAACCTCACAGTGCTGTAGGCCTACATGCTAAACGTGATAAAATCATGCCCCAACAAGCTGCTGGAACAACTGAAGATTCCTTACTGCCTCAAAGAACAGTTCCTGCTTTAAAGTAAATTTTGTCAAAACGTTTTAAACAGATTTCCATCAGAGTCGTCTCTCTGGCCTCACTCAAGCAGAACTTCAAGCGGGGGGGACTTCAACATTGTTTTATATGCTGCTGTTGTTGTTAAAAGGGATTACCTGCTGCTCGGTTCTATACCACTATGTTATATCTAGAGCCCCATTCATGCCAATGCACTCATCTACTGCAGCTTAGATTTTCTCCTTCACTGAAAAGATTAGGCTCCAGCTGGAAAATCCTCCATCCACAATGTTGGCTCACAAAAAGCCTCTCAACTATTAAAATAGTTAGATGTGGTATTATTTGATGTAAACAAGCACCATCAGTAAAACATTTATAGAATGACTTACCATTGTCCTCAATGGAGAAAAAGAAGATGTCGCTCGTAGCATTGTGACCATCTCTTAGCACGTAGCAAATCTTCATGTCATCAATTTCAGCTGAAAAATACAATCAGATATAATTTACTCTTCTACTCGTCTATAAACATATTGCGCTTGAATGTATAGTTCATTCCTTGCATGTTGCCTAATAGACTTAAGAAAGAGTGAGAAAATGAATAACGCTGATATGCTAGGCAGGGTACATAATACAATACAATATTACATTTGATATGCATATCTGTGATGAACAGTTGTTAGACAGTTCTCTATTATAGCTTTTCTGATGTGGCCTAAGACTACTTCTACATCTCATATCACTGAACTACTTCAACCTACTTGCCTGGTACGGCAACTGCTCGGCCTCAGACCGCAAGGCACTACAGAGGGTAGTGCGTACGGCCCAGTACATCACTGGGGCCAAGCTTCCTACCACCCAGGACCTCTAAACCAGGCAGCGTCAGAGGAAGTCCCTAAAAATTGTCAAAGACTTCAGCCACCCAAGTCCTACACTGTTCTCTCTGCTACCACACGGCAAGCGGTAACGGAGCACCAAGTCTAGGTCCAAAAGGCTTCTTAATGACAACGTAAGCCATAAGACTCCTTAAAAGCTAATCAAAGGGCTACCCAGACTCCTCTTTTACGCTGCTGCTACTCTCTGTTTATTATCTATGTATAGTCACTTTAACTCTACCTACATGTACATATTACCTCAATTATCTCGACAACCGGTGCCCCTGCACATTGACTCTTTACCGGTATCCCCTGTATATAGCCTCGCTATTGTTATTTTACTGGTGCTGTTTAATTATTTATTTTTATTTTTATTTTTTTCAATTTTTTACTTAACACGTATTTTTCTTTAAACTTCTTAAAGCATTGTTGGTTAAGGGCTTGTAAGTAAGCATTTCACCGTAAGGTCTACAGCTGTTGTATTCGGCGCATGTGACAAATACAATTTGATTTGATTTATACACTGTTGGACAACTTATATGGATGAAGCCTCAGCAGTAAAAAAGAAGAAGAACACAGGAGAGGAGGGCTGAATTAACTCAGGCTGTTTAGTGTCTGTCTATCTATTAGTCTGCTGAAAGACAGGGACCATAAAGAAGAGGCAGACTGCAGAAGCTACACCACATCACATCTGTCTGCCGCATCCGCTAACAACGCTATGCTGGAGTGGGTTCTTAAGACTGATACTATCTAGGAGGAGCGTTGGTTCTGGAGTGGCTTCTTTATAGGTCGGGAGGCTGCTATCAGGGAGGAGGGTGTGAGGTGTATTACTGCTATCTTCTATATTTGATGTCAAAACATTTCCCTTCAAAGCGGCCGGCTCATAAAAATGTAAAGCCAGTTTTGGGACACTGCCGCCGGCTATGCCGGATAAGCTAGAGTTATTTACTGTCTGTTTACCAGCGATGGATCTGCCTGAAATATTTAACAGGTTTGCAGAAGGAGAAAGCAGCGGGAGGAGAATGGGGATGAATGGGGGTCGGTAAATAAAGGAGAGAATGGGTCTATGTCCAACCCAAATGGCACCCTATTTCCTATACTGTATAGTGCACTACTTTTTACCAGAGCCCATAGAAGTGCACTATATATGGAATAAGGTGCCATTTGGGATGCAGCCATATAGAGATCGATTGGGGTCTAATTCATACATTCCTTACTGACTGTGTTACTATTTACTTACCCTACCTTTTCATTTGTACTGTAGACTGGGCTGTATGTATGTAGTTATTCTATACTGTAGCTATTTCTGAGGCTTAAACAAAGGTTGGCCTGCTGTCACTGTGAGTGAAGTTAACACATCTCTCTCTCTCTCTCTCTCTCTCTCTCTCTCAATCTCTCTCCCTACCTCTCTCTCTCCCTCTCCTCCACTCTCTCTCTACTGTATCTCTCGCTACCTCTCTATTTGCTCTCTTTCTCTCTCTCTCTGCCTCCCTCACTCTCAGACAGGGTATTCATGTTCTCACTCTCTATTCTTCATGTCTGTGGCCCCCTACCTTCATGTAAGGTCAAATCTGCTGGTATTTACTCAAGCGCTATAATACTCTGTAGAAGATTACTAGATGAGGTTTGGGGCAGGAGAAACCACTGCCCTGTGAAAACCTATCTTTCTGTTTGAAGAAATTGTTGAACGCCATTCAAAAACACCTCTAGAAAGACAAAAGATTTCTCTGTCAAGTTAAGCTTAATTTCTGAACACCACTGTGCAGTTGCGGCCAATGACCATACTACAGTAGTTACATAGTACCATTATACAGGTAAGTAAGCTCTTAATCCATTATAAGGGCAACAGCGCTACAGCTCTAAGTGAGAATTACTCAACAGCTTATGAAGAATGAAAAAAAAAACACATTGGACAATAAAGTTATATTGTACTTGTAAAAGACTAAAGTATAGTAGAGTATATCTTTTTATTTCAAGTAACGGTCGTCTTACCTTGAGTGAATGTGGTGACGGTAGTGTTGCCTGTACCCAGGTTGATGAGGTATCCATGTTCTGGTCCCACGGTGATCTTAAAGGTGACAGATAGCTGAAGACTATCCCTGTCCTCGGCCTTAAGAGTCTTAGAGGTGATGAGGAACCCCAGGTGACCCGTCTCTAACACCCTCAGGGTGGGCCCCCCTTTATTCACCACGATCTGGGGCACCCCGTTATCCACCGACAGGACCGTGATCTTCATCATCTGGGGGCGCCGCGTCTCAAACACGGTGTCTGGGAACACGTAGAAGTCGGTGTGCGTCCCGTCAGTCACGGTAAAGGAGAAAGAATCCTTGGAGGACTCAGTACCGTCGTGTTTGTAGCTGATGAGGTTCTCGTTCAGGTCCTGTTTGGTGAAGGAGGAGACGGGGCGGGTATTGTTGAAGAGGAGGCGACCGTGGACAGGGACCTGGGTGACCGTGAACTTCAGGAGGGAGTCAGCCGTGTCGCGGTCCTCTGCGGTCAGCTCGAAGGGCGTGATGAGTTTGTTCTCTCCCTCGTTAACCACCAGGCTGTGAACCGTTAGAACCGGTTTCTTGTTGTCCACGTCGGTGATGGAGATACGGAACGTGCGGAACACAGGGTTGTAACCGTCGGTGACCTCGAACTCAAAGCTGTCCATCTTCACCTCATCATCGGCCGTGTGGATGTAGTACACCTGTATTATTATACAAATTGCACACATGAAAAGACAATACAATAAGCCATTGAAAATGTTCACAGAAAAACAAAGGATAAAATCATGAGTATTTAAAAAAAAAATTGAGAATAACACAAAGGAAAAAAAACAAAAGATCAAAGTACCTTGCTCCCAGCTAGCTGGAGCTGGGTAAAGGAGGAGATGGGCATTCCAGGGCCGTCGGTACACTCCAGATGGCCTCTCTGTGGGGCTCTGGTGATGGTGAAAACCAGGTGTTCGTCGGGACTGTTGAGGTCACTGGTGCTGAGCAGGTCTGTGGTCAACGTTACTCTACCGCCTTCTTTCAGAGAGACCCCCTTACTGACCACGTCAGGGAACACCATGTCGATGCCGCCCACCGTCACGTAGAAGTACCTGTCAAAAGACAAAAAGAATATAACAAATAAACAAAACAAACAATTGCAAGACGATCCATTAGGAGACACCCTGACAAACTGAAATGTCATACCTAGCAAGAATCATCATCATTTTTTTTTCAAGTTGATTATTCTATTGTTGTAGTTGTGGTGTATTGTTTGTATTTTAGAAAACCTCAATAAACACATTTGTAAAAATGAAGTACCTGTCTATCAGAGGGTTGATCCCGTCCGTCACGTCAAACTTGATAAGGTCCCGGATTCCTTCCTGCCCATTGTGGATATAGACGATGAGAGCCTGGTCCACCTGGTACTGGGTGAAGTTCATCCCCACTGTGATGTTCTCTAACGTCCCGTAAGGGGTTCTCCTCTGTAACAACCCCTGGCCCGGCCCGTAGCGAACAACGTACGTCAGAGTACTATCCTCAGAGTCCAGGTCGGTGGCTTTTAAAACGTTGTTATCGATCACTTTAACGTCTCCTATCTCTATCTCCAAACCGTCGTTGATGGCCATCCTGGGTGTCTCGTCATCTACAGAGATGATCATAACAATGATGGTCTTCTCCACGGTATATTTACCGTCCGTCAGGATTAAGTCAAAACTGTCCTCCTTGGTCTCCGAGTCATCGTGTTCATACACTATACTGGAGGCTTCCCTGATCTGGTCCAGAGTGAAGTTGGTGACTGTGACGGTGCCGGTTGTCAGCTGGTTGAGGATGAAGCCGTGCTTTGGTGGTTTGGTGATGATGAAAGTGAGTTCGTCCGAGGGGATGTCCGTGTCGGCTCCGTTCAGGATGGGTGTGTCGATGACGATATTCATCCCTTCCATGACGACAAACTCCCTCATATAGATCTCTGGCTTCTCATCGTTGGACGGGATGATAGCAATGGGGAAGAAATGTCTCTCTGAGAAGTTGATGCCGTCAGAGCATCTGAACGTGAACCTGTCCTCTACCGGCTCCACTCTTTTATGGATGCTTTGGACGTAGTAGATGTGGTTTTGTCTGATGTCCTTGATGGTGAATGCACTGATCGCTGTCCCAGACCTGGACTTCTCTGAGCCTGGGGCCGGGGAGATGTTCTCCACGTAGCCTGACGTGGGCTGAACGATGATGGTACAAAGCAGGTCGTCATTAGGAGTGTCCATATCATCAGCGCTAATGTGAAAAATCTCAATCACATTCTTCTCTCCCTCTACGACAGTGAACTGTGGGCCTACGAACACCTCTGGAGCCTGGCTGTCCATGGGTAGGATGGTGATCTGAACCCTGACCCCCGTGACCCTGTTGCCCCCTACCGTCCACTCATCAGACATGTCTGTCAGCGTCAGATTAAAGTAGTCGTATTTAGTGGTGGGGCCGATCTCTCCGCTGGTGTGGGCGTACACCACCAGTCCGTTGATGACGTCAGCCTGGGTGAAGCTCCCTGATTGAACCCCGTTCACCAGGATCTCCCCGAAAACCGGTGGGTCCTCCAGGATGAAGGTCAAACGGAGGTCGTCTGTGTCCTCGTCCCGCCCCTGGATGACTTTAGTCGTGATCTCAGTGGCTCCGTTCTCCAGGACGTCAATGTAGGACCCGACGGTTCCGGCCGGTAGGCTGATGGTCGGGGTCTCGTCATCAATGGGCTTCACGGTAACCCTGATGGTGATGGTCACAACATGGATGCCGTCACTGACATCCAGCTGAAAGAAATCGCTGGTGGACTCGTCTCCTTTGTGGATGTAGGAGATCCTGTCGTTAGCGATGTCCAACAGGTTGAACGCGTCTCCTTTGGTCAGGTCGGTGAAAGTGTACTGGACCGTGCCGTGCTGAGGGGGCTGAGTTAGAGTGAAGGAGATCTGGCTACTGTCCGTGTCTAAGTCCACAGTATCCAGCTCAGCTCTGGTGATTTTGTGTGTTCCCCGCTCGAATATAATGAAGCCAGTGTTGGTTATCTGAGGCGGCTTGTTGTCGACAGGCTGCAGGAATATAGAGAACGTTCCGGTGACAGTATTCCCTGACGTATCCTCCACCGTGTACTGGAGCTGCAGAACATGGGCTGTGATCCCCAGCTCCAGGTCAGGTGGTTTGTATGATATCTTATGGTGATTGACCTGAGCCTGAGTAAACTCAGTCACTACAGTGTCTGGACTCTCTGTTAAAACAATAGACCCCAGTACCACAGGGCTGTTCTCGTCTGTGTCTGTCGGGGGGTGGGTGACGGTGTACTTCAGATCTCTGTCCTCTGAGTCCAGGTCAGTGTAGCGTAGAAACTTCTTACGGAAGTAGGTGAGCTGGTACTCGTGTACGGTCATCTGGAGGGTGGTACCAGGATACAGCTCAGGGGGGATGTCATCCACAGGCAGAACCTTGATGATGAACGAGCTCTGTTTTGATTGGTTAGGGGGGTCATTATCATCCTGGACCCGGAATACAAACTGGTCCATGACTGTGTCAGTGCTGTGAGGCCCTGTGTGTCTGTAAAACAACTTCCCATCTGTGATATCCTGCTGCAGCCACTCTGTAACCTCTTTCTCATACAGCTCATCCTCAGCATTAAACCTCCAGGTGGATGGGTCCTCTGGGGCCTCTGACTGCCTCAGCAGCACCTCCCCTATAGGCGAGAACGGTGCCTCTATGGCGAACCTGATAGTGGAGTCCTCAGAGTCGATGTCTGCAGCGCTGAGTGTGAGTGGCGAAATGAGCATCATCTGGTTCTTGAAGAGAATTAACCCCGTGTTGGCATTGATAATGGGCGGCTCATCATCCGTGGGAACGATTGTCAGGGGAAACAGGAACTCCACCTCGTGCTTCCCATCTGTCATCCGGAAGATAATGTTGTCGCTGTACGTGTCGCTGCCGTCGTGCTGGTAGATGGCCACGCCTCCGTCCAGATCAGCCGGGGTGAAGAACTTCCTGCGTGACCCGAGCACTGTCAGCTGGCCATGCCGCAACCCGTCGACCACCGTGATCTTGACATCATCCAGGTTGTCCTCGTCACTGACCTCTAGGTTATGAGAGCTGGACAGTGGTCTGGACTGACCCTCGTAGAGAAGCTGACCCGTATTCCTGGTGACTACTGGAGCAAGCGTGTTCATAGGTTTCACTACAATCATGAAGGCAAACGGGTCAGACACAGCCCCCTCAGTGTCCACCACCTCAAACTCTATCTGGAAGATACGTTCTGTCTCAGAGTCCACAGACGGAGGCTTGTAGGCTATCTTTAGTTCTTTGAGGTCTCCCTGGTAGAAAGAGGTGATGGGCAGGTTCCGGTCATCTGTACTGACTATGTACCCCTCCTCGAAGGAGAGGGAGGAGGTGATGTTGAAGATAAGGTTGTCAGGGTTAGACTCAATGTCCTCAGCAGCCAGCATGTCGGGGGTGATGGCTGTCATGACAAACTGATCCACCTCCATCATCATCATGGCCACGAAGCTGGGTTTAGGATCCGTGTTTTCCTCTCCATCCTTTATACGCACCATCATCTGGAAAAACTCCTGCTTCAGCAGATTACCCTCTTTATCTTGTAATTCCACAATCATTGGGAAATAATCTCTATTGGGTGATTTGTGTGCAAAAGTGTGCTGATAGCGTATATTCATTTGAATAAATTCGTCACAGTCCACCATTTTTCCAAGTTTTCTCTCATCCACAAGCTTCCCATACCTGGGCAATGCACTGCCACTGGAGAGAGACGTTATTTTACACTGATGTTCACTTCTATCATAGGTGAACTCCAGAATCTTACTGTCAATGGAGTTACTAGTGCCAAGCAGTTTGTCAACAGTCAGAGGCATGTTTCTGGTTAACACTTCCAACTGTGTGAAAATCACCTCCACTTCCATCATAAACGGGATGATTATGGTGTCGGTATGAGTGTCATATCTGAGCTGTAGCCTCACCCTATCCCGCGGGGGGCTCCTGGATCCGAAGTGAGAATACTTTACGTCATTGGGACCAAATTCACAGGGAAACTTTTTGGGAGAGAGCTGCCCGGGCCTCTGGGAGAGCGGGTCGTTATCCAGAACCGTTATACTACATCTGTCTCCCGGTTGTACTTGGATTACCAGATCATTGATAGGATCAATGAATACTGCTCTCCCGAAAGGCACGCGTATTCCATTGTTGGCCACCAATATAGCATCCTCTGACAGTTCCGATCTCAATGCGTATGATAATCCATAACTGTCGAAAACCTGCGCAGCGGAGTCACCTGTCACAATCACCGCGATCAAAGCAGAGAGCAAAAAAATAGCGCCAGTACCAGTCCCTTGGCGTTGCAACAGCGGAGAAATAATCCAAGCCATTTGGAGAGAGAAGCCAATGCAAAAACGCGTAGAATTTTACACATAAAATACAGAAAAAAGCTGTGCAGTGAGCAGTGTAGCTAAAGTTATGAGAGTATAAAATGAGTGTTGATAAATATCTCACTCGCATCCGCGCTGAGGTGTACCATTCTCTCTCTCTCCGCTGCTCTCTTCTGTTCAGGATAAACTTAATGTACTTGGAGCCCCGGAGTGAGAGATACGCCCTCTCGTCCGCCGATTGGAGAATATTTAGGCTGGAATGCGTTTATTGATTTTTGAATGGAAGGGAAAGATGTCAATCAAAACCCGAAAACGCTAGTGCATGGTTTGGATTTGAAGAAGCAGGTTGATTAAGGTGCGAAATTCTACCGAAAAATACATTTAAACTTGAATAGGAATGATGTGTTCAGTCAGGTAGGCTTTAATAAACCAATAAACCTTAAATGGGCAATCTGCAGTTAAAACAATGACAAAGCAGTCAGGCACCCCCGCCACGGATTTGGTAAATAGCTGCGTGATGGGGATGGAGACATTTAACCACTCAAATTTCATAGACAGAGCTATGGATACAAGGACTGACCATCCATGAGATGGTCGTTTTAACCATGTTTTGAGGCGATACAGTGTTTGTTTACAGTTACTTTGTTTACAAACAAAAGAGTAAAACAAGCTTATATTTTATCACAATTTAACTAAGGTCATGAGGCATGTATACATAGTTTTTTTCAAAGAATCTATGGGTATAGATAGGCATATGGGTATTTAAAAGTCCACAAATGGATATAGCAATCATAGTGCCCCTTGAATCACTTTCTTTTGTAATTAGTTTACAGTAGGCCTAAACACAAATGTCCAAAACATATTAGGCTTAATTGACCCTCTTCAACAGCAATGGAAAAGCTGTAGGTAAGTCGGTTATTATTGCCCAAAAAATTACAACATTTTAATAATAAGCCTATATATAACAAGTCAACACAGTATATCAATAAATAGGATGAACTATGCTACATTAACATAACAAATCTCCATCAACATTTCATGAAGATATTTTTACAAAACATTTTGATTTGCATCAAATAGTTTACACATTATATCCTAAAATAGAGGATTATATGTGTATAAAAATCAAAATAGGTTAGAGTTTAAGGACACATGTTCGAGCTCCCTCTTGTGGTGTAATAGAATGTATCGTTTTGGGTAGCTCTGGTCCAGGGCAAAGCCATCTATGGTATACACTACCTTTCAAAAGTTTGGGGTCACTTAGACATGTCCTGGTTTTTGAAAGAAAAGCACATTTTTTGTCCATTAAAATAAAATAAAATAGATCAGAAATACAGTGTAGACATTGTTAATGTTGTAAATGTCTATTTTAGCTGGAAATGGCAGATTCTTTATGGAATATCTACATAGGCGTACAGAGGCCCATTATCAGCAACGTCACTCCTGTGTTACAGTGGCACGTTGTGTTAGCTAATCCAAGTTGATCCTTTTAAAAGGCTAATTGATCATTAGAAAACCCTTTTGCAATTATGTTAGCACAGGGGAAAACTGTTATTCTGATTAAAGAAGCAATAAAACTGGCCTTCTTCAGACTAGTTGAGTATCTGGAGCATCAGCATTTGTGGGTTCAATTACAGGCTCCAAATGGCTAGAAACAAAGCACTTTCTTCTGAAACTTGTCAGTCTATTCTTGTTCTGAGAAATGAAGGCTATTCCATGCGAGAAATTGCCAAGACACTGAAGATCTTGTACAATGCTGTGTACTCTCCCCTTCACAGAACAGCACAAACTGTCTCTAACCAGAATAGAAAGAGGAGTGGGAGGCCCCGGTGCACAACTGAGCAAGAGGACAAGTACATTAGAGTGTCTAGTTTGAGAAACAGACGCCTCACAAGTCCTCAACTGGCAGCTTCATTAAATAGTACCCACCAAACACCAGTCTCAACGTTAACAGTGAAGAGGATACTCCGGGATGCTGGCCTTCTAGGCAGAGTTGCAAAGAAAAATACATATCTCAGACTGGCCAATAAAAATAAAATATTAAGATTAGAGTGTCTAGAAAAACAAACAAATATGGAGATGAGGTAGGTAGTTGGTTGGATGGATGGGCTATTTACAGATGGGCTGTGTACAGCTGCAGCGATCGGTAAGCTGCTTTGACAGCTGACGCTTAAAGTTAGTGAGGGAGATATAAGTCTCCAACTTCAGTGATTTTTGCAATTCGTTCCAGTCATTGGCAGCAGAGAACTGGAAGGAAAGGCGGCCAAACGAGGTGTTAGCTTTGGGGATGACCAGTGAAATATACCTGCTGGAGCGTGTGCTACGGGTGGGTGTTGCTATGGTGATCAGTGAGCTGAGATAAGCCGGAGCTTTACCTAGCAAAGACTTATAGATGACCTGGAGCCAGTGAGTTTGGCAATGAATATGTAGCAAGGACCAGCCAACGAGAACATACAGGTAGTATATGGGGCTTTAGTGACAAAACGGATGGCACTGTGATATACTGCATCCAATTTGATGAGTAGAGTGATGGAGGCTATTTTGTAAAGGACAACGCCGAAGTCAAGGATCGGTAGGATAGTCAGTTTTACGAGGTTATGTTTGGCAGCATGAGTGAAGGAGGCTTGTTGCGAAATAGGAAGCCGATTCTAGATTTAACTTTTTTAACTGTGTCTCGACCTAGGTTTGGCAAATCTAAACATGGCGGTGTTCGCCTTTTTTTTTTTTTTTTTTTTTTTTACCTTTATTTAACTAGGCAAGTCAGTTAAGAACAAATTCTTATTTTCAATGACGGCCTAGGAACAGTGGGTTAACTGCCTGTTCAGGGGCAGAACGACAGATTTGTACCTTGTCAGCTCGGGGATTTGAACTTGCAACCTTCCGGTTACTAGTCCAACACTCTAACCACTAGGCTACGCTGCCTTAGCAATCTCACTAGGATAAAGACCTCCTCCATTCCTGCCATTATTGAAAGAGATTGTGATACCTCACATCTCAAAATAGGGCTACTTAATGTTAGATCCCTCACTTCAAAGGCAGTTATAGTCAATTAACTAATCACTGATCATAATCTTGATGTGATTGGGTGATTGGCCTGACTGAAACATGGCTTAAGCCTGATGAATTTACTGTGTTAAATGAGGCCTCACCTCCTGGTTACACTAGTGACCATATCCCCCGTGCATCCCGCAAAGGCGGAGGTGTTGCTAACATTTACGATAGCAAATTTCAATTTACAAAAAAAAAAAGACGTTTTCGTCTTTTGAGCTTCTAGTCATGAAATCTATGCAGCCTACTCAATGACTTTTTATAGCTACTGTTTACAGGCTTCCCGAGCCATATACAGCGTTCCTCACTGAGTTCCCTGAATTCCTATCGGACCTTGTAGTCATAGCAGATAATATTCAAATTTTTGGTGATTTTAATATTCACATGGAAAAGTCCCAGACCCACTCCAAAAGGCTTTCGGAGCCATCATCGACTCAGTGGGTTTTGTCCAACATGTCTCTGGACCTACTCACTGTCACAGTCATACTCTGGACCTAGTTTTGTCCCATGGAATAAATGTTGTAGATCTTAATGTTTTTCCTCATAATCCTGGACTATCGGACCACCATTTTATTACGTTTGCAATCGCAACAAATAATCTGCTCAGACCCCAACCAAGGAGCATCAAAAGTCGTGCTATAAATTCTCAGACAACACAAAAATTCCTTGATGCCCTTCCAGACTCCCTCTGCCTACCCAAGGACGTCAGAGGACAAAAATCAGTTAACCACCTAACTGAGGAACTCAATTTAACCTTGCGCAATACCCTAGATGCAGTTGCAACCCTAAAAATGAAAAACATTTGTCATAAGAAACTAGTTCCCTGGTATACAGAAAATACCCGAGCTCTGAAGCAAGCTTCCAGAAAATTGGAACGGAAATGGCGCCACACCAAACTGGAAGTCTTCCGACTAGCTTGGAAAGACAGTACCGTGCAGTATCGAAGAGCCCTCACTGCTGCTCGATCGTTCTATTTTTCCAACTTAATTGAGGAAAATAAGAACAATACGAAATTTATTTTTGATACTGTCGCAAAGCTAACTAAAAAGCAGCATTCCCCAAGTGACGATGGCTTTCACTTCAGCAGTAATAAATTCATGAACTTCTTGAGGAAAAGATCATGATCATTAGAAAGCAAATTACGGACTCCTCTTTAAAGCTGCGTATTCCTCCAAAGCTCAGCTGTCCTGAGTCTGCACAACTCTGCCAGGACCTAGGATCAAGAGAGACACTTAAGTGTTTTAGTACTATATCGCTTGACACAATGATGAAAATAATCATGGCCTCTAAACCTTCAAGCTGCATATTGGACCCTATTCAAACTAAACTGCTGAAAGAGCTGCTTCCTGTGCTCGGCCCTCCTATGTTGAACATAATAAACGGCTCTCTATCCACCGGATGTGTACCAAACTCACTAAAAGTGGCAGTAATAAAGCCTCTCTTGAAAAAGCCAGAAAATATAAAAAACTATCAGCCTATATCCAATCTTCCATTCCTCTCAAGCATTTTTGAAAAAGCTGTTGCGCAGCAACTCACTGCCTTCCTGAAGACAAACAATGTATACGAAATGCTTCAGTCTGGTTTTAGACCCCATCGTAGCACTGAGACTGCACTTGTGAAGGTGGTAAATTATCTTTTAATGGCGTCAGACCGAGGCTCTGCATCTGTCCTCGTGCTCCTAGACCTTAGGGCTGCCTTTGATACCATCGATCACCACATTCTATTGGAGAGATTGGAAACCCAAATTGGTCTACACGGACAAGTTCTGGCCTGGTTTAGATCTTATCTGTCGGAAAGATATCAGTTTGTTTCTGTGAATGGTTTGTCCTCTGACAAATCAACTGTACATTTCGGTGTTCCTCAAGGTTCCGTTTTGGGACCACTATTGTTTTCACTATATATTTTACCTCTTGGGGATGTCATTCGAAAACATAATGTTAACTTTCACTGCGCTGCAGATGAAACACAGCTGTACAGTTCAATGAAACATGGTGAAGCCCCAAATTGCCCTCACTAGAAGCCTGTGTTTCAGACATAAGGAAGTGGATGGCTGCAAACTTTCTACTTTTAAACTCGGACAAAACAGAGATGCTTGTTCTAGGTCCCAAGAAACAAAGAGATCTTCTGTTGAATCTGACAATTAATCTTGATGGTTGTACAGTCGTCTCAAATAAAACTGTGAAGGACCTCGGCGTTACTCTGGACCCTGATCTCTCTTTTGACGAACATATCAAGACTGTTTCAAGGACAGCTTTTTTCCATCTACGTAACATTGCAAAAATCAGAAACTTTCTGTCCAAAAGTGATGCAGAAAAATTAATCCATGCTTTTGTTACTTCTAGGTTAGACTACTGCAATGCTCTACTTTCCGGCTACCCGGATAAAGCACTAAATAAACTTCAGTTAGTGCTAAATACGGCTGCTAGAATCCTGACTAGAACCCCAAAATTTGATCATATTACTCCGGTGCTAGCCTCCCTACACTGGCTTCCTGTTAAGGCAAGGGCTGATTCCAAGGTTTTACTGCTAACCTACAAAGCATTACATGGGCTTGCTCCTACCTATCTTTCCGATTTGATCCTGCCGTACATACCTACATGTACGCTACGGTCACAAGACGCAGGCCTCCTAATTGTCCCTAGAATTTCTAAGCAAACAGCTGGAGGCAGGGCTTTCTCCTATAGAGCTCCATTTTTATGGAATGGTCTGCCTACCCATGTGAGAGACGCAAACTCGGTCTCAACCTTTAAGTCTTTACTGAAGACTCATCTCTTCAGTGGGTCATATGATTGAGTGTAGTCTGGCCCAGGAGTGTGAAGGTGAACGGAAAGGCTCTGGAGCAACGAACCGCCCTTGCTGTCTCTGCCTGGCCGGTTCCCCTCTCTCCACTGGGATCCTCAGCCTCTAACACTATTACAGGGGCTGAGTCACTGGCTTGCTGGTGCTCTTTCATGCCGTCCCTAGGAGGGGTGCGTTACTTAAGTGGGTTGAGTCACTGACGTGATCTTCCTGTCTGGGTTGGCGCTCCCCCTTGGGTTGTGCCGTGGCGGAGATCTGTGTGGGCTATACTCGGCCTTGTCTCAGGATGGTAAGTTGGTGGATGAAGATATCCCTCTAGTGGTGTGGGGGCTGTGCTTTGGCAAAGTGGGTGGGGTTATATCCTTCCTGTTTGGCCCTGTCCGGGGGTATCATCAGATGGGGCCACAGTGTCTCCTGACCCCTCCTGTCTCAGCCCCCAGTATTTATGCTGCAGTAGTTTATGTGTCGCGGGGCTAGGGTCAGTTTGTTATATCTGGAGTACTTCTCCTATCTTATCCGGTGTCCTGTGTGAATTTAAGTATGCTCTCTCTAATTCTCTCTTTCTTTCTTTCTCTCTCTGAGGACCTGAGCCCTAGGACCATGCCTCAGGACTACCTGGCATGATGACTCCTTGCTGTCACCAGTCCACCTGGCCGTGCTGCTGCTCCAGTTTCAACTGTTCTGCCTGCGGCTATGGAACCCTGACCTGTTCACCGGACGTGCTACCTGTCCCAGACCTGCTGTTTTCAACTCTCTAAAGACTGCAGGAGCGGTAGAGATACTCTTAATGATCGGCTATGAAAAGCCAACTGACATTTACTCCTGAGGTGCTGACTTGCTGCACCCTCGACAACTACTGTGATTATTATTATTTGACCATGCTGGTAATTTATGAACATTTGAACATCTTGGCCATGTTCTGTTATAATCTCCACCCGGCACAGCCAGAAGAGGACTGGCCACCCCTCATAGCCTGGTTCCTCTCTAGGTTTCTTCCTAGGTTTTGGCCTTTCTAGGGAGTTTTTCCTAGCCACCGTGCTTCTACACCTGCATTGCTTGCTGTTTGGGGTTTTAGGCTGGGTTTCTGTACAGCACTTTGAGATATCAGCTGATGTAAGAAGGGCTATATAAATAAATTTGATTTGATTTGGAGATGCTTAATGTGAGTCTGGAAGGAGAGTTTACTGTCTAGCCAGTCACCTAGGTATTTGTAGTTATCCACATATTCCAAGTCAGAACCGTCCAGAGTAGTGATGCAAGTCAGGCGGGCGGGTGCGGGCAGCGATCGGTTGAAGAGCATGCATTTCGTTTTACTAGCATTTAAGAGCAGTTGGAGGCCACGGAAGGAGTGTTGTATGGCGTTGAATCTCGTTTGGAGATTTGTTAACACAGTGTCTAAAGAAGGGCCAGATGTATACAGAAGGGTGTCGTCTGCGTAGAGGTGGATCAAAGAATCACCCGCAGCAAGAGTGACATCATTGATATATACAGAGAAAAGAGTCGGCCTGAGAATTGAACCCTGTGGCACCCCCATAGAGACTGCCAGAGAAACCAAGGCTGTTGAGTCTGCTACCAAGTCTGATGCCGAAAAAGAAAGGAAATTCTTGTGTTACATCCGTCGTTAGAAGGAGACCAAGGCGCAGCAAGCGTACATCTTTCTTTATTAAGATGAACACCAACAAACGAATAAACGAATGTAACGTTCTGCAGACTACCTAGTAACTGTGCAAAAACAAGATCCCACAACTGAAAGTGGGAAAAAGGGCTGCCTAAGTATGATCCCCAATCAGAGACAACGATAGACAGCTGCCTCTGATTGGGAACCATACCCGGCCAACAAAGAAATAGACAACCTAGAATGCCCACCAAAATCACACCCTGACCTAACCAAATAGAGAAATAAAAAGGCTCTCTAAGGTCAGGGCTTGACATCTTGCCTACTTCACCCATATTTTTTATTTTTATTTTTTTAAGTGTGTAGTTCCAGTAGTTAGCTACACCGCTACATGGCAAAACAATTATTAACTACTGAAACCACTACCTAGATTTAAATTTAGTTTAACTACCACCAAGCTACTGCAAAGTTGAACTACATGTAGTTCACTAATCCCCAAGACTGCTAAATAGGCCTACTGTATAAGGACATATTGCACATACAAATTCATAGTACTAATAATTCCTTATACGTGGTCTAACCCAGGACAATCATCTGAAATATGTGATATGGGATATGTGTCGTTGACTGACATGTCTTGCATAGCATTGCATAGCTTTGTACAGCAAATCTGAGTGGAGAAGGCAGCTAGCTGCTTATAATGAATGTGAGAGAGAAAATGGACAACAGGCTGATGTCAACACCATCAGAAAGGGAAGTATTGAGTGTTCTAGTCTGCTGGCACACAGTTGATTAATGTCTCTATGCATGCATCCCCAAATTGCACCTTATTCCCTACATAGTGCACTACTTTTGACCAGACCCAATATCATTAGTTGTGGTTGATTTACTCTATCCTGCAGAGTTTAGCAGTGCTAAGCCATGCAGTGACTTCCTCAACCTGTGTCCTTCCTCCCTACCTCCCTCCATCCGTCTCTCTCATCACCCAGGTCTTCTAGCTGTCAGATGTTTCCTAAACAGAGCATTCTGCTCCGACAGCTGTCAGGCACGGTCAGGGTGCTTCTACCTCTCTCCACACCACTGATCTTTCTCTCTTCCCTCTGCTAACCTGATACTCCGCTCATCTCTCCCCATTCTGCCCCAGTCAGAATGTTTCTCTCTCTCTCTCCCCCTCTCTCTCTCTCTCTCTCTCTCTCTCTCTCTCTCTCTCTCTCTCTCTCTCTCTCTCTCTACACCCCTCATCTCTCTCTCCACACCCATCGGCTGGCAGCTGAATATTGATTGAGAGGCTACAGTCAGTCAAAGACAAAGGAAAGTATGATATGGTACTGGGATGAAAGTATGATATGGTACTGGGATGAAAGTATGATATGGTACTGGGATGAAAGTATGATATGGTACTGGGATGAAAGTATGATATGGTACTGGGATGAAAGTATGATATGATACTGGGATGAAAGTATGATATGGTACTGGGATGAAAGTATGATATGGTACTGGAATGAAAGTATGATATGGTACTGGGATAAAAGTATGATATGGTACTGGGATGAAAGTATGATATGATACTGGAATGAAAGTATGATATGGTACTGGGATGAAAGTATGATATGATACTGGGATGAAAGTATGATATGGTACTGGGATGAAAGTATGATATGGTACTGGAATGAAAGTATGATATGGTACTGGGATAAAAGTATGATATGGTACTGGGATGAAAGTATGATATGATACTGGAATGAAAGTATGATATGGTACTGGGATGAAAGTATGATATGGTACTGGGATGAAAGTATGATATGGTACTGGGATGAAAGTATGATATGATACTGGGATGAAAGTATGATATGATACTGGGATGAAAGTATGATATGATACTGGAATGAAAGTATGATATGATGCTGGAATGAAAGTATGATATGATACTGGGATGAAAGTATGATATGGTACTGGGATGAAAGTATGATATGATACTGGGATGAAAGTATGATATGGTACTGGGATAAAAGTATGATATGGTACTGGGATAAAAGTATGATATGGTACTGGGATAAAAGTATGATATGGTACTGGGATAAAAGTATGATATGGTACTGGGATAAAAGTATGATATGGTACTGGGATAAAAGTATGATATGGTACTGGGATAAAAGTATGATATGGTACTGGGATAAAAGTATGATATGGTACTGGGATAAAAGTATGATATGGTACTGGGATGAAAGTATGATATGGTACTGGGATAAAAGTATGATATGGTACTGGGATGAAAGTATGATGGAATACTGAGATGAAAGTATGATATGATACTGGGATGAAAGTATGATATGATACTGGGATGAAAGTATGATATGATACTGGGATGAAGTATGATATGATACTAGGATGAAAGTATGATATGATACTGGGATGAAAGTATGATATGATACTGGGATGAAAGTATGATATGATACTGGGATGAAAGTATGATATGATACTAGGATGAAAGTATGATATGATACTGGGATGAAAGTATGATATGATACTGGGATGAAAGTATGATATGATACTGGGATGAAAGTATGATATGATACTGGGATGAAGTATGATATGATACTGGGATGAAAGTATGATATGATACTGGAATGAAAGTATGATATGATACTGGGATGAAAGTATGATATGATACTAGGATGAAAGTATGATATGATACTGGGATGAAAGTATGATATGATACTGCCAGCTCATCTAAATGAGCTCATTAGCTCAGTGCATGCAGAGAGGAACCTGGTGGTTATAGATATAGATATTATAGATAGGCCCACAGTTGTTTTTGGTCACATTTACTATGCAGTTTAGTTTTAGTACGCAGTATAGCACACGGGTATAACTTTTATTAATTCAGCAAGTCAACAGTGAGCACTGCAAACACAAAATACATACAACACTCAAACAAAACGTGCATTCCTCTATGAGCTTAATGTCTTAAAATGACAACATTTTCAGAGCTTAAGTGTACCCTGAGGCTGGAGTAGTGTAGCCAACAGACCAGAAGCTGTGACATGTCCATAGACATGCTGGAGGGAGGCTTTTAGACATAATTGCACTGTTTAACGAAGAAAAGGAGACTGAAGAATATTGATGTATATTGAAGATCTGATGCTAAAAGTAATCGAGTTAAACAATGATATAGTGTTCCAGTCAGTTTGACAGTATACTTACTGTATGAGTGTCAGCTAGGTTGTCATTCACCACCTCATCCACTGTGTTCTACCGCACATGTAGAGAGGGCCTCGCCCTGTTTATGTGTTGTGCAACCCAAATAGCACCCTACACTATCTCCTATATAGTGTACTACTTTGACCAGGGCCCATAGGTAGTAGACTATATACAGTAGTGGATAAGGTGCCATTTGAGATATAGACTATCTACTTAGCTGATTGTACATACTGTCATGGTTTCACCTGTCACCAGAGGGCAGCAGAGACCATCCTAAAGACATTGATGACACTCAGGTGTGTTCTATTTACTCATTATGATTTCTCTGTTAAAATAGGTGTGTTTTCTGTTGTCCTTTGCTGAAGCTTGAATTATGTGCCGTGTGCGTTTGTTTCCTGCGTGAGTTTTCGAGACTTAGTGTTTGTTGTTTTCCCAGTGTTACTGTGATCCATCCGTTACCATGTCTCAGTAAAGTATTATGTTTATCCTTAACCGCTGATTCCTCGTCTGGTCTCTTCTCAGCTCTCTCAGAGATCACCCAGATCAAGAATGTTATAACCCACCAAGGAGCACTGCTGGGGCGGCAGCAACAACAACTCTTCCAGATATCAGAAACCCTCCAACCACAGTCCAGCCCCAAGCCTCCAGAACCCAGCATTGAAGAGCCCATGCAGCTGGGACGCACACGTTTGAGCCCACAGGAGCGTGACAGGCGCATGCGCAAAGACTGTTACCTCTACTGCAAAGGTCTCGGCCATCTCCGTGCTACATGCCAGGACAAGGGGAGACCCTGTCGAGCTGTGCTGTTACCCCCCGGCTACCCAGTCACCGTCTCTCACTACCCGCAATCCTCCACTGTGACAACCGCCAGCTCCAGATTCAAGCCTTCGTGGACTCCGGGGCCGCACATAATTTCAATGATCAAGACTTCACCAGAGAATTACAAATTCCCTTCGTGAAATGTCCTATCCCTCTGCAGATTCAAGCCCTCGATGGATGCCCCATTGGCTACAGGCCAGGTGGAATATCAGATCAAGCCCATTCTACTGCAGGTTGGGGTGAATCACTCAGAGGCTCTTAGTTTTCTTTTGATTATGGCTCCCGAGAACCCCCTTATCCTAGGGTACCCTGGCTAAAGCTACATAGCCCACTACTCTCCTGGTCCACAGGACACCTACTAGACTGGGGTAAGAACTGCCAGACTAAATGTATAAGACCCCCACCTAGAGCCTCATCCCCCTGCATCCATTGACTTCTCCGCACTCCCTACCCAATGCTTCGACCTGTGGGAGGCAAGCCGCCACCCTCCCTCCTCATTTGCCATACGACTGCGCCATAGAACTCCTACCAGGCTCCACCCCTCCCCGGGGTCATTTGTGCTCCTTCTCGATCCATGAAGCTGCAGTCCTGGACAATTACATCCGTGAGTCACTGGAGGCGGGTTTCATTCGCTCCTCAACATCACCAGCTGGAGCAGGTTTCTTCTTCGTGGGAAAGAAGGATGGAGGTCTGCGTCCCTGCATCGACTACAGAGGGCTGAATAGGATCACGATTAAGAACCGTTATCCTCTACCCCTGATGTCCACCGCCTTGGAGCTGGCCCAGGGGGCCCAATTCTTCACCAAACTGGACCTCCGCAACGCTTACAATCTGGTGAGAATCAGGGAGGGAGATGAATGGAAAACTGCTTTAACACCCCTAGTGGCCACTAGGAGTATTTAGTCATGCTATTCGGATTATCAAACTCACCGGCAGTCTTCCAAGCATTGGTCAATGACACTCTTAGGGATATGTTGAATCGGTTCATTTTTGGCTACCTCGCCAACATCCTGATCTTCTCCAAGACCCTTCCGGAACACATCCTGCACGTCCGCAAAGTCCTGAGACACCTCCTGCAGAGTCAAATATACGTCAAGATTGAGAAGGGTGAGTGCCATGTATCCCAAGTCTCTTTCCTGGGCCACATGATCTCTACCACTAGCATCCAAATTGACCCTGTTAAGGTTAGGGCGGTCACTGACTGGCCCCGTCCTGCCTCACTCAAACAAGTCCAGCAGTTCCTTTTACAGGCGTTTTATACTGAACTTTGGTACGTTGGCAGCACCTTTCACGGCCCTAACCCGCAAGTCCCAGACTCGTTTTTGTCTGGACCCCGGCTGACAGGACATTAATGGAGCTCAAGGGACGTTTCACCTCCAGACCCATCGTCGTTCATCCTGATCCTACTCATCCCTTTGTGGTAGAGGTGGACGCCTGGGACACCGGAGCAGGGGCGGTCCTTTCACAGCGGAACGAGGGGGACAAGAGAATGCACCCATGTGCTTATCTTTTGAAGCGATTCTAGCCAGCGGAACGCAACTACGATGTAGGCAACTGGGAGCTCTTGGCAGTCAAGTGGGCCCTTGAGGGGTGGAGACACTGGTTAGAAGGGGCACCTCATCCTTTTGTGATCTGGATGGACCATAAGAACTAAGCCAGGAGGTTGAATGCTTGCCAGGCTAAGTGGGCTTTGTTTTTTAACAGGTTCAACTTCACCCGGGATCCAAGAATCACTGTACGACAAGCCCAGACCCAGCGGGGGTCCCACTAGCAGACTTTATGTTCTGCTATCAGCCCGTTCTCGAGTGCTACAATGGGGACACTCCTCTAAATGAACTGGCCATCCAGGGGTTAATCGGACACGGGTTCCTGAGGTAATTCTCAATTCTGGTGTCCCAACTTGAGGATGTGAGTTCCTTTGTTGCGGCCTGCTCCACCTGTGCCCAAAGCAAGTCCTCACGACAGCGACCGGCTGGGTTGCTCCAACTTCTGCCCATCCCC
Organism: Salvelinus fontinalis; assembly: GCF_029448725.1. Classification (NCBI taxonomy): domain Eukaryota; kingdom Metazoa; phylum Chordata; class Actinopteri; order Salmoniformes; family Salmonidae; genus Salvelinus; species Salvelinus fontinalis. The sequence continues at coordinate 28,512,994 of NC_074688.1, forward strand.
AGCCGGCCCTGGTCCCACCTGTCCATAGACTTTATCACAGGGTTACCTCCATCCCAAGGGCTTACCACTATCCTGGCGGTTGTTGATCGGTTCTCCAAGGCAGCCCATTTCATTGTCTTACCCAAGTTGCCCTCAGCGAAGGAGTCCGCTGATCTCATGAATACCCATGTCTTTTGACTACACGGACTTCCCCAGGACATTGTCTCGGATCGTGGGCCCCAGTTCGTCGCACGGTATTGTAAAGCCTTCTGCTCCCTGTTGGGGGTGTTGGTGAGTCTCTCCTTGGAGTTCCACCACCACCTCGGGGTTCCAGTCGAATGGGCAAATGGAGCGGGTCAACCAGGAGAGTTCCTCCTCTGTTTTGTCTCCACCAGGCCAGCAACTGGAGAAAGTTCCTCGTCTGGGCGGAGTATGCTCACAACACAATGCCGAACTCGTACACTGGACTGTTGCCTTTCGAGTGTCAGTTCAGGTTCGCCCCCCTCTTGTTTCCTGAACAAGAGGCCGAAGCAGGGGTGCCATCAGCCGAGGCATTCATTCGATGATGTCGCCGCACCTGGATCAGAGCGCCATCTTCCTTGCTCCGCTCATCTGCCCGACACCAACACCAGGCAAACTGGCACCGAAGGCCTCTTCGGCTCCTCCGACTGGGTCAACGAGTGTGGCTGTCCACCCTCGCAGAAGCTCGCTCCACGCTACATATGACCATTCAAGATCCTGGGTCGCATCAACCCGGTCACTTATCGTCTCCAGCTTCCCAGGTCTATGAGGGTCCATCCTTCCATATCTCCCGTCTCAAGCTGGTAAGGACCAGTCCCTTCTCTCCCCCCACACCTGCCCCTCCACCCCCTCGGCTTGTCGATGGTCGCCCGGCCTACACTGTCCGGTGTCTGTTGGAGGCTGGTCGTGTCCAAGGCACCCTGAGTTACCTGGTGGACTGGGAGAGCTATGGCCCCGAGGAGCGGGCGTGGGTGCCAGCCCGGGACATCCTGGATCCGGGACTTGTTCGGGACTTCAACCAACTGCGTGGTGGCTCCGCGGCTGGAGCTGCTGCAGGAAGGGGGGGTATGAGTGAGTTTTTGAGACTTAGTGTTTGTTGTTTTCCCAGTGTTACCGTGATCCTTCCGTTACCGTTCCTCAGGAAGTAGTATGTTTATCCTTAACCGCTAATTACTTGTCTGGTCTCTTCTCTGCACCTGGGTCCAACCTCAAGATGTCACACATACCTTATGATTCCCTCCGGTTGTAATGTCCCTGCAGATTTAGATGAGCTGAGAAAGTTTGACATAAAATATGCCACCACTGAAGGAGCTGTCACTGGGCTGTGGCTCCACTGTGGCTCCTTGGCTTCCATTTGGAGAACTGCCATTTCATCCACTGGCTCCAGGGTTCAGCCTCTCTGTCTGGCTGGCAGGAGAGATGGACATGGGATTTAGACAATGTGATCCTGGATTATGGAGAACGTGCTTTGTTTATGAACATATTTGACTGCCTTACAAAAGATACGTGCATGACAGATGGCACCCTATCCTGTGCGATGGAGATGGAGAACCTACAACATTTATTAACCTATTTGACTGCTTTACAAAAAGCAGATAAACTCTCTCCCAACTAACACGTGTTGAATGATGTATATCAGAACGCATTAGGATGTTAGGAACACACCATGGGTGCTTCAGGCCTTTCCATCAGGGCCCAATTAAAAACACATGAAAAGAGGTTGACTGCAGAGCGAAGCCCCCAGCCATACAGGGCCTGGAGGAAAAAGATAGATGAGAGAGAGGGAGGGAAGAAGAGTAAATAACTGTATTGTACTATGTTGTGGCACTCTGTGCTAAAGACAGAGAAATATGAACTAGTGCTGTGCAGATGTTGTACATGAAGATTGTTCCATGTATGACATTTATGAAAAAATTACTAAAGCGCAGGTGACCTATTTGTTTACCAATATCCTGAATGGACAACACATACATGGGCTACATTTACAATAAGAAAATATCTTTTTGTTTCTTTTATTTTTCGGTAATGTCCTTAAATAGACACGTTTGTGTTCAAAGTGGGTCATACAAGACTACGCTACAGTACATCACCCTGTAATCACGCCACTAGTATGTTTGGAACCATTCGATGCTGTATACTATGTTTAAGCTATGTTTCTACACACACTATGTGTAGACTAAGTATACAGCTCTGTCTCTGAATGCAACGGTGATGGTTAGTGGAAAGCCCCATGAGGAAGAGGCATAACCAGGAGAGGGTTGGCATAATGCACAACACAACCCACCTACATACATGGGCCCCTATTCATAAAGCGTCTCAGAGTATGAGTGCTGATCTTGGATGATTTTAATAATGGATGGACAGGGAGGAATCTGATCCTAGATCAGCATTCCTACTCTGAGGCTTTATGATTACGGGCCCTGGAGATAAACATGTTGGACTTGATAGTAACTAAAGTCATTATCTAGTCAACAGTTGAGGTGCAGTGGGTCACGGCAGACTGGTAGAGAACCACCGCCTGGCACCTCTTCTAGAATACCTCTAAAACATCAACTCTGTTACAGTCAAATTAAAGTGAGCCCTGTCATCCTTTTAATTTAACTTCAAGCACTGGTTAAAGTGTATCCACGATAATAACAGACAAACAGAAATGGGTGTGTTGTCTGTGGTACTGTTTAAAGCATGTGTGTGTTCTCCATCCCTGGTATTGTTGAATGTTTAATCTGGGTTGTCTGCGGTATTGTTAAAAGCATGGGTCTGTGTGTTGTCCATCCATCCATGATTTATTGAAAGCTGTAGTAACATGACAGCAGTTTCCCCTCTCATAGAACGGTATCCCAAATGGCACCCTATTCCTTATCTAGTGCACTAGGGTGCCATTTGGGACGGGGTCTAGATCCTCCTGCTGAAATCTATTCCTGTTAATTGTCCCCCCAGGCGTTAGCCCCACATTGCCTTCAGTGTAAAAGTCATTCATGTTGATTCCAGTGGAATAATAGTTGGAGTTTATCAGATCTATTTTAGCTGCTGGGTTGTGAGAGAGACAGGGCTGGCTGGGCCCCACTCTGCTCATTACGGCTATTTCAGTTCATTACTTCACAGCCAGGGACCAGGCTTTATCACTAATGCTGGTGGGGTTGACACACAAGCACGCTCACTCACACGCATACACAGGCATGCACACAAACACAGGTAACCTACATCTGTACCATAACAAACAGGGGGCAGAATCCAACGACCCCTGAGGAGTTAGAGGGGTGTGCCATTTGGGACGCACACAGGGGTAGATAAAGAAAAGTGGTGCTATTGACCTGAACAGTGTACTACTTTGATATTGAGGATTGGTCCTACATACGTTTCATTGTCCAGGGCAATAGTTTTGTTTATTCAGATACCCATTAGTACATCAGGACTAATATTTCTGAGTTCATACTGACACACTCTCCAACACAATGCAATACATGAAACACAAAATAGATAGTCTCTAGACTCATTTGTAGCAGAAAAAAAGAAAATGGAGAGAGACAGATGTATACAGCTGTAGATCTGTCATAACACACCATGTAGTAATCTACTCTGATAGATTCCCTGCTAGCGGCAGTAAAGATGTGTGGATTAAAACTTGATTATTGATTATCTTTACCAACTGTTCAGAAAATGAGTTGCACTAAAACAAAACCCTTAACAAGTTCTTCCCATCCAGCTAAAATGGTGGGGTGTTGATATAAATGACAGAATCCCAGATTCTCTGGCAGAAAAATGTTACAAGATATACTTCTATAAGTGTTCTAGTTAAAGCTCAGAATGCCAGTAAAACTATACTAACGGTCACACACCAAAAACCATTCATAAAGTCTTCACCCTTTTATGGTATACAGTACATACGTACAATGTTTGGGTGTGAGGCATGTAGTGGACAGTTAATAAAATAAAAGATGTGAGGCATGCAAGGAACAAGACAGCTGTTCTGTTCTGTTGTGATGGAATTATCCATTTTACTGTCTCTTTACACTTTATCCTATCTCTTTACCCCACTCCTGGTATGTTTCATGTGGATCTCACACAGCAATTTTAAGACATAGGACTTTAAGTAAAAGCAGTGAGATCAAACAGACAGAGGAGGGTATATTACTTATTATTATGAACAGAGGCGTCTCAACATGAACACAGACATTAGACATTTCCAGGGCAAGTACATGCAACACTAGTTCTTCTGATATCTTTAATAACAGGGGTAGGGGTAAATGATATAAGAGCTCCTCTTCCAAATCAGATCGCTCCGTAGGTGGGTGTTTCCCAAATTGTACCCTATTCCCTATGTAGTATGTAGTGCACAACTTTTGACTAGGCCCTGTCGATTACTCACACAGATCTGAACCCATTATAGTGAACTATAAAGGGTATAGGGTGTCATTTTGGACTCACACACATACACCTGTTTTTCCCTGAAAAAAAAATGACTTGTTAGCTACATCCTAATTATTTCCACTGACTGGCTGCCCATCCCTATTCACCCCTAACCATCTATTAAATCCCTCTGAGCCAAAGCACATACTAGAAGCACCAAGGACAGGAAATAGAGTTATTTCACAACTACCCTCCTCACATTCCGGTGTTTAACTAGTTGCTGAGAGGCTGGGGTTGAATCCCAAATGCTGTACACTACTTTTGACCAGGGCTCTAGGCCCATAGGGCTCTGGTCAAAAGTAGTGCACTATATAGGGAATAGGGTGCTATTTGGGATGTAGCCTGGGTTAGGTTAATAAAGATCCTGCAGGGTCTAAATGACTGACTGCATCAATAATGTCACTGCTGTGACTATTCAACCAGAATAGAAAACAGTCTGACTCTTGCCCAGAGCTGTGAGCTTTTATAGAACTTATTCAAAAGTCCCTGATGGTTTCCTGCTGGGCTGTAGTCACCTAGAGTTCAGAGGTCACTGTGTTTAATCCGGTTTGTGCCAGTTCTGCTTAGATCCCACACAGGCTGTAGCTCTGCTGATGAGTTTTAAACCCAAAGCACTTAACCCACAGGCCCGCTTTATGGCTGTACCAAGCCCAGACCACCCCTTTAACATACTACAGGATCGTAATTTGGTCACCTGTTGTTGCAGGAAATTTGCACAGCAGGACTTAGTGTATTCAAGGTTTAAAAAGGATTATCGAGTTTGCAATTTCCAACTGAAAATTTCAGACTTGGTTTGCACTAGCTGAGGATTCTCAACTCCACGATACTAAAAAATATGCGGTTGTCACGACTTCCGCCGAAGTCAGGTCCTCTCCTTGTTCGGGCGGCGCTCGGCGTCGCTGGGCTTCTAGCCATCGTCGATCCACTTTTCATTTTCCATTTGTTTTGTCTTGTTTTTCCACACGCCTGTTTTCAATTCCCTCATTTACTTGTTGTGTATTTAACCCTCTGTTCTCCCCATGTCTTTGTGTGGGATTGTTTATTGTAGTGCTTGTGCACGTTCCCCGTGAGCGCACGACGGGTTATTTTTGTGCCCATTTATCTTGTTGTTCTGGATGCCTTTGGTTTTGCTTAATAAATCTCCGGTTATTACCCACTTCTGCTCTCCTGCACCTGACTTCCCTGCCTCCAATTACGCACCCTGCTACAGCGGTGAAATGACTGGGCTGCTCCTTCGCCATTAACAAACAACAACTCCCTTGGCGGACGCTGCGTAAAAAGCTATTTTCATCAAAAACTCTGGATTAAATAATGTATTTTTTTTTAAATACCGACTGATACCGACTTGATGTAGTCCGAGGTACACTCAGCCAAATCTCATCACCACTCAACTCCATTGTGGGATTGAGAATTCTCAGCTAGATTTGCCGTAAATAAAAATGTATCAACCCCTCCAAAAATGTCCATTAATTATAATTCACACAATAATTCACATTTCCTGTTGCTGCAGGATTCTTTTCCTGCTGTGAGAAACTGGTCAAATTAAGATCCCACACCTATACGTCATACAATGAAAAGATAACACTCTCTTTGTCATTAAGAATCACAACTCTACTTGTGAAAGTAGAGTTTCATAATGCCTGGTGGGAGGACAGCAGTAGTCTGAGTAGCATTACATGGATATGTGTTTTGTTCACAACCTGACACTTCTGTGTCACACACTATAACAATAACAACAGCCTTCTGGAAATTGTCAGAAAATTGTTAATGGAATATTTGCATCCAAACTGTGGTGGTTTCAGTGTCTACAGAGAGAGCTGCTGGCTTTGAGATTCATATTGGTTAACAATGATTCTACTGCATAATGGCATGAGGTTTACTCTTCATTGCTCTCTCTGTGAGTCTATCTGTCTGTCTGCCTCTCTGTGTCTGTGTGTGTGTGTGTGTGTGTGTGTGTGTGTGTGTGTGTGTGTGTGTGTGTGTGTGTGTGTGTGTGTGTGTGTGTGTGTGTGTGTGTGTGTGTGTGTGTGTGTGTGTGTGTGTGTGTGTGTGTGTGTGTGTGTGTGTGTGTGTGTGTCTTTCTTTGTCTCTCTCATTCTCTCTCTCTCTGTTTATTCTATGACAATGCTGCTCTCATGGTGAATTGTTTTTCTCTTTGGATTGAAACCGTGGAATCATATGAACTGACAGTTATTTTTACTGTTAAACCAGAGGGCAAACAGACATCAACCACGTAAAACATTACTTTAAGGAGGTTATTATCAGTTACTGTACTTTTACAAAAATTATTCTCAGACTATCAGGATGAAATACACTGACAACTGCTGCCAGAATCAACCCCAAATGATGATAATGCCTACTTCCAAAATGGGACTATTTCTTATTTACTGCACTACTTTTGACCAGAACCATGTGTACTGCACTATTGCCCTGGACAGCAGCCACCTACTAAGGGCCCACTCAGGTCCCACTGGGGCTGGCAGTCAGTGGCTGTGTTTCAAATGGCACCCTGTTTCCTATGTAGTGCATGAAGATTCTATACAAACTGCTAATGTACTTGTACTTCATCCTTGATGCCAGAAGGTGGCAATGTAACATTTTATATCTTTATTGTATCATGTTTTTCACTTCAATCTACTTTGCATTTCTAGATAGGAAGTGATGAGCCTGTGCCTTCATTACTATTTTACTCAAATGTATTTCCAGTAAAATCCAATATGAGATATCTGTTATTAGCAGAGGTCGACTAATGGAAAACTGAGTGAGAAGTGAAAGCTATAGAGCACCAAGCTGTTCAAGTCTCTGAGAGACCATAAGACATGCCTTTAAGCGCCATTAGTATTTGTGTATGTCCCAAATGGCACACTATTCCCTATATAGTGCACAACTTTTGACCCAAGGGCCTATGGGTCCTGGTCAAAAGTAGTGCACTATAAAGGGAATAGGGTGCCATTTGGGACGCATTCCTTTGTCATCACTGGTTGGTTTTACAGAGGAACCTAAAGGCATCTCAGAGAGTAGAGGAGTAACAGTCTGAGTGTTACAGACTAGCTGATCCAGTCTCTCTCTGAGCTCTGTGGTTTTCACTAATCGATGTCTGTTTGGTTAGAGTCCGACCGCTAATCAATATCTGTAGTCTAACAGGAGAGTGGAAGACAGACAGGTAGTCAGAACGAGAGAGAGTGAGGCAAAGAGAGAGAGAGAGATAAACAGAGTGAGATCATTTGGTTTGCTGGCTGTGTGGGTTTATATTAGCCGCTGGAAAGACATGGGCAATTTAAGAGTCACATGCACCACTTTTGACCAGAGTCTTATGCGTTCCTGGTCAAAAGTAGTGCACTATTAAAGGATTAGAGTTCCATTTGGGACATGCTCAGATCTATCCTGTAGTCCAGTGTCACCACTCTGCTTGTATCACCTTTCTGCCAGGAAGAACATAGTTGCACTCCTCTGTGTTTCTTCTCTGTGCACACAAGGAGATACCTTCACAGCAATGCAGTATGTCTGACAAACTATATGAAGTTTCATAACTCGGCTACAAACTGTACCTTGTGAAGTCTGAATTGTTGTTCTGAGCTGGAGTATTGCGTCAGGGCACTTTGAGTGTTCATTTGCTGTACCGAACCTCTCCATGCTCCACAGTACATTTTAAAACGTCTAATAGTTTGATGATTAAAACAGCTCAGGACAGGACAGGACCCCATGGAAAGGAAGGCTGGACCCTAGAGTATAGAATTCCATATAGAAACAGGAATTATAAGATTTCTATGTGCACAACTAGGTCTGAGGAAGCAGCCTCTGTGATGTCTGAGAATAGATGGTTTCCATGGGGAATCTGGTGTGTTTACATTGACCATTACAATATTGTATTCCATTAGTTTTTTCCATAGAATTCCATACTGTATATCATTTATAGGATCTATGTGGTCTTTGTATCAACCATTATTGAGAGAATACAGAGATAATATATTATAGACTGTATAAAGCAAAATAATATATACATTCAGTTCTAATACTGTAAATCTTAAACAGCAGGAAGTGGCTGCAAAATGTATTTTATGCAACTATACAGTATATTGATATTGATTACTGCATTGTTGAGAAAAGAGCAAGCAATAAAGGAAGTCCTCAGTGATGTCCACAGGCACACAGTGATGAATCAACATTGTTTCCACATCATTTCAATAAAATTACTTTGAACCAACGTGGAATAGACGTTGACTTGACGTCTGTGCCCATTAGGATTTCACTGTACTAGTGCACGTGACAATAAAACTTGAAATCCACCAACTATTCCCAGTCATGATACATGATCCACCAAGACTCTTCCTAGAGCTGGCTGCCAGGCCAAACTGAGCAATTGGTGGAGAAGGGTCTTGGACAAGGAGGTGACCAAGAACCCGATGGTCACTCTGACAGAGCTCTAGAGTTCCTCTTTGGAGATGTGAGAACCTTCCAGAAGGACAACCATCTCTGCAGCACTCCACCAATCAGGCCTTCGTGGTAGAGTGGCCAGTCGGAAGCCACTCCTCAAATAAAGGTTCAATAAAATTAAAATAAACACATTTTTTAAAAAGTATGTGATGCTTGTTCCATTTGACATCCTTTTCTCGCTTTTGGTGATTTACATTTTCATATTGTGTTTGGATCTGGCAAGTGTGTCACGCCCTGGCCTTAGTATTCTTTGTTTTCTTAATTATTTTAGTTAGGTCAGGGTGTGACATGGGTTATTTATGTGGGTTTTGTAGTGTCTAGGGTGGTTGTAAGGTTTAGGGGGTTTATTTAGAGTAGTTGGGTTTATGTTTAGTGTAGTTGTCTAGGTGTGTCCATGGTTGAGTGTAGGTGTTTAGGAAAGTCTATGGTTGCCTGAATTGGGTCTCAATTAGAGACAGCTGGATATTGTTGTCTCTGATTGGGAGCCATATTTAAGGTAACCATAGGCTTTAGCTGTTTGTGGGGAATTGTCTATGTTGAACGTTTGTAGCCTGTGTGTGTGTGTGTGTGTGTGTGTGTGTGTGTGTGTGTGTGTGTGTGTGTGTGTGTGTGTGTGTGTGTGTGTGTGTGTGTGTGTGTGTGTGTGTGTGTGTGTGTGTGTGTGTGTGTGTGTGTGTGTGTGTGTGTGTGTGTGTGTGTGTGTGTGTGTGTGTGTGTGTGTGTGTGTGTGTGTGCGTGCACTACGTTTATAGCCTCACGGTCGTTTGTTGTTTTGTTAGTTTGTAAGTGTTTTGTTTCGTTTTGCCTTCTTCAATAATAAAAGAAGATGGCTTATTTTCCACATGCTGCGTTTTGGTCCGTCTCACTCCCACACGATCGTGACAAAGTGAAAGAGTAGGGTATATTTGAGAGAGAGAGGGAGAGACAAAAAGACAAACAAATATTTTATTTGCTGATTTAGTGAGTTTGGGAATACCTACTGTTTTCTACAGTTATATAATACTTTGTCATCAATATTTATAGCTTCCTCTGAAGTTGTGTCTGCAGCAAACAGTACTGTATATGCAGTAACTTTTTCAAGGGAAACAAAACTCACCGACTCTAACTGTGTCCCAGTCACTTATAATGCATTCGGACCCCTAGACGTTTTCCACATTTTGTTAGGTTACAGCCTTATTCTAAAATAGATGAAATTGTTTTTTCCACCTCATCAGTCTACACACAATACCCCACAAAATCAAAGCAAAAACTGTTTTTTGGAACAATTTTGAAAACTGAAATATAACATTTACATAAGTATTCAGACCCTTGACTCAGTACTTTGTTGAAACACCTTTGGCAGCGATTACAGCCTCAAATCTTCTTGGGTATGACGCTACAAGCTTGGCACACCTGTATTTGGGCACATTCTTCTCTACAGATCGTCTCAAGCTCTGTCAGCTTGGATGGGGAGCGTCGCTGCACAGCTATTTCAGGTCTCTCCTGAAATGTTAGATTGGGTTCAAGTCCGAGCTCTGGCTGGACCACTCAAGAACATTCAGAGACTTGTCCCGAAGCCAGTCCTGCGTTGTCTTGGCTGTATGCTTAGGGTCCGTTGTCGTGGTCGAAGGTGAATTTTCGCCTAACCCTAACCCTAACCCTAGCCCTAACCCTAACCCTAACCCTAACCCTTTTCTGTCCTGAGCGCTCTGGAGCAGGTTTTCATCAAGGATCTCTCTGTACTCATCTTTCCCTCGATCCTGACTAGTCTCACAGCCCCTGCCGCTGAAAAACATCCCCACAGCATGATGCTGCCACCACCACACTTCATCGTAGGGATTGTGCCAGTTTTCCTCCAGACGTGACTCTTGGCATTCAGGCCGAAGAGTTGAATCTTGGTTTCATCAGACCAGAGAATCTTGTTTCTCATGGTCTGAGAGTCCTTTAGGTGCCTTTTTGGCAAACTCCAAGCAGCCTGTCATGTGCCTTTTACTGACTAGGCAAGTCAATTACTTCCTGTTGAATCTGCAGACGTGTTGCTGTGCGTTTTGTTGCTGTGCGTTTTGCTGCCAACTTTACTGTACAAACAGTACAAGACCCAATTCACCACAACTCTCTCAAATTAAAACGTAATTTAGCTGACTGACAACTTTACAAATTTTTGTTTTGTTTTTGTTTTTAATTACCGTTTATATTTTTAGTTTTTCCATCGCAACTTTTTTCCCTCATTCAACTTTTTCACTCCGGACGCTTTATCTGGACATGGTTCGTCAACACCTTCAACAGCCGAAGCTAAGTAGTAACATTAACATGATGTCTTCTAATTGCAGTCGCTGTACTCATAATATACAGGAGAACGATCGCCTTACGGCGAGAATAGCTGTGCTACAAGCCCAGCTTCAGACGCAATCGTTAGGCAAGGGTAATTTCAGTGTAGGAAAGGAAGAAACAGCGTCTGTGCCACCAGTAAGTACAGATAGTAATGTTAGTATAAATCCCCCCGCACAGTCCCCGCAGCCGGACAACTTTCTCATGGCTTCTGGAGGGAAATGCTGTTGGAATGCTCAACCGGTGTCGCTCATTCAGCCGACAGAAACTTTCAACCGGTTTTCCCCATTATGTAGCGAGTCGGAGTCTGAGGCTGAGTCTTCTCTTGTCTCTACTCCTCCCGTTACGGGGTCTGAGACGCCGAAGGCTCCCACCATTAGCTCTGACAAATTGAAAACCCTAGTCATTGGCGACTCCATTACCCGCAGTATTAGACTTAAAACGAATCACCCAGCGATCATACACTGTTTACCAGGGGGCAGGGCTACCGACGTTAAGGCTAATCTAAAGATGGTGCTGGCTAAAGCTAAATCTGGCGAGTGTAGAGAGTATAGAGATATTGTTATCCATGTCGGCACCAACGATGTTAGGATGAAACAGTCAGAGGTCACCAAGTGCAACATAGCTTCAGCGTGTAAATCAGCTAGAAAGATGTCTCGGCATCGAGTAATTGTCTCTGGCCCAATCCCAGTTAGGGGGAGTGACGAGCTCTACAGCAGAGTCTCAGCACTCAATCGCTGGTTGAAAACTGTTTTCTGCCCCTCCCAAAAGATAGAATTTGTAGATAATTGGCCCTCTTTCTGGGACTCACCCACAAACAGGACCAAGCCTGACCTGCTGAGGAGTGACGGACTCCATCCTAGCTGGAGGGGTGCTCTCTTCTTATCTACCAACATAGATAGGGCTCTAACTCCTCTAGCCCCACAATGAAATAGGGTGCAGGCCAGGCAGCAGGCTGTTAGCCAACCTGCCAGCTTAGTGGAGTCTGCCAATAGCACAGTCAGTGTAGTCAGCTCAGCCATACCCATTGAGACTGTGTCTGTGCCTCGACCTAGGTTGGGCAAAACTAAACATGGCGGTGTTCGCCTTAGCAATCTTTTTAGGATAAAGACCTCCTCCATTCCTGCCATTATTGAAAGAGATCGTGATACCTCACATCTCAAAATAGGGTTACTTAATGTTAGATCCCTCACTTCAAAGGCAGTCATAGTCAATGAACTAATCACTGATCATAATCTTGATGTGATTGGCCTGACTGAAACATGACTTAAGCCTGATGAATTTACTGTGTTAAATGAGGCCTCACCTCCTGGTTACACTAGTGACCATATCCCTCGTGCATCCCGCAAAGGCAGAGGTGTTGCTAACATTTACGATAGCAAATTTCAATTTACAAAAAAAAAAATGGCGTTTTCGTCTTTTGAGCTTCTAGTCATGAAATCTATGCAGCCTACTCAATCACTTTTTATAGCTACTGTTTACAGGCTTCCTGGGCCATATACAGCGTTCCTCTCTGAGTTTCCTGAATTCCTATCAGACCTTGTAGTCATAGCAGATCATATTCTAATTTTTGGTGATTTTAATATTCACATGGAGAAGTCCACAGACCCACTCCAAAAGTCTTTCGGAGCCATCATCGACTCAGTGGGTTTTGTCCAACATGTCTCTGGACCTGTTCACTGCCACAGTCATACTCTGGACCTAGTTTTGTCCCATGGAATAAATGTTGTAGATCTTAATGTTTTTCCACATAATCCTGGACTATCGGACCACCATTTTATTACGTTTGCAATCGCAACAAATAATCTGCTCAGACCCCAACCAAGGAGCATCAAAAGTCGTGCTATAAATTCTCAGACAACACAAAAATTCCTTGATGCCCTTCCAGACTCCTTCTGCCTACCCAAGGACGTCAGAGGACAAAAATCAGTTAACCACTTAACTGAGGAACTCAATTTAACCTTGCGCAATACCCTAGATGCAGTTGCACCCCTAAAAATGAAAAACATTTGTCATAAGAAACTAGCTCCCTGGTATACAGACAATACCCGAGCTTTGAAGCAAGCTTCCAGGAAATTGGAACGGAAATGGCGCCACACCAAACTGGAAGGCTTCCGACTAGCTTGGAAAGACAGTACCGTGCAGTATCGAAGAGCCCTCACTGCTGCTCGATCATCCTACTTTTCCAACTTAATCGAGGAAAATAAGAACAATCCAAAATTTCTTTTTGATACTGTTGCAAAGCTAACTAAAAAGCAGCATTCCCCAAGAGAGGATGGCTTTCACTTCAGCAGTAATAAATTCATGAACTTCTTTGAGGAAAAGATCATGACCATTAGAAAGCAAATTACGGACTCCTCTTTGAATCTGCGTATTCCTCCAGGGCTTAGCTGTCCTGGATCTGCACAGCTCTGCGAGGGCCTGGGATCGGGAGAGACACTTAAGTGTTTTAGTACTATATCTCTTGACACAATGATGAAAATAATCATGGCCTCTAAACCTTCAAGCTGCATACTGGATCCTATTCCTACTAAACTGCTGAAGGAGCTGCTTCCTGTGCTTGGCCCTCCTATGTTGAACATAATAAACAGCTCTCTATCCACCGGATGTGTACCAAACTCACTAAAAGTGGCAGTGATAAAGCCTCTCTTGAAAAAGCCAAACCTTGACCCGGAAAATATAAAAAACTATCGGCCTATATCGAATCTTCCATTCCTCTCAAAAATTTTAGAAAAAGCTGTTGCGCAGCAACTCACTTCCTTTCTGAAGAAAAAACAATGTATACGAAATGCTTCAGTCTGGTTTTAGACCCCATCATAGCACTGAGACTGCACTTGTGAAGGTGGTAAATGACCTTTTAATGGCGTCAGACCGAGGCTCTGCATCTGTCCTCGTGCTACTAGACCTTAGTGCTGCCTTTGACACCATCGATCACCACATTCTTTTGGAGAGACTGGAAACGCAAATTGGTCTACACGGACAAGTTCTGGCCTGGTTTAGATCTTACCTGTCGGAAAGATATCAGTTTGTCTCTGTGAATGGTCTGTCCTCTGACAAATCAACTGTACATTTCGGTGTTCCTCAAGGTTCCGTTTTAGGACCACTATTGTTTTCACTATATATTTTACCTCTTGGGGATGTTATTCGAAAACATAATGTTAACTTTCACTGCTATGCGGATGACACACAGCTGTACATTTCAATGAAACATGGTGAAGCCCCAAAATTGCCCTCGCTAGAAGCCTGTGTTTCAGACATAAGGAAGTGGATGGCTGAAAACTTTCTACTTTTAAACTCGGACAAAACAGAGATGCTTGTTCTAGGTCCCAAGAAACAAAGAGATCTTCTGTTAAATCTGACAATTCATCTTGATGGTTGTAAAGTCGTCTCAAATAAAACTGTGAAGGACCTCGGCGTTACTCTTGACACTGATCTCTCTTTTGACGAACATATCAAGACTGTTTCAAGGACAGCTTTTTTCCATCTACGTAACATTGCAAAAATCTGAAATTTTCTGTCCAAAAATGATGCAGAAAAATTAATCCATGCATTTGTTACTTCTAGGTTAGACTACTGCAATGCTCTACTTTCCGGCTACCCGGATAAAGCACTAAATAAACTTCAGTTAGTGCTAAATACGGCTGCTAGAATCCTGACTAGAACCAAGAAATTTGATCATATTACTCCAGTGCTAGCCTCCCTACACTGGCTTCCTGTTAAGGCAAGGGCTGATTTCAAGGTTTTACTGTTAACCTATAAAGCGTTACATGGGCTTGCTCCTACCTATCTTTCCGAGTTGGTCCTGCCGTACATACCAATACGTACGCTACGGTCACAAGACGCAGGCCTCCTAATTGTCCCTAGAATTTCTAAGCAAACAGCGGGAGGCAGGGCTTTCTCCTATAGATCTCCATTTTTATGGAACAGTCTGCCTACCCATGTGAGAGACGCAGACTCGGTCTCAACCTTTAAGTCTTTACTGAAGACTTATCTCTTCAGTAGGTCATATGATTGAGTGTAGTCTGGCCCAGGAGTGTGAAGGTGAACGGAAAGGCTCTGGAGCAACGAACCGCCCTTGCTGTCTCTGCCATGCCGGTTCCCCTCTCTCCACTGGGATTCTCTGCCTCTAACCCTGTTACAGGGGCTGAGTCACTGGCTTGCTGGTGCTCTTTCATGCAGTCCCTAGGAGGGGTGCGTTACTTGAGTGGGTTGAGTTACTGACGTGATCTTCCTGTCTGGGTTGGCGCCCCCCCTTGGTTTGTGCTGTGGTGGAGACCTTTGTGGGCTATACTCGGCCTTGTCTCAGGATTGTAAGTTGGTGGTTGAGGATATCCCTCTAGTGGTGCGGGGGCTGTGCTTTGGCAAAGTGGGTGGGGTTATATCCTTCCTGTTTGGCCCTGTCCGGGGGTTTCTTCGGATGGGGCCACAGTGTCTCCTGACCGCTCCTGTCTCAGCCTCCAGTATTTATGCTGCAGTAGTTTATGTGTCGGGGGGCTAGGGTCAGTTGGTTATACCTGGAGTACTTCTCCTGTCTTATCCAGTGTCCTGTGTGAATTTAGAGACTTTCCTCACTTTTTTTGAATACCCAGCAGAAATCAAATCAGAGAAAGGAAGAATCAATTTTAAACACAGAATTCTGAGGGAGAACCCAGAAACTTTGTTTGCCGACTGCTCACAAAACAGGACTGTTACAAACCTGTTATTTTACACAGACCACACCACTGCCTGGCATGCAGCTGTAACCAGGCATTTCAGCTATACCACGAAGAAAGGCATCTGCAAGGGAAGGCAAATCCACATTTTTGAGGACAGCGATAAGGACAAGGAAAACAGGTTTCTGACGGTAAATATGTATCAGAACGGCACTGTCATGGTCCAGGGCAGTGAGGCTGCACTCAGCTCTGTTGTGCAGGACTTCCCCACCCTAACGAAGACAGCGGAAAGCAACAAAGAAAAGGACAGCACCCCGACCTCTCCCCTCACCTCAGGCACCCCAACAGCAGGACCATCCTCCCCCCTGCCTGCCTACAACCACCAGAGCCAAGACCACACTACCATCAGCCTGTTGAGAGACAGGCTGGCTGTGATAGAGGTATGGGTTACTGAGCTGAAGGAGCAGCCCCTCAGCTACACCACCACCAGCCCAGACACAGAGCTTCTACAGGACCAGATCAACCAGTGCAGGACCCAGCTGAAGAACTCTGTCCAGGAGCTGAGAGAGAGCCTTACCACAGCGCTTGAGGAGGTAAAGGCCACCATGAGGAGAGAGCTGGTGCAGGTAAAGGAGGAGATGGCAAAGGAGTTGTCTGGCATCAAGAGGGTGCTGCAGCACAGAGAGCAGACTGTAGAGACTCCTGGAGAGAAGCTGCAGCCCCCCACCACCCCTAACAACCCCACCACCCCTAACACCCCCACTGACCCACCTTTACCCACAACCCCCCCCCATACCGACAACACTTTACCCACACCCCCAGTCAACAAGAAGGCTCACATGGAAACACCTACTACAGAGAGAAGCTCTCTGGCCCCCCCTGACACACCCCCACACGCCCCTCCATGTACACAGGCCCTGTGTACTCCAGCCCCAGACCGTAAACCCACTAATCTGGTAAAACCCGCTGAGGTGGCCATCCTCATTGACTCAAATGGGAAATTCCTCCAAGAAGATAAACTCTTCCCACAACACAAGGTGCGCAAAATATGGTGCCCAAAAACACAGGATGCACTCCACATCCTGTCCCAGCCTGACTTTGGCACACCAGGCAACATTATTATTCACACCGGCACCAACAACCTGCGAGAGGAGCAGGAGAGAGTAGGCAGCCTGGTCAACAGAATAGCAGAGAGGGCCTCTGAGCGGTTCCCCAACTCCCACATCACCATCTCCACTCTGCTGCCCCGCAAAGACTTTCATCCCCATACCATTCAGAAAGTCAACGCTGACATCACCAGAGGGTGTGGCCTACTCCCAAACGTACACGTTGCTCACCACCCAACAATCACCCCAGAGCATCTGCACGACCACTCCCATCTGAGGAAACAGACATTAGGGATGTTTACCAAGTCTCTAAAGGACGTGGCACTTGGTAGACAAACACCCCATGCCGTATTGGACAGAGGACCACCCAGAGACCCCTACCAGACCACTGCACCACCAAGGAGCCCCAGGCCCCTTCAACGCCACACCAGACCCAGCGCACCCCACAGGCCCCACCCACCACCAGACCATCACCACTTCCATCGGCTTAGCCAGACCGGACCGGGCCCAGCCTACTGCCCCGCATCAGACCACCATCCCTACCAGACCAGAGAGGAAGCCCCACGGCCCAGACCTGGTCCCCCTCCACTCCACAGGGCCCAACAGCAGGACCAGCGCAGCTACGCAGAGGTCGTCAGAGGACAGGAGAACCTTGTAGGATTAAGTGAGATTAAACAGCTCCTCCAATACATCTGCACTAAACTGCACTAAACACACACACACGGACGCATGCACACACACACACACACACACACACACACACACACACACACACACACACACACACACACACACACACACACACACACACACACACACACACACACACACACACACACACACACACACACACCTATTGTACTCAAATGTACTTGTTCAATGAATAGGAATGTTTATATATATAACAGAAAGAATGTTAGCTGTTATCCTGTTTATCTCGCTCTTAACAACTTAATAGTTAGTAGTCACAGTATTTCTGACTGCTATTCTTTCTTTTGTAACATGAAATCGCTATCAGTTAGCATGTGGAACATTCAGGGCCTAAACTCATCAACCTTTGGACTGAAGAGTTTAGCACTGGAGTTCAACAAAAACCTTAAAGATGTTGATGTCATCATTCTTCAGGAGACATGGTGTAAGGCTGACATTGTCACTCACTGTCCCACAGGTTACAGAGAGGTAATTGTACCGTCACAGAAACACAGCTCTGTCAATAGAGGCAGAGACTCTGGAGGACTGATCATTTGGTACAAATCCGAACTACAACATCTAATTGACCCCCTCAAAATTGGCAAATATCACATTTGGTTAAAACTGAAAAAAGAACTTGTAGTGACAGAAAAAGATGTGTTCCTTTGCGCAATTTATATCCCCCCCCTCAGAATCCCCATATTACTCAGAGGAGATCTTCCCCACCCTTGAGGAAGAGACGTGCCATTTCCAGGCCCAGGGAAATGTGCTCATCTGTGGGGACACAAATGCACGCACAGGAACACTACCTGATCTAACGAGCACACGAGGGGACAGCTTTATTACAGGCCATACTGTTTCTAACTGCCTTAATCTCCCCCATAGAAACAACAGTGACAGCACCGTCAACAAAAACGGAAGGGATCTGTTGCAGCTCTGTAGAAGCCTGGGTCTATACTTTGTCAATGGTAGGTTACGGGGGGACTCTTTGGGGAGATTCACCTACTGCTCACCTCTTGGCCACAGTACAGTAGACTATATGATCACAGACATTGACCCTTTCTCTCTCAGCTCATTCACTGTCAAGCCACTAACACCTCTGTCTGATCACAGCCAAATTACATTGTTCCTCAAAAGAACAGACATGGAAACAACCACACATTCACAGCCCAGTAAGCTGTACAACATCAGAAATTCATACAGATGGGCCCAAAACAGCACAGAAGAATACCAGAAAGCAACCTGGAACCAAAATATCCAAACACTCTTAGATAACTTTCTGGATACCACATTCACTCACAGTAAAGAAGGCATCAATCTAGCAGTACAAAACATCAACTATATATTCAGGCAAACGGCAAAAGAAGAAATTGATAAAAAACAAAACAAAAAAGATCACAGATGACAACTGGTTTGATGCAGATTGTAAAATTATAAGAAAAAAAATTAGAACACTATCCAACCAAAAGCACAGAGACCCAAATAATGGTGAATTACGCCTTCATTACTGTGAGACTTTAAAACTCTATAAACGTACACTCAGAACCAAAAAAGCCCAGTACAACAGAAAGCAGCTGATGCTAATTGAGGAGTCCATAAACACAAACAACTTCTGGCAAAATTGGAAAAAATTAAAGAAATCTAAACAAGAGGAATTAGCGATACAAAATGGTGACATATGGACAAACCATTTTAAAACACTCTACAACACCGTTCAAATTGACACAAACGCAGAACAACGCCAAATTCATGAGAAGTTGAATGGATTAGAAAAAGCTATAAAGGACAACCAAAATCCACTGGACTCCCCAATTACTGACCAGGAGCTCTATAAGAAACTTCAGGCTCTCAAATTTAAAAAGGCATGCGGACCTGATGGCATCCTAAATGAGATGCTCAAACTCACTAGTGCAAAATTTCAATTGGCCACATTAAAACTGTTTAATTTGATCCTGAGTGTAGGTTATTTCCCTGACATCTGGAATCAAGGACTCATAACCCCAATCTTTAAAAACGGAGACAAATTTGACCCTAACAATTACAGAGGCATTTGTGTGAACAGTAACCTGGGGAAGGTTTTCTGTAGTATTATAAATGTAAGAGTTCTAAACTTCCTTAATAAGCACAATGTCTTGAGTAAAAGCCAAATTGGATTTATACCAAAACATCGCACGACCGATCATATTTACACCCTACACACCCTGATAGGTAAACATGTCCACCAAAATAATACCAAAATACACGCTTGCTTTATCGACTTCCAAAAAGCATTTGATTCTATTTGGCATACAGGACTGTTCTACAAAGTTATTGAAAGTGGTGTAGGGGGTAAAACATATGACATAATTAAATCAATGTATACTGGCAATACGTGCAGCATTAAAATTGGCAAGAAAAGAACAGAATTCTTTAACCAGGGGCGGGGCCTTCGTCAGGGTTGTAATCTGAGCCCTGCACTCTTCAATATTTACATCAACGAATTGGCCACTATTCTAGAAAAATCCTCAGCCCCTGGTGTTAGTCTCCATAATTCAGAGGTTAAATGCCTACTCTTCGCAGATGACCTATGCCTGTTGTCACCCACAGCACATGGCCTACAGCAGAGCCTGGATCTGCTAGAGCAGTACTGCCAGACCTGGGCCCTGGCAGTAAACCCCAAAAAGACTAAAATAATGATTTTCCAGAGAAGATCCAGATCTCAGGGAATTAGACCAAAGTTCTCAATTGGTACAAAATATATAGAGTACTGCACACACTACAATTACTTAGGTTTAAAAATAAGCTCAACTGGACACCTTAATGAGGCAGTGAATGAACTGAGAGAGAAAGCACGCAGGGCATTCTACGCAATTAAAAAGCAAATTCAAATTGAAATACCTATTAAAATTTGGCAAAAAATAATTGAATATGTCATTGAACCAATTGCACTTTATGGCAGCGAGGTGTGGGGTCCACTTGCAAAACAAGATTTCATCAAATGGGACAAACATCCCATTGAAACCCTGCATGCAGAGTTCTGTAAGATTCTCCTACATGTCCAGAGGAAAACTACAAACAATGCATGCAGGGCAGAATTAGGCAAATATCCACTAATAATAAAAACTCAAAAAAGAGCAATTAAGTTTTGGAAACATCTAAAATACAGTGACCCCCTCTCATATCACTACCAAGCCCTGCAATACCAAGAGCTGAGCAAAGAAAAGAGTCCCCTCATCCAGCTGGTCCTGGGGCTGAGTTCACAAACCTGTTCTACTAACACACTGAAGCCTCAGGACCAGAACATCCAATCAATCAGAATAAACCAAATTACAACACAGTCAAAACAAAACTACATTGCTTATTGGGAAACACAAGCACAAGCACAGAGCAAAATGCAGTGCTATCTGGCCCTAAATCGACAGTACACCGTGGCTAACTATTTGACTATGGTTACTGATCAAAACCTTAGAAAAACCTTGACAAAGTACAGGCTCAGTGAGCACAGCCTTGCCATTGAGAAGGGTAGACACAGGAAAACCTGGCTCCCTGTAGAGGAAAGGCTGTGCAACCACTGCACAACAGCAGAACCTGAGACGGAGCTGCATTTCCTGACAAAATGTCAAAAATACAAAACAATTAGAGTGTCATTTCCCCAAATTTGAAACTCTTATTCAAGGTTTCAAAGACCTCTCTGATGAGGATAGGCTACCCGTCCTGTTGGGGGAGGACGCAGAGAGCTGTGGGTTGGCAGCGCACTACATTGCTGCCTGCCATAAGTTGAGGGACAGTGTCTGACAGACCAATCAACCTGCACATGTACTCTACTGTATGTTTATTGTTATTGTTGAATGTATGGTTATTTTGACACTTAGTTATTGTTGTTACTGTTGTCCTGTTGACCATTTTGATTCTCATTTTTATATTGTAAATAAGCTTTGGCAATATGTACATTGTTACGTCATGCCAATAAAGCAAATTGAATTGAATTGAATTGAATTGAATTGAATTTAAGTATGCTCTCTCTAATTCTCTCGTTCTCTCTTTCTCTCTGAGAACCTGAGCCCTAGGACCATACGTCGGGACTACCGGCCGTGGTGACTCCTTGCTGTCCCCAGTCCGCCTGGCCTTGCTGCTATTCCAGTTTCAACTGTTCTGCCTGCGGTTATGGAACCCCTACCTGTCCCAGACCTGCTGTTTTCAACTCTCAATGATCGGCTATGAAAAGCCAACTGAGATTTATTCCTGATTATTATTTGACCATGCTTGTTATTTATGAACATTTTGAAAATCTTGGCTCTCTCTAATTTTCTCCTTCTCTCTTTCTTTCTCTCGGAGGACCTGGGCGCTAGGACCATGCGTCGGGACTGCCGCCCGTGGTGACTCCTTGCTGTCCCCAGTCCGCCTGGCCTTGCTGCTATTCCAGTTTCAGCTGTTCTGCCTGCGGTTATGGAACCGCCACCTGTCCCAGACCTGTTGTTTTTCAACTCTTAATGATCAGCTATGAAAAGCCAACTGAAAATTATTCATGATTATTATTTGACCATGCTTGTCACTTATGAACATTTTTGAACATCTTGGCATAGTTCTGTTATAATCTCCACCCGGCACAGCCAGAAGAGGACTGGCCACCCCTCATAGCCTGGTTCCTCTCTAGGTTTCTTCCTAGGTTTTGGCCTTTCTAGGGAGTTTTTCCTAGCCACCGTGCTTCTACACCTGCATTACTAGCTGTTTGGGGTTTTAGGCTGGGTTTCTGTACAGCACTTCGAGATATTAGCTGATGTACGAAGGGCTATATAAAATAAAATTGATTGATAAATTGATTGAATTAAGAACAAATTCTTATTTACAATGACTGCCTACGAAGAGAGACACCAAAACACTACATAAAGAGAGACCTAAGACAACAACACAACATGGCAACAACACATAACATCACAGCATGGTAGCAACACAACATGACACAAACATGGTACAAACATGGTTAGGCACAGACAACAGCACAAAGGGCAAAAAGGTAGAGACAACAATGCATCACGCAAATCAGCCACAAGTGTCAGTAAGTGTCCATGATTGAGTTTATTAATGTAGAGATGGAGATAAAACGTAAAACTGAAGAAACTAAGATCAGCCTTCAGTTCAATGAAACACGCTGTCCTTACAGTACACCCAGCAGCAGCAAATGCAACAGTTGTCAGTAACAAGCAATGTTCCCTAAATGTGTTTGGAACTGAGAAAACTTCAGGTCTTCGCAAACTTGAATGTTGTGAAAATTCTGTGCAACTTCCTGAGCGTGTTTACTGTGAACACTGAGGCTGTACCCGCTTTAATTTTTTGTTTTAACATTGGCCAAGGAGGCTACTGTGACTGTTTGGTCACAAAGTAGGCCTACTAGAGTGGCCTACCATAACAAACAATGGAGAAAATGCATCACCTAACATTTTAACATGGAAATAGCGGTTCTATCATTCAGCCTACAGTAGCAGACAATATGTGATGTTCAATGTAGGCCTACATTCCATGAGACTTTTTGGGGGGGGGAAACATGCAGGGCTTGACATTAACCTGTTTATTCACTTGTCCTCCAGACTGAACATTTTGTTGTGTTCTTTGATGCAAGAAACCACTTTACAAAATAAAATGCATTATTATTCCCATACCATTATTACAGAGAATCAGACAAATTATCCTACCCTCTGCCTATTGGCTACTTAGCTTATTCAAGCCTGTCTCAAAATACAACACTGCCCCTTAAGAGATTTTTTTTTTTTAAAGCTCTTTACCTGACTTGCTTTTCAAAGATGGCTAGAGATGTTCACGTTTTGTGCTCTTACAGGAAGCAACCACTCCCACATTTCTGACTACAAATGAGTTATACCTGGGCTAATAACTCACTAACTAGATAATCATATGAACAAATGTGCACAAGTGGCTAAATGCAGCTCTCTCTCTTTGATCTCAAAACAAGCAGCGCATAATAATCGCAACCACTGTAAAACAGTCCAGTTCAAAGTGAACAGCACAAATCCAAATATGGCAATTCTCTATTTGCATATAATCCTACTGCAGCTCTGAATGGTTACTGCGCACCAGTCTGTGTAGGGTAAGGGTGGGCATTCCATCTCTTTTCAGTGAGCCGGCTCATTCCGCTCAGCTCACCAAAAAGAACCGGCTCTTTTGGCTCCCAAACGGCTCTTTAAAAAAATATGTTTTGTATTTTTTCAAGTCAAACAGTTTGCGATAGTTTGACTATGATTGGTGTTAAAATAATTCTCATTAAATTATTAAATTAAATCATACTCTACCTTAACCACAATGTATTTAAAAATGTATTGGTTTGTTATGAAAAATATTACTTTAAAAATGCATTTAAAGTATAACTTTTTAATGTATATAAACAAAGTGCATATATATCTAACCATTCAAAACGAATACAATCTGAACAGCATAATAGAATATTGCGCCAAATCAATGAAAAATAAATAACAATTTGCAAAGCTGCAGCATCCCACAAATTGAAATAAATGTAAAAAAGAAGGATGCTATTACGCATGTGCATTTAAAGTATAACTTTTTTAATGTATATAAACAAAGTGCATATAAATGTAACAATTCAAAGCTAATACAATCTGAACAGCATAATAATAGAATATTGCACCACATCAAAGAAAAATAAATAACAATGTGCATGTCACGATCGTCATAATGATTGGACCAAGATGCAGCGTGATATGTTTCCATCCCTTTTATTAGGAAGAGAAAACTCAAAGAACAAACAATAAAGCAAACAAACGAAACGTGAAGCACAGGACGTACTGGACTGTGGAGGCACACTGGAGGCCTGATGCGTGGGACCGGTACAGGTGGCACCGGGCTGATGACACGCACTTCAGGACGAGTGCGCGGAGAAGGCACAGGACGTACTGAACTGTGGAGGCGCACTGGAGGCCTGATGCGTAGAGCTGGCACAACCCGTCCTGGCTGGATAATCACTTTAGCTCGGCAAGTGCGGGGCACTGGCACAGGAGGCACTGGGCTGTGAAGGCGCACTGGCGACACAGTGCTAAGAGCCGGCGCAGGATTTCCTGGACCGAGGAGGCGTACTGGAGACCAGAAGCGCTGAGCCGGCAGAACCCGTCCAGGCTGGATGCTCACTTTCGCATGGCAAGTGCGAGGAGCTGGCACAGAACGCACCGGTCTGTGGATGCGCACTGGAGACACATTGCGTATCTCCGCAAAACATGGTGCCTGACTGGTCTCACGCTCCTCACGGCGACTGTCTTGCTCCAGACACCAAACCATCCACTCTACCTCATCACTCCCCTCAACTATCTCACAATACTCCTCGCTCAGTCTATCCCAATATTCCTCTTCGCTCTCAGACCCACCCCTCGGTTTCGCCGTTTTTGAGGCTGCATCTCGGGCTTCCGTCGTGGCCGCGAACCCCGGTGTCGTCGTTGTCCTTCCTTCACCACTTGCATCTGCTTCCATGGAAGGCTTTCGTCTCCTGCCATTATCTCCTCCCAAGTCCAGCATGTCTTTACCTCCTGGATATCCTCCCAGGCCCAAGATACCTGCTCCTCCTGGCCACGCTGCTTGGTCCGTTTGTGGTGGGATCTTCTGTCACGATCGTCATAATGATTGGACCAAGATGCAGCATGATATGTTTCCATCCCTTTTATTAGGAAGAGAAAACTCAAAGAACAAAACAATAAAGCAAACAAACGAAACGTGAAGCTAAATATAATGCTCACAGGCAACTATACATAGACAAGATCCCACAAAGCACAATGGAGGAGTATCATTTTTGAGGCTGTCACATAGCTGAAAAGAGAGAACAGTAACTTATTAGTTCAGGTTCATGTTTGTCTACTGATACTACATTCTCATCTACTGCTCATATACATGTATAATACAGGATTAAATAATGATGTAGCAATAACTGCTTACTGTACCTCTCTCCACTGATCTCCACAGTGACCTGCTCAAAGAGTTCCAGGACGCTGCACATTACCTCCACCACCTCCCATTCCTCTTGGGTCAGAGCATCAACAGGTGCATTGACAATGGCCAGGGTAGAGATGATGGCATCCTTTGACTCAAGAAGCCGCATCAACATATAAAATGTTGAATTCCGTCTTGTAGTGCAGTCTTGTTTAGGCCTCAGCTCAGGCATCCCCATCTGGCGTTGTGTAGACTTTAGTTTTTCAGCACCTACTGTGCTCCTGTGGAAGTATTCCACACCTGCTTTCACTTTGTCCACAGTGGGCTTCATCACCTTCAGAGCATCTCTTACAATCAGGTTGATTGTGTGGGTAAGGCATGGATGATGGTTCCATTTAAAAATGTTCATGGCTTTGATTATGTTAGCTGCACTGTCGCTAACACAACAGACCACTTTTCTATCTACTTGCCATTCTCTGGCCACTCTCAACAGTTCCTCTGCTAGGTTCTCTGAGGTGTGTCTGTTGCTGAACACAAAGCAGTCCAGAAGACAGCTAGACATCGAAAAACCTTCAATGAAGTGACATGTAACCTACATGTAACAAGTGGTTACCCTTGATGTCCAGCAGTCAGTGGTAAGTCAAACTGCAGTAGCTTTTTGGACTCTTTCCTGCACTGAAGCCTGTGTGCTCTCGTACAGTTGTGGAATAAGTGATTTTGAAAGGGTTTTCCTGTTTGGAATTGTGAACATTGGAGTTAGACTATTGCTATAATTTCTAAAACCTCAACCGCTACAGCTAGCTTCACAGTCGGGTGCACAGTTCGCATATGCCGGTGTAGGTTGTGCGTAGAACCGGCTTTATATGAGATTTGGTTTTGGCAAATTCTACGCTGTGCTCTAAAATTGTCTACATTATTAAAATGCATCCAAATGCTACTGTGCTTCCGACTCATTTTCCAGCTGTTGTTTTCACAGCTGTCCTTCCATTTCTCCTAGGCTGCTAAGTGTGTGACTGTGAGTGAGTTGGCTCGGCCCTCCCTCGCGCATCTTTGATTCATTGGTTGACACTGCGTGTCTGATTGACTGGAACAATAGGTGAGGCTGTTAGTCTGAGCAGACAGTCAGAACGAATGTGTGTGCGATTGAGCATTTAGGCCTATATTGTTTAAAAAAAAAAAGTTATTTGAATTAGATAATTCTATTCATTTAAATATTTAGATTATTCATATCTTCATTATCAATATCTTTATGAATAGATTCGGCTCTTCTGATATGCGAGCCGGCTCCCAACATTCACCTACAAGAGCTGGCTCTTAGAGCCGACTCATTCACGAACAACCCATCACTAGCCTGAGTCATGCTTGTCAATGCAATAGAATCCTACTCCGATGCGCTCTACCTACATATGTTGCGTTTAAAGTGGCTAATATTGCGTTGATTCGATCCCATTTCCCACAGTAATAGGAAACGTTGATAGTGCTAACAGGGAAAAATCGAGAAAGTCGAGTGTTCAATCTCCTGCTCAGGCTGATATTTCTTCTGCTCTGGCAGTCCTGGGGGAAATGCGGCGCAGTTTAGAGGGAACATTGGTAACAAGCATAACCTGCTGCGTTAGTCAGGTTATGCATCGAGAGCATCCTGACTGGTTGCATCACTGCCTGGTATGGCAGCTGCTCGGCAAAGCGCTACAGAGGGTAGTGCGTACGGCCCAGTACATCACCGGGGCCAAGCTTCTTGCCATCCAGGACCTCTAAACCAGGTGGCGTCAGAGGAAGGCCCTAAAAATTGTCAAAGACTCCAGCCACCCAAGTCATACAATCAAATGTATTTATATCAATCAAATTTATTTATAAAGCCCTTCTTACATCAGCTGATGTCACAAAGTGCTGTACAGAAACCCAGCCTAAAACCCCAAACAGCAAGCAATGCAGGTGTAGAAGCACGGTGGCTAGGAAAAACTCCCTAGAAAGGCCAAAACCTATGAAGAAACCTAGAGAGGAACCAGGCTATGAGGGGTGGCCAGTCCTCTTCTGGCTGAGATTATAACAGAACATGGCCAAGATGTTCAAATGTTCATAGATGACCAGCAGGGTCAAATAATAATAATCACAGTGGTTGTCGAGGGTGCAACAGGTCAGCACCTCAGGAGTAAATGTCAGTTGGCTTTTCATAGCCGATCAGTCAGAGTATCTCTAGCGCTCCTGCTGTCTCTAGAGAGTTGAAAACAGCAGGTCTGGGACAGGTAGCACGTCCAGTGAACAGGTCAGGGTTCCATAGCCGCAGGCAGAA
Organism: Salvelinus fontinalis; assembly: GCF_029448725.1. Classification (NCBI taxonomy): domain Eukaryota; kingdom Metazoa; phylum Chordata; class Actinopteri; order Salmoniformes; family Salmonidae; genus Salvelinus; species Salvelinus fontinalis. Next base: position 28,540,800 of record NC_074688.1, read on the forward strand.
CAGTTGAAACTGGAGCAGCAGCACGGCCAGGTGGACTGGGGAAACAAGGAGTCATCAGGCCAGGTAGTCCTGAGGCATGGTCCTAGGGCTCAGGTCCTCAGAGAGAGAAAGAAAGAAAGAAAGAGAGAAAGAGAGAAAGAAAGAGAGAATTAGAGAGAGCATACTTAAATTTACAGGACACTGGATTAGACAGGAGAAATACTCCAGATATAACAGACTGACACTAGCCCCCCGACACAGAAACTACTGCAGCATAAATACTGGAGGCTGAGACAGGAGGGGTCTGGAGACACTCTGGCCCCATCCGACGATACCCCATGGACAGGGCCAAACAGGCAGGATATAACCCCACCCACTTTTCCAAAGCACAGCCCCCACACCACTAGAGGGATATCTTCAACCACCAACTTACCATCCTGAGACAAGGCCGAGTATAGCCCACAAAGATCTCCGCCACGGCACAACCCAAGGGGGGGCGCCAACCTGGACAGGAAGATCCGTCAGTGACTCAACCCTCCTAGGGACGGCATGGAAGAGCACCAGTAAGCCAGTGACTCAGCCCCTGTAATAGGGTTAGAGGCAGAGAATCCCAGTGGAGAGAGGGGAACTGGCCAGGCAGAGACAGCAAGGGCGGTTCGTTGCTCCAGTGCCTTTCCGTTCACCTTCACAGTCCTGGGCCAGACTACACTCAATCATAGGACCTACTGAAGAGATGAGTCTTCAATAAAGACTTAAAGGTTTCAATAAAGACTTAAATACACTGTTCTCTCTGCTACTGCAGCGGTAAGTCTGTGACTAAAAGGCTCCTGAACAGCTACTAGCCCAAAGCCAAAAGACTGCTGAACAGTTAATCAAATAGCTACACAGACTATTTGCATTGACCCCTTATTTTATTATTATTTATTATATTTTTTTGCACTGACTCTCTTGCACAGGCTCAATGTACACTCACTTTACTCCAACCACACACACACACACACACACACACACACACGCACGCACGCAGGCACGCACGCACGCGCACTCACACGCACACACATGCATATTGATGACACACACACACACACACATACATTCATATTCTTTCGCACTCTTCACATAAGCTGCTGCTACTCTCACTTTACCCCTACCTACATGTACTTATTACCGCAATTACCTCGACTAACCCGTACCCCTGCACATTGATTTGGTACTGGTACCCCTTGTATATACTCTCATTGTTGTTATTCTATTGTGTTAATATGTTTCCTTTAATTTATTTTGTAAATCCTTATTGTTGGTTAGGGGCTTGTAAGTAAGCATTTCAAGGTAAGGTCTCCAACTGTTGTTTTCTGCGCAAGTGATAAATGAACTGTTGTTTTATTTTATGTTAGTCATTTTCTGGCTTGCAGATGTCACGCCCTGACCTTAGAGATCCTTTTTATGTCTCTATTTTGGTTTGGTCAGGGCGTGAGTTGGGGTGGGCATTCTATGTTTTGTGTTCTATGTTTTATATTTCTGTGTGTTTGGCCGGGTGTGGTTCTCAATCAGAGGCAGCTGTCTATCGTTGTCTCTGATTGAGAACAATACTTAGGTAGGCTTTTTTCCCACCTGTGTTTTGTGGGTAGTTGTTTTCTGTTTTGTGTTTCTGCACCTGACAGGACTGTTCGTTTTCGTTCATTCTTTTTGTTATTTTGTTTAGTGTTGTGTTTAAATAAAAATAACATGAACACTTTCCACGCTGCGCTTTGGTCCACACCTAATTCAACAGACGAATGTTACAGCAGAGAGGACCTTTTCAAACAATTCTATGTCTTTGTGTCAGATAGTGAATGGTGCTACCTGTCACCGGATGACTAGCAGGCATAGAAATAGGGTGTTATTCTGCTGTGAGGTCTATCCTATGGTTCTGTCTGCCATCTGTACTGACAGATGCTTTGCGTCATGCCTAAGAACAACTCTTAGCTGTGGTATATTGGCCATATATCACAACCCCTCGGGCCTTGTCGCATTAATATTGCATAGCCGGTAAAGCCTATCTGGGTACAGAGTGGTTCTCAAACCACTAAAAGCTGCCATGATATTATGATACTAATGTTGTTGTAGCACTAGAAGATAGAAGATAATATAACACAGAGTGAAATCTGACTGAGAATACAGAGTAAAAGTGTGTAGAAATGGCATGGGTGCCATTTGGGATGCAGAGACAGGAACATTGCAGCAATCCAATTCTGATCACCTGGTCATAGTGCAAGAGTACCTCGGGAGTTACTGTGTGTTTTGATTTGATATACCCTACCTTCACAGACACAACCCAGAGCTTAGTAACACAAGGCCCAAACAACTGTCATTCTGCTTACATACACACACGGCTTCCAATGCGGTGGAGGAAAGAGTGGTTCAAAACTGGGCTGAGTAGATGTACTGTAGGCCTCTATTATTCCCTAGAAATAAAATAATAAAATATACAAAACTGCTTTGTGCTTTTAACATTGTGGGTAATGGGTATATCAAGGACACATTACTGCAGTGAATGCCCTGATCCGCTATATCAATCTATGTCAATTTGATTGGAGAACCTAATAGACATTATTTGTGGTGCGTCACAAGGTCTTATACATTTTGTTTAGGCTAGTTCCATGGTTTTAGATGCATAGGAAGAACAGATGTCAGAAGGCTGTTTTAAGGACCGCTGTTCTTTCAAACATAAGGTCAATTACAGTCGCGTCCCAACTGGGACCTTATTCCCTATGTAGTGCAATACTTTTGACAATTACATTCCCCACTATGTAGGGAATAGGATGCCATATGGGACGCAGCCTAAGAATGACGTTGTGGGGTGGTAATGGACATGAAGAAAACAAGTTCACATCATTTCCGGCTGATCAAATTATCATTTGATCAAATTATGTGTAATAACGACAATTATATAAAGAAGACTCCAACTCATCATTTAAACGGCTCCTTGGCCGGTATTCAATCTGTTGAGTGCTGTCGACAATGCACCGTTTAAAGGCAATGCTCATGCTTTCACAGATTAAAGATGCAGTCCGGAATGTTAAGGACAACAAATTTGTGACATAATGTACAAATTGGATTCGTTAACACACACACACGCATGCACGCACAATCGCACTACACACAAACACACACCTCATGTTCTCCTCTCCTCATTACAGTACCAGAGATGTCTTCTTTAGTTAGACATCAGCTCGTGCCTGTGTTATAAAGTACTGTTATACTTAAAGCCTTAACAGAGAAGAAGCCTATTATAAATATAGGTTGACATGAAGCACACAAGGTGGCACTTTGTTTCAATCTGGAGAGTGCCATGTTATAGTCAATGCAGAAGATGTGAGATGCTGGAGACCTACAGTACATCAGCATTTGTTATGATGCTGGAAAAATACGGTAGCCTGGTCCCAGATCTGTTTGTGCTATCACGTCAACTCCTTGCTATGCCAAAAACGACAATGTGTGGCAAGGAGTGGCATGATGGGACAAACAGACTGGTGCCCAGGCTAAATATACCAGAACATCACCATTTATTATAATCATAGAATTAGAATAGAAGATGATGGGCCTCCGAGGGCCTCCCGAGCGGCGCATCACTACAGCCTGGGGTTCGATCCCAAGCTGTGTCACAGCCGGCCATGACTGGGAGTCCCATACGGCGGTGCACAACTGGCCCAGCGTCGTCCGGCTTAGGGGAGGGTTTGGCCGGGGGGGGCTTTCCTTGGCTCATTACACTCTAGCGACTTCTTGTGGCGGGCCGGGCGCAAGCTGACTTCAGTCATCAGTTGAACGGTGTTTCCTCCGACACATTGATGCGGCTGGCTTCCGGGTTAAGCGAGCAGCAATGAGACAAGATTTGATCGCAATTGGATATCACGAAATTGGAGAGAAAAAGGGGAGAGGACTGTCATGTGGCAGAGGGAGAGAGAGAGAGAGAGAGAGAGAGAGAGAGAGAGAGAGAGAGAGAGAGAGAGAGAGAGAGAGAGAGAGAGAGAGAGAGAGAGAGAGAGAGGACACTAAAGATGTCTGTCATGCATTGGTACCCATATCAAGCTTCAGAACATAATACAACCCTAACCTAAACCAATCCGTCATACCCGGTTGGTGTTCCTGACCGTTACTAATGACGTCAACGGCAGTGGGAGAGGGACTCCTGCCTCTGACTGGGCTGTGGGGTAGGGACTCCTGACTCTCTTCTACTGCTTCTGACAGGGCTGTGGGAGAGGGACTCCTGACTCTGTCTGCTACTGCTTCTGACAGGGCTGTGGGAGAGGGACTCCTGACTCTGTCTCCTACTGCCTCTGACTGGGCTGTGGGAGAGGGACTCCAGACTCTGTCTCCTACTGCCTCTGACTGGGCTGTGGGAGAGGGACTCCTGACTCTGTCTCCTACTGCCTCTGACTGGGCTGTGGGAGAGGGACTCCTGACTCTGTCTCCTACTGCCTCTGACTGGGCTGTGGGAGAGGGACTCCTGACTCTGTCTCCTACTGCCTCTGACTGGGCTGTGGGAGAGGGACTCCTGACTCTGTCTCCTACTGCCTCTGACTGGGCTGTGGGAGAGGGACTCCAGACTCTGTCTCCTACTGCCTCTGACTGGGCTGTGGGAGAGGGACTCCTGACTCTGTCTCCTACTGCCTCTGACTGGGCTGTGGGAGAGGAATTTATAAAGGAGGCAGTCTAAGAGATGGAGCACGTGCCACATCAACTTCTCTCTCCTGTCCCCTCCTATCCTCTCTTGACTCTCAGCTTGTTTAAAGATGTGGTGCATCGTCTTGACGATGGGAAATGTTCACCAAGTCTGAGTCTCCTCTGTCCTCCTGACTGCCCTTAGTTTTTGAAGCTGTGCAGTGTGCAGAATCATGGCCCTGCTGCCGGGCTGATGGGAAATATTCACAACTCATGCATCTGCTTTGTCTCACTGTCAATGTTACAACTGATAGTGAGGAGAACAAAACCTAATGTTGCCGTATGTTTACATAAGCTTGTTAAACAAAGTAGGTTATCAATTATGGTGGACCAAACTGTATACTGTAAGGATTGGTTGTACAGTGTTTAATCTTATATACGTTTTTCTACAGAAAAGCTTCTCCAGTTTGATCTTGTGGGGACTTGATGAGTTGCTCTTAGATGTTCACTAAGATTGTGAACACATCTACATGCTGATGTGATGGTAAATGCTGTAAGGATGATAACAACTGACAAATAGTTATGGAGATTTTAGGACACACTGCACACACATAAATGTCCTCAAATGAAAGCTAACAATATCAGGAAGTTCATTAATCCATCTGTTGCTCAGTAATCCTAACTAAACTAATTGAATGCAACTCAATCATATGATTAATATTAATTCAATTAAAGTCAACTACCCCTCTTCAGTTCTCCTCTAATGTGATACAGACAACTGTTCAGCAGGAAAGTATGTTAAACTGTCAGACGCATGGCAAATGTAAGCTATGCTCAGCCCCTGTCCTCCTGCACTGAAGTTAGTGTCTGTCTCTATGTTTGTTTCAGGATGAACATCACCTGGCAGACATTGGAATTCACAATAGTATTTACAATATTAAGTTACCTCAGGAATGTTCTTCAGTCCCCCCTCCTCCATCTTCTCTGTTCAGTCTTCCTAACCCTATCCAGAGGCTCTAACTAAACCATCACAATTCTCTTAGTTCTACTTCATTCAGGTGGAGCCTAATGAAAATACTGAAGTGTCTGGTGCAGCATAATGTTGTTCACAACGTCAGCTAAATCAACCTCTTATTACAAATTCAATGCCACATGTTTACACCTCATGAGATATTTCAACCTCGTGTTTTTCTCCTCTAACTGTGTTGTAAAGGTTTGCTGAAATGAGAAAAGGATAATTGAATGTAATTTGCAGTTGGTTTGTTCCTTGCGATGTTGCATATGTAATGTTGTCTCTGGCTGGAACAACCTTTTACGTTAAATTATCAAATAAATTAAACCCATCAATCAATTCACATGGACATGCATCTCAAAGGAAGAACTCGGATTGCGCTTCAGTATTTTCCCTGCATGCTTTTCTTCTGCGACCATACACACTCCTACTGAGTCACGAGATGCTCCTGCAGTCTATCAAAGCGCGCGAAGCTGGAGGCAGCGAAGAGGATGCGTGCGTCTCCGGTGGACTAGATTGCGTGTTTGGGAATGTGTTTAACCAGGGTGGATTTCCTACTCTTGAACAAATAATTGTTTCCCAAGATCACACCTACTGAATTGAATGGTTATGAGTCCCGAGAATGTTCATGGAATTGTTGGAAATTCTGGAAAATATTTTTTTCTGCAACCATGTTTGATCGCGAACAGAGAGGAAGATAGTATCAGCTTGCTCTAATTATAACGCTGTTGCTTTAGGTTACATATTCAGTATAGGCTACTTCTGTCAACTGGAATACCCAAAGGAACAAGGTGGAATAGTTTTTCTTCGTCCTATTTCTATTCTGCAACCCCACAGAAGCCCTGCTGTAGTAGTAGGCCAATGTGTTTCAAACAATGAAACAGAAATGTATAATTTTTTGACAGTCAAATGTCATAGTCAAGACGTACTGGACTGAGACGGTAAGTTTAGCTGTGTATTTTTGTTTGCTTGTAAAATGCGTTTGTATAGTATATTGACATTGATGGGATGATCTACAAACAACCACATTGAACGTTTGAGGATATGAATGGTTTCACCAAATTCAGTTATTACCAGCAGTTGTTGTTATCATATTCATTTTAAAAATAAACGAAGAAATATTTATATTATCCAGAAAATGTATGTAAATGCTTTGCTGACTTTGTTGTTAGCCTCTGGATTTTTGTTGATTTAGATTCCGCTGGACTTTTTCTTTACTGCCAAGGACGTTGGAATTAGTCAACCTGCCCTCAGGGCAATTAATACGATTTGGTATGTAAATCTGATCCACTCCATTGAGCATGACACATTACAAATCTGATTCCCCCTGTCTCTGTCCACTGACTCCCCAAAATGTAGATTAGGGGTAATCAATGTTATCTAATCTAACCTGTCTAGGTGAGTGAGATTGCCTAGCAGTAGCAGCGATGTCTCGACTGTACTACAGGAGGACAGACAACTCCTCCTACAGGGACCGGATCGCTCTGAGGATTGTCAGGGCCGAGTCTGAACTGTCTGGCCTGGAGAAGAACTACCTGGGAGCAGTGGAGAAAGGAGACTACGCCTCAGTCAAACAGGCTCTAGAGGTAGGGATGAAGGGAGGAGAGGAAAGGAGGAGGGTGGAAGGAAGGGAGGGGATGGATGAGAAAGGAGACTTTGCACCTCAGTCAAACGGGCTCTGGAAGTAGGGAAGAAGGAAGGAGAGGTAGGGTTGAAGGAGCAAGGGGGAAGGGAGGGAGAAAGAGTTGGAGGAAGGGAGGGGGAGAGAAGGGAGAGAGGGAAAGTGTACTATACCTCCCTCCAACAAGCTTTAGAGGTAAGGATGGAGGGAGGAGTGGGAATGGAGAGATGGAAGGGAGGTAGAGAGAGAGGAAGAGGGAAGGGAAGGGTGGGAGGGAGGGATAAATACGTCTCAGTTCAAGTACAACATCAATAAACATACAATTTGCTATCATGATACCATATAACTAAGTAAACATCCGTTGTCATTCCCTCTCCCGCCTGTAGGAGGCAGAGATCTACTTCCGGATCAACATTAACTGTATAGACCCGTTGGGCCGCACAGCTCTGCTGATCGCTATTGAGAATGAGAACCTGGAGATTATAGAGCTGCTGCTCAGCTATAACGTTTACATCGGTGACGCTCTGCTACACGCCATCCGTAAAGAGGTGGTGGGGGCCGTGGAATTGCTGCTCAACCACAAGAAGCCCAGCGGGGAGAAACAGGTAGAACAGTTACAGAGTGCTTCCCAAATTGCACCCTTTTCTTGAGTGTTTGCTATAGTCACTTGGTGGAGGGGTTCACCTGCATACAGCACAACACACTGTCCTTGTGTTATCACCTACATACCAATAGGCTACCTGCTTTACAATCAGATTGGTCTTGAGAACGGCCTTAGACCAGACATGTCGATATAGAACAGTCTCTACTATATGCCTTCTTCTTGTTTTCCTGTGCTTTACACTACCCCATCCCCTCCCAGGCACATACTCATTCCTATAAGGATTACTTCAACCCTATTTTATTTTTCATGGAATAGATCAGCTATGAAATTAGCAGATTTGAGTCTATTAAATAACATTACTTGCATCACTTCTAATCCCGCCCCCTTCTTTTATATAATGGCCCAACCCCCCTCTCCCCTGGTTAGGGCTCGGTGGAAAACATTAACATTCAACCCTAACTGAAAGCTACAAGGACAAAATGTACATGTGCAATTTAGAAATGTTTCTCCATGCTATGACACACTGTATATTTGAACCATTTAATGTTGGTGAATTACATATTCTTCCTCCTCACATCTCTTGCTTCAGCACAGTGTCTCTCTCTTCTGCACATAATTCCCTTTTCACTTCTCTCTCTGAATGTGTTGGTATACTCTAATTAACTGGTTCTCTCAGAACTGCAATGAGATACGCTACTCTGGGCAATTTACAAATTTTCCCCATACACTTGCACTTTGGATATTTGAACTATAATTCTTACTATATATTCTCCACTGCATCTCTTCCCTCTCTGTGTTGATCTTGGTTGCGTCCCAAAATGGTACCCTATTCCATATTTAGTGCACACAACCCTATAAGCCCTTATCAAAATGAGTGCACTATATAGGGAATATGGTGCCATTGAGACTTGAACAGGTGAACAGAGGTATGATAAAACAGACAGGGGGTCCCTTAGGTTTGAAAGAGAATGCTTTACTCTGCTCATCTCTATATTTAAATCACTGCTGATCCACTAAACTAGATGCTCCTCACCACATCTCCTAGCCCTCCTGTGATTCCTCTGTTTGCAGTCTGTTTACTTATGCACTCGCTTCGTGATATGTTAATCATCTGATTTACATGTCTGTTGATCACTATAGCAAACGAGTCAATAGGCAGGTACCGTCTTTCATTTGTATAGGCTACTGTATTTTTCTGATTTGTGTGTACAGTGATACATCTGTAACCTATTGACGACATCTTATTATGTGATACTGTGAAAAGGTTACATGGTCTCACCAGGCCTAAGGGCAGGCAGGCAGTCAGTAGGAAAAGGAAAAGGTGCAAAAACATATTTTTCTAAATAACGGTAGTGATGGTAGAATAAATAAACATGTTGGGAAGATAGGCAAAATGACTTACAAAAACAAACAAACTAGGAGCAAAAATGTATTTCCCCGGTGTGGCAGGTAACCTAGTGGTTAAGAGCCTTGCCACAGTAACGGAAAGGTTGCTGGTGCAGTGTCCTGTATGCTCTGAAGGGGAGAGTGAACATATGTCCGTGGGGAGCGAGGGAGCTCCAAGAAGCAACACACAAGGACAAAGCATTAAAAATAAATGCTCAAACTGAAGGAAAATAACTTCACTCGAATTACATAGATAATTGGGCACTTGCGAACAAGTATTTAGCAGCATGTTAAAAACAGTAACAATATTGGCATGTCATAATTATACCAACCTCAAGGGTGCACAAGTGAGACCGGGGCTGTGGCCCTCACAGGCAAAACTCTTCCTAACAAAGGATACAATATCTTGAATTATGATATTAGGCTATTTAAACTGAACCATTTATCTTGAAAAAATATATTTTAGTGTGACTATTACTCTTGTTTGCAGAGGGCCAAAAATAGAACGTGAAATGTGACCGGAAGACATACACAGTCCTGAAATGCATACAACTTTATCAAAATACACTGCATTATCAAGGGTACATATATGATTTAGCTCGTTTTAAAACATGTAACAGAACAGAATACAGTAGGTCTGACACACACGCACACATGCACACACACATACACACACGCACACATGCACACACACATACACACACACACACACACACACACACACACACACACACACACACACACACACACACACACACACACACACACACACACACACACACACACACACACACACACACACACACACACACACACACACACACACACACACACAGATATACACACACACATTCACACACACACACACATACATACGGACACACATACCATTACAGAGATAGTATATGGGGCTGAACACTTCTCAAACACATTTTCAAAGACGTCAAAGAAAACTCCCACAGCACCAGAGCTGCTCTGAAACACTTTGGATTCAACTAAGATCCTTTTAACTAGATGGACAAGAACTCATAGAGCCTCCCATTTGGTTAGCTATTGAGACAATGTCTACATACCCCACACAGTATTACATCTGAGTTAGGATTCTGTCCCTCCATCAGATGGAGAGAGGGATAGAGAGAGAGGGAGAGAGAGAGGAGTGTAATAGAAGAGTGTATTTACACCATCTCATCTTTCTATCAGAGGAGACCGTTGCGTCTCGCTTTCACATCTCCACTGTATCCCCACCTCTATTTCTCCACCTCTCTTTCTCCACCTCTCTTACTCCATCTCTACTGTATCCCCACCTCTATTTCTCCACCTCTCTTTCTCCACCTCTCTTACTCCATCTCTACTGTATCCCCACCTCTTTTTCTCCACCTCTCTTTCTCCACCTCTCTTACTCCATCTCTACTGTATCCCCACCTCTTTTTCTCCATCTCTCTTTCTCCACCTCTCTTACTCCATCTCTACTGTATCTCCACCTCTCTTTCTCCACCTCTCTTTCTCCATCTCTACTGTATCTCCACCTGTCTTTCTCCACCTCTCTTTCTCCATCTCTAATGTATCTCCACCTCTCTTTCTCCACCTCTCTTTCTCCATCTCTCTTATTCCATCTCTACTGTATCTCCACCTCTTTTTCTCCATCTCTACTGTATCTCCACCTGTCTTTCTCCACCTCTCTTTCTCTATCTCTAATGTATCTCCACCTCTCTTTCTCCACCTCTCTTTCTCCACCTCTCTTTCTCCATCTCTTCTGAGGGAGATTAGAGATAATGATAATAAGGTCAGACTCCATCTCAACAGCATGACCTAACTGCCAGCGATGGTAGTCATTGTTTCAAATTCACATTGTTAATGCAAACACATCCTCTGGACCACACGCATGCACGCACACACACCATCAGGAGCATCAGGAATCAATGACAAGAAGACCTGTGGTTTACGGGAACATCACTTAGATCTGAGTTGTTGTGATAAGGGGAACAGTAATGTAATCCTGTCATCTAGTATTTCCTCATACTGTAAGTGAAGTGGTCACTCAAGTGCCTCTTTCCTTATTATCTCCTCCCAGAGGGAGACCAATCAGACTGTGGTTGTGTCCCAGATGGCCCCCTATACCCTATATAGTGCACTACTTTTGACCAGAGCCCTATGATGGTGCCATTTGGGACGCACACTAAATGATTAGACCCTGTCAATCAATCAATCAAATTGATATATAAAGCAGATGTCACAAAGTGCTTTTACAGAAACCTATCCTGAAACCCCAAAGAGCAAGCAATGCAGATGTAGAAGCATTGTGGCTGGCTAGGAAAAACTCCCTAGAAAGGCAGAAACCTATGAAGAAAACTAGAGCGGAATCAGGCTATGAGGGGTGGCAAGTCTTCTTCTGGCTGTGCCCGGTGGAGATTATAAGAGTACATGGTCATTAAGGCAAGATCATTCTTCAAGATGTTCAAACATTCATAGATGACAAGCAGGGACAAATAACAATCATAGTCTTTATAGAGTTATCCCGGGACAGGGCTAACCAGGCAGGATATAGCCACACCCACATTGCCAATGCACAGCCCCCACACTACCAGAGGGATATCAACAGACCACCAACTTATTACCCTGAGACAAGGTGGAGTATAGCCAATGAAGATCTCCCCACCGCAAGAGCTCGAGGGTGCGCAAAACCAGACAGGAAGATCACTTCAGTGACTCAACCCACTCAATTAGAGTATAGCGATACTCAAAAGTTATGCACCCCTCCTAGGGACGGCATGGGAGAGCACTAGCAAGCCAGCGACTCATACGGTCAGAGGCAGAGAATCCCAGTGGAGAGGGGGGAGCCGGCCAGGTAGAGACAGCAAGTGTGGTTCGTCACTCCAGTGCCTTGGTGTTCACGTTCGCACCCCTGGGCCAGACTTTACTCAATCACAGGACGCACTGAAGAGATGAGTCTTCAGTAAAGACTTAAAGGTTGAGACTATTCTATAAAAATTAAGGATAGGAGAAAGCCCTGCCTCCAGCTGTTTGCTTAGAAATTCTAGGAACAATAAGGAGTCCATGCAATGCTTTGTAGGTTATCAGTAAAACCTTGAAATCAGCCCTAGCCTTAACAAGAAGCCAGAGGCTTGCACTGGAGTAATATGATAAAAATGTTGGGTTCTAGTCAAGATTCTAGCAGGCGTATTTAGCACTAGCTGAAGTTTATTTAGTGCTTTATCCGGGTAGCCAGAGAGTAGAACATTGCGGTAGTCTAATCTTGAAGTGACAAAATCATGGATCAGCATTTCTGCATAATGTTTTGACAAAAAGTTTCAGATTTTTGCAATGATAAGAAGATGAAAAAAATATGCTCTTTAAATATTTTTATATGTTTGTCAAAAGAGAGATCAGGGTATGGAGTAACACCGAAATCCTTCATAGTTTTATTTGTGATGAGATTATTTGTCAGATCCAACAGCAGATCTCTTTGTTTCTTGGGACCCCTGTTTTGTCCGAGTTTAAAAGTAACAAATGTGCCGCCATCCACTTCCTTTTGTCTGAAACACAGTCTGGTAGGCAATTTTGGGGCTTCACCATGTTTCATCGAAATGTACAGTTGTGTGTTGTCTGCATAGCAGTGAATGTTGGTATGGTGTTTCCGAATGACATCACCAGGAGGTAGCACATACAGCGCATTTGGAAAGTATTCATACCACTTCCCTTTATCACATTTTGTTACGTTACAGCCTTATTCTAAAATGTCTTAAATTAAAAACGTTCCTCATCAATCTATACACAATTCCCCATAATGTCCAAGCAAAACAGTATATTTTTTATTTTTGCAAATGTGTACATATAAACCCGATCTAACATCTCTGGAGAAACCTGAAAATAGCTGTGTGGCGACGCTCCTCATCCAACCTGACAGAGCTTGAGAGGATCTGCAGAGAAGAATGGGAGAAACTCCCCAAAACAGGTGTGCCAAGCTTGTAGTGTCATACCCAAGAAGACATGAGGCTGTAATTGCTGCCAAAAGGTGCTTCAACAAAGTACTGAGCAATGGTTTGAATACTTGTCTAAATCTGATATCAATTCTTTTTTTTTTATATATATATTTGCAAAAATGTCTAAAAGCCTGTCTTTACACACGCACGCACGCACGCACGCACGCACAGCTACTTCTCAAGTAAAACCTAAGCCATGTACGTCTATTGTATTGGTTCATAACAAAACATTATGGTATTGATATTGATAATACTACAATGTTGTTATTAATTCAGTTTAGTCTAATTCGGTCTTCTTCTTCAATCGATATCTGGATTGAACACATATCTTCTCTCTTGCCCATCATCATCCCTATCTGACTAAAAGCTTTATTTATCTCTGCCCCGCCCTCCCTCCAGGTTCCTCCCATCCTATTGGACAAGCAGTTCTCTAACTTTACTCCTGACATCACACCCATCATCCTGGCAGCTCACACCAACAACTATGAGATCATCAAACTGCTGGTGCAGAAGGGGGTGTCCATGCCCCAGCCACATGAGGTGGGTCTGAATCTGGATATATGCTACACTATGGTGTAGTACTATGGTAAATGATTAAGTACTACATGCTGCAGTATGATATAGTATGTAATGTAGTACAGTACAATAGTCACTACACTATACAGTATGATACAATAGTAGAGTACAGTATGATAGTTACAGTACTGCCCTCCCTCCACTAACTCTCCAGTACCGGTGTGTGTTCCAGGTGCGTTGTAACTGCATGGAGTGCGTGTCCAGCTCTGATGTGGATAGTCTTCGTCACTCCCGCTCTCGTCTCAACATCTACAAGGCCTTATCCAGCCCATCACTCATAGCCCTCTCCAGTGAAGACCCTTTCCTCACAGCCTTCCAGCTCTCCTGGGAACTACAGGAACTCAGCAAGGTGGGGGTTTTAACAGATATTTGCTAAGTTGATTTAATTTAATTTAATTAAATTGAGGTGGAGAATGAGTCAAAGAAGAGTGAGGAGTTGTCTCAGCAGTGTAAGTACTTTATAAGCAATTTATGGACTATGAATTGACTTTATCCTCTTCATTCTTATGTGGAACAAGACTATTAACTAACAGTTTCTGACTGTTTCAGGTAGAGAATGAGTTTAAGTCGGAGTATGAGGAGCTATCTCAGCAGTGTAAACAGTTTGCCAAGGACCTGTTGGACCAAACCAGGAGCTCCAGAGAACTAGAGCTGATCCTGAACTACAGAGACGACATCAACCCTCTACTGGATGAGAACACCAATGACCTGGCCAGACTCAAACTGGCTATCAAATACACACAGAAAGAGGTAAGACATAACCCATGTTTCCTCAGGAAGGTGTGTTTATTGTTATTTTACTGCATGTTGAAGCTCGGCCAGGTGGCTCTCCCTCCCAATGTCTTTAGTACAGCTGAGGGTTTTACATGTTGTATGTCAGTGGATAAAGCATGAAGCTAATGTCTGCTGTTATCTCTAAGATAGGATTTAGGAGTAGTAGATGGCCAGATTGGGGTGGAGACTTCCTATGGGAGTTGTAATTCTGTGGTAATCACCAGGTTGTGTCTGAAAATGGCATCCTTCCTTAGTGAAACAACACAGTACTGGAACTATGTCTCAGTCTGCTGTCCAGTCCCTTGATGGGAACGTAATGAAACATAATGATAAAGCAATAAGGATGCTACTAATAGGATAATGTTTGCTTGGAATACTAACTCACAATGCATCAAAATTACACAGAAAGCAGCATGTTGCACAGGAAAACAACAACCTTGGCCATGTCCTATATGGCACCCTATTCCCTAGTACAGTTATGAAATGGAAGTTGTGAAATGTTGCCCCCTACTGAGTAGAAGGGGACACTGCATCTGTACTCACAAAGAGTGAAGATGACTGTGGACTGCAGAAAAAACACATTCATTGCTTAATACTTTTAACCCTTTCCATGAGGTGGACATTTACAGTATGACACTGCTGAAAATACACAACATGCTATATCCCTTTAGGGTTAGGGATATAACAGAGATAAGACTCAAGTCTCCATAGAGAGACATTTATAAGAACTCCAAGTTCCTGTTTGAAAGAGTGCCTGTCCGTCAAATCTGTTCCTCATGAAACATTGTTATGTTCTTCTCTCTGGGAGATTTGATTGAACCATCTGCTCTGCTCTGTGTGACGTTGAGGTTAATCTCAGTCTAACCGAATCACAAACAAATTACAACCAAATGGATCCCCATCACTTAGAGCAGGGCATTGTGGGGGATGAGGTCATCAGTGAGGTCATCAGTCAGAGAGCGACTGAGACAGAGAGTGTTTTAGATGGTACCTGAGACAGTCAGAGTGTTCCTTATCAAACCTTGTAAGCAGAGGCAGATCTGAAAGAAATGCCCTTTTCACACATGCTGAGCCTAGTTGAGCCAAACTGTAATGGTCTGGTTACACATCCACCACAGTTCCTGGAACTGTGCTGACAAGGACAATATGAAGAGAAAGCATCCGGCGCAGCGCAGTACAGTGTGTGAGGAGGATATTAGAGAGGAACAGAGATGCCAAGGAGGGACACTTGGGACCAGGCCAGGGACAGCTGGTAACACTCACCAGACTGATCAGGCACATTAAGGTCATTAACAGCTGGAGGTGCTGCTGGACTAAACCAGACCAAACAGTCATTGACCGCGGCCCAAATGGCACATAGGGTGTAATTTAGACCTCCTCCATTAGCTGAGTATGTTTACTGCTGTACCCAACTGTCCAACTGTCAGTATGCTGTACCCAACTGTCAGTATGATGTACCCAACTGTCTAACTGTCAGTATGCTGTATGCTGTACCCAACTGTCTAACTGTCAGTATGATGTACCCAACTGTCCAACTGTCAGTAGGCTGTACCCAACTGTCAGTATGATGTACCCAACTGTCTAACTGTCAGTATGCTGTACCCAACTGTCTAACTGTCAGTATGCTGTATGCTGTACCCAACTGTCTAACTGTCAGTATGATGTACCCAACTGTCCAACTGTCAGTAGGCTGTATGCTGTACCCAACTGTCTAACTGTCAGTATGCTGTACCCAACTGTCCAACTGTCAGTATGCTGTACCCAACTGTCCAACTGTCAGTATGCTGTACCCAACTGTCCAACTGTCAGTATGCTGTACCCAACTGTCTAACTGTCAGTATGTTGTACCCAACTGTCTAACTGTCAGTATGCTGTATGCTGTACCCAACTGTCTAACTGTCAGTATGCTGTACCCAACTGTCCAACTGTCAGTATGCTGTACCCAACTGTCTAACTGTCAGTATGTTGTACCCAACTGTCCAACTGTCAGTATGTTGTACCCAACTGTCTAACTGTCAGTATGCTGTACCCAACTGTCTAACTGTCAGTATGTTGTACCCAACTGTCCAACTGTCAGTATGCTGTACCCAACTGTCTAACTGTCAGTATGTTGTACCCAACTGTCTAACTGTCAGTAAGCTGTACCCAACTGTCTAACTGTCAGTATGTTGTACCCAACTGTCCAACTGTCAGTATGCTGTGCACAACTGTCTAACTGTCAGTATGTTGTACCCAACTGTCTAACTGTCAGTATGCTGTACCCAACTGTCTAACTGTCAGTATGCTGTACCCAACTGTCCAACTGTCAGTATGCTGTACCCAACTGTCTAACTGTCAGTATGCTGTACCCAACTGTCCAACTGTCAGTATGATGTACCCAACTGTCCAACTGTCAGTATGATGTACCCAACTGTCCAACTGTCAGTATGATGTACCCAACTGTCCAACTGTCAGTATGATGTACCCAACTGTCCAACTGTCAGTATGATGTACCCAACTGTCCAACTGTCAGTATGCTGTACCCAACTGTCCAACTGTCAGTATGATGTACCCAACTGTCCAACTGTCAGTATGATGTACCCAACTGTCCAACTGTCAGTATGATGTACCCAACTGTCCAACTGTCAGTATGATGTACCCAACTGTCCAACTGTCAGTATGATGTACCCAACTGTCCAACTGTCAGTATGATGTACCCAACTGTCCAACTGTCAGTATGATGTACCCAACTGTCTAACTGTCAGTATGTTGTACCCAACTGTCCAACTGTCAGTATGCTGTGCACAACTGTCCAACTGTCAGTATGATGTACCCAACTGTCCAACTGTCAGTATGCTGTACCCAACTGTCCAACTGTCAGTATGATGTACCCAACTGTCCAACTGTCAGTATGATGTACCCAACTGTCCAACTGTCAGTATGCTCTACCCAACTGTCCAACTGTCAGTATGCTGTATGCTGTACCCAACTGTCTAACTGTCAGTATGCTGTATGCTGTACCCAACTGTCTAACTGTCAGTATGCTGTACCCAACTGTCTAACTGTCAGTATGCTGTATGCTGTACCCAACTGTCTAACTGTCAGTATGCTGTATGCTCTACCCAACTGTCTAACTGTCAGTATGCTGTACCCAACTGTCTAACTGTCAGTATGCTGTATGCTCTACCCAACTGTCTAACTGTCAGTATGCTGTACCCAACTGTCTAACTGTCAGTATGCTCTACCCAACTGTCTAACTGTCAGTATGCTGTACCCAACTGTCTAACTGTCAGTATGCTCTACCCAACTGTCTAACTGTCAGTATGCTGTACCCAACTGTCTAACCTTCAGTATGCTGTATGCTGTACCCAACTGTCCAACTGTCAGTATGATGTACCCAACTGTCTAACTGTCAGTATGCTGTATGCTGTACCCAACTGTCTAACTGTCAGTATGTTGTACCCAACTGTCTAACTGTCAGTATGCTGTATGCTGTACCCAACTGTCTAACTGTCAGTATGTTGTACCCAACTGTCCAACTGTCAGTATGATGTACCCAACTGTCTAACTGTCAGTATGTTGTACCCAACTGTCTAACTGTCAGTATGTTGTACCCAACTGTCTAACTGTCAGTATGCTGTACCCAACTGTCTAACTGTCAGTATGTTGTACCCAACTGTCTAACTGTCAGTATGCTGTACCCAACTGTCCAACTGTCAGTATGTTGTACCCAACTGTCCAACTGTCAGTATGTTGTACCCAACTGTCTAACTGTCAGTATGTTGTACCCAACTGTCTAACTGTCAGTATGCTGTACCCAACTGTCCAACTGTCAGTATGATGTACCCAACTGTCCAACTGTCAGTATGTTGTACCCAACTGTCCAACTGTCAGTATGTTGTACCCAACTGTCCAACTGTCAGTATGTTGTACCCAACTGTCTAACTGTCAGTATGCTGTACCCAACTGTCTAACTGTCAGTATGTTGTACCCAACTGTCTAACTGTCAGTATGATGTATGCTGTACCCAACTGTCTAACTGTCAGTATGCTGTATGCTGTACCCAACTGTCTAACTGTCAGTATGCTGTATGTTGTACCCAACTGTCTAACTGTCAGTATGATGTATGCTGTACCCAACTGTCTAACTGTCAGTATGCTGTATGTTGTACCCAACTGTCCAACTGTCAGTATGTTGTACCCAACTGTCCAACTGTCAGTATGTTGTACCCAACTGTCCAACTGTCAGTATGTTGTACCCAACTGTCCAACTGTCAGTATGTTGTACCCAACTGTCCAACTGTCAGTATGCTGTACCCAACTGTCTAACTGTCAATATGCTGTACCCAACTGTCTAACTGTCAGTATGATGTACCCAACTGTCTAACTGTCAGTATGCTGTATGCTGTGCACAACTGTCTAACTGTCAGTATGCTGTATGCTGTACCCAACTGTCTAACTGTCAGTATGCTGTATGCTGTACCCAACTGTCCAACTGTCAGTATGCTGTATGCTGTACCCAACTGTCCAACTGTCAGTATGATGTACCCAACTGTCCAACTGTCAGTATGATGTACCCAACTGTCCAACTGTCAGTATGATGTACCCAACTGTCCAACTGTCAGTATGATGTACCCAACTGTCCAACTGTCAGTATGATGTACCCAACTGTCCAACTGTCAGTATGATGTACCCAACTGTCCAACTGTCAGTATGATGTACCCAACTGTCCAACTGTCAGTATGATGTACCCAACTGTCCAACTGTCAGTATGCTGTGCACAACTGTCCAACTGTCAGTATGATGTACCCAACTGTCCAACTGTCAGTATGATGTACCCAACTGTCCAACTGTCAGTATGCTCTACCCAACTGTCCAACTGTCAGTATGCTGTATGCTGTACGCAACTGTCTAACTGTCAGTATGCTGTATGTTGTACCCAACTGTCCAACTGTCAGTATGTTGTACCCAACTGTCCAACTGTCAGTATGTTGTACCCAACTGTCTAACTGTCAGTATGTTGTACCCAACTGTCTAACTGTCAGTATGTTGTACCCAACTGTCCAACTGTCAGTATGTTGTACCCAACTGTCAGTATGTTGTACCCAACTGTCTAACTGTCAGTATGATGTACCCAACTGTCCAACTGTCAGTATGTTGTACCCAACTGTCTAACTGTCAGTATGTTGTACCCAACTGTCTAACTGTCAGTATGCTGTACCCAACTGTCTAACTGTCAGTATGTTGTACCCAACTGTCTAACTGTCAGTATGTTGTACCCAACTGTCCAACTGTCAGTATGTTGTACCCAACTGTCCAACTGTCAGTATGTTGTACCCAACTGTCTAACTGTCAGTATGATGTACCCAACTGTCCAACTGTCAGTATGTTGTACCCAACTGTCTAACTGTCAGTATGTTGTACCCAACTGTCCAACTGTCAGTATGTTGTACCCAACTGTCTAACTGTCAGTATGATGTACCCAACTGTCCAACTGTCAGTATGTTGTACCCAACTGTCTAACTGTCAGTATGTTGTACCCAACTGTCTAACTGTCAGTATGCTGTACCCAACTGTCCAACTGTCTAACTGTCAGTATGTTGTACCCAACTGTCTAACTGTCAGTATGCTGTACCCAACTGTACAACTGTCTAACTGTCAGTATGTTGTACCCAACTGTCCAACTGTCTAACTGTCAGTATGTTGTACCCAACTGTCTAACTGTCAGTATGTTGTACCCAACTGTCTAACTGTCAGTATGCTGTATGTTGTACCCAACTGTCTAACTGTCAGTATGCTGTATGCTGTACCCAACTGTCTAACTGTCAGTATGCTGTATGTTGTACCCAACTGTCTAACTGTCAGTATGCTGTATGCTGTACCCAACCTTCTAACTGTCAGTATGCTGTATGCTGTACCCAACTGTCTAACTGTCAGTATGCTGTATGCTGTACCCAACTGTCTAACTGTCAGAATGCTGTATGCTGTACCCAACTGTCTAACTGTCAGTATGCTGTACCCAACTGCCCAACTGTCAGTATGATGTACCCAACTGTCTAACTGTCAGTATGCTGTATGCTGTACCCAACTGTCTAACTGTCAGTATGGTGTATGCTGTACCCAACTGTCTAACTGTCAGTGTGCTGTATGCTGTACCCAACTGTCTAACTGTCAGTATGGTGTATGCTGTACCCAACTGTCTACCTGTCAGTATGCTGTATGCTGTACCCAACTGTCTAACTGTCAGTATGGTGTATGCTGTACCCAACTGTCTACCTGTCAGTATGCTGTACCCAACTGTCTAACTGTCAGTGTGCTGTATGCTGTACCCAACTGTCTACCTGTCAGTATGCTGTACCCAACTGTCTAACTGTCAGTATGCTGTATGCTGTACCCAACTGTCTAACTGTCAGTATGCTGTATGCTGTACCCATCTGTCTAACTGTCAGTATGCTGTATGCTGTACCCAACTGTCTACCTGTCAGTGTGCTGTATGCTGTATCCAACTGTCTAACTGTCAGTATGCTGTATGCTGTACCCAACTGTCTAACCTTCAGTATGCTGTATGCTGTACCCAACTGTCTAACTGACAGTATGCTGTACCCAACTGTCTAACTGTCAGTAGGCTGTACAGTATGCTGTACCCAACTGTCTAACCTTCAGTATGCTGTATGCTGTACCCAACTGTCTAACTGTCAGTATGCTGTATGCTGTACCCAACCTTCTAACTGTCAGTATGCTGTATGCTGTACCCAACCTTCTAACTGTCAGTATGCTGTATGCTGTACCCAACTTTCTAACTGTCAGTATGCTGTATGCTGTACCCAACCTTCTAACTGTCAGTATGCTGTATGCTGTACCCAACATTCTAACTGTCAGTGTGCTGTATGCTGTACCCAACCTTCTAACTGTCAGTATGCTGTATGCTGTACCTAACCTTCTAACTGTCAGTATGCTGTATGCTGTACCCAACTGTCTAACCTTCAGTATGCTGTATGCTGTACCCAACTGTCTAACTGTCAGTATGCTGTATGCTGTACCCAACCTTCTAACTGTCAGTATGCTGTATGCTGTACCCAACCTTCTAACTGTCAGTATGCTGTACCCAACCTTCTAACTGTCAGTATGCTGTATGCTGTACCTAACCTTCTAACTGTCAGTATGCTGTATGCTGTACCCAACTGTCTAACCTTCAGTATGCTGTATGCTGTACCCAACCTTCTAACTGTCAGTATGCTGTATGCTGTACCCAACCTTCTAACTGTCAGTATGCTGTATGCTGTACCCAACTGTCTAACCTTCAGTATGCTGTATGCTGTACCCAACCTTCTAACTGTCAGTATGCTGTACCCAACCTTCTAACTGTCAGTATGCTGTATACTGTACCCAACCTTCTAACTGTCAGTATGCTGTATGCTGTACCTAACCTTCTAACTGTCAGTATGCTGTATGCTGTACCCAACATTCTAACTGTCAGTATGCTGTATGCTGTACCCAACCTTCTAACTGTCAGTATGCTGTATGCTGTACCCAAATGTCTAACTGTCAGTATGCTGTATGCTGTACCCAACATTCTAACTGTCAGTATGCTGTATGCTGTACCCAACTGTCTAACTGTCAGTATGCTGTATGCTGTACCCAACCTTCTAACTGTCAGTATGCTGTACCTAACCTTCTAACTGTCAGTGTGCTGTATGCTGTACCTAACATTCTAACTGTCAGTATGCTGTATGCTGTACCCAACATTCTAACTGTCAGTATGCTGTATGCTGTACCCAACCTTCTAACTGTCAGTATGCTGTATGCTGTACCTAACCTTCTAACTGTCAGTATGCTGTATGCTGTACCCAACTGTCTAACCTTCAGTATGCTGTATGCTGTACCCAACCTTCTAACTGTCAGTATGCTGTATGCTGTATGCTGTACCCAACCTTCTAACTGTCAGTATGCTGTATGCTGTACCCAACCTTCTAACTGTCAGTATGCTGTACCCAACCTTCTAACTGTCAGTATGCTGTACCCAACCTTCTAACTGTCAGTATGCTGTATGCTGTACCCAATCTTCTAACCTTCAGTATGCTGTATGCTGTACCCAACTTTCTCACTGTCAGTATGATGTATGCTGTACATTGTCAGTATGATGTATGCTGTACCCAACTGTCTAACCTTCAGTATGCTGTATGCTGTACCCAACCTTCTAACTGTCAGTATGCTGTATGTTGTACCCAACCTTCTAACTGTCAGTATGCTGTATGCTGTACCTAACCTTCTAACTGTCAGTATGCTGTATGTTGTACATTGTCAGTATGATGTATGCTGTACCCAACTGTCTAACCTTCAGTATGCTGTATGCTGTACCCAACTGTCTAACTGTCAGTATGCTGTATGCTGTACCCAACTGTCTAACTGTCAGTATGCTGTATGCTGTACCCACCTTCCAACTGTCAGTATGCTGTACCCAACTGTCTAACTGTCAGTATGCTGTACCCAACTGTCTAACTGTCAGTATGCTGTATGCTGTACCCAATCTTCTAACCTTCAGTATGCTGTATGCTGTACCCAACTGTCTAACTGTCAGTATGCTGTACCCAACTGTCTAACTGTCAGTATGCTGTATGCTGTACCCAACTGTCTAACTGTCAGTATGCTGTATGCTGTACCCAACTGTCTAACTGTCAGTATGCTGTATGCTGTACATTGTCAGTATGATGTATGCTGTACCCAATCTTCTAACCTTCAGTATGCTGTATGCTGTACCCAACTTTCTCACTGTCAGTATGCTTGCTGTATGCTGTACCCAACTGCCCAGGCTTGCTTAAGATGTGCCTGTTTTCGTGGCAGTTTGTCAATGTGGAGTGGAAAGCAAGTGAGAAAGAATAGTAAACATTGTGAAGTTGCATTAGACACACGTCTCCAATAACAATGTATCATAAAGGCTGACTCCCTCCCTCCCTCCCCTCCTTCCTTCCTCAATTTCCCTCCTCCAGTTTGTAGCCCAGCCCAACTGTCAGCAGCTGCTTGCGTCTCGTTGGTACGATGAGTTCCCTGGATGGAGGCGTCGTCACTGGGCAGGGAAGTTCCTAACCTGTGTCTTCATCGGCCTCCTCTTCCCCCTCTTATCCCTCTGCTACCTGGTCTCTCCTAAGAGCCGCTATGGACACTTCATCAGGCAAGTAGCCTAGAGGTTAGATAGGCAGGCCAGCAACCGGAGGGTTGCCAGTTTGAATCCCTGGTCTGATGGGAAAAATCTGTCAGGAACCTGAGGTTGAATTTCTGTTAGACCTATTGGTCAATTAAGTAATCTTCTTCTTCATCATTAGGAAGCCCTTCATCAAGTTTATCTGCCACACAACGTCCTATCTCACCTTCCTGTTCCTGCTACTGCTGGCCTCCCAGCACATCGTCTCTACAGACCCCAACAGACAGGGGCCGCCTCCTACTGTTGTGGAATGGATGATACTACCATGGGTACTGGGTAAGAATGTGTGTGTGTGTGTGTGTGTGTGTGTGTGTGTGTGTGTGTGTGTGTGTGTGTGTGTGTGTGTGTGTGTGTGTGTGTGTGTGTGTGTGTGTGTGTGTGTGTGTGTGTGTGTGTGTGTGTGTGTGATACGTGCGCAGAGTTGCACAACATGGTGCTTCATTGATACAAACAAGATGTCAACTCCACAGAAGGTCAGCTGATAATAGAGTCATTTGAGACAAACCAAGTAGACTGCTATTGATGTTAATGATAGTTGATGACAATTCTGACAGGAAATGGTGGAAACCAAGCTTGTGTTTCAGCCAAATACTCTATCAACCATTTACACCTAGTTTTCATGCATTGAACGCACACTGCATTGTAAGACAACCCAGCCCATGTGTGTCCTATGTAACTTCCATTATGGTGTTCTGTTTAGTGTAACCGCATGGCAGGATGCATGGGCATGCTACCTGTTCATACCTGTCTACCTGTCCTGCATCACCGCTTAATATGGCAAATGCACCGACCTCGATCGCAAAGCGATGCAGAGAGTAGTGTGGACACCTCGGTACATCACTGGGGCCGAGCTCCCTGCCATCCAGGACCTCTATATCAGGCGGTGTCAGAGGAAAGCCTGAGTAATTGCCAGACTGCAGCCACCCAAGCCATAGTTCACTCTGCTACCGTCCGGCAAACGTTGCCAGTGCATAGGCTCTTGGACCAACAGGCTCTGAGACAACTTCTACCCCAAGCCATAAGACTGCTAATTAGTTCATTAATGGTTACCCAGACTATATACACTGACCCTATCTTGTACTGACTCTATGCACACTCACACACAAACTACTATGACACTCACACAAAATCCACACACATTCACATACACTACATACGCACATACACATAACACACAAACGCATACCTAAAACATAAACACCACATACAGATGTAGGATCTTAATTTGAGCCTGTTTGCTACAGCAGGAAAAAAATCCTGCAGCACCAGGAAATGTGAATTATTATGTGGATTATAATTAATGGACATTTTGGTGGGGGTTGATACATTTTTCATTAGGGCAAACTTTAGAAGCCTTGTTAAAACTCAAATACACTACAAGTTTGCATTTCCTGCTATGCAGGAACATCCCCGGAAACAAAAAAGTGATACAATGAAGATCCTACATCTGTACACACACATGCATACTGAGTCACTTTACCCTGCCTTGTACATATCTAGCTGAAATACTGGTATGATCTGGTATTGGTACTCCCTGTATATAGCTCCATTCTAGTGTATTTTATTCCGCTTGTATTACTAATTAATTGTTATTATAATAGTTTAACTCTGCATCATTGGGAAGGGCTCGTAAGCAAGCATTTCACGGTTAAGTCTACACCTGTTGTATTTGGCGCATGTGACCTGAGGAATGTGGCCATAGATCAGAGAAGTGAGACAGACATGATAAATTAGCTCTGTCGGGCGTCAGACAGGCATGACAACCCTAACCCTAGGACTGCATCCCAAATGGCACCATTTTCCCAATTTAGATCACTACTTTTGACCAGGCCCCCATAGGCCCTCCTCAAAAGTAGTGCACTATGTAGGGGATAGGGTGAGTTACATAGGGCTCTGGTCAAAAGTATTGCACTTTGTAAGAGATAAGGTGCTATTTGGGACATACCATAACCTGCTGGTCTGTTCTCTGTCCTGTAGGCTTCATCTGGACAGAGATTAAACAGATGTGGGATGGAGGGTTCCAGGACTATATCCATGACTGGTGGAACCTCATGGACTTCGTTATGAACTCTCTCTACCTGGCTACCATCTCTTTAAAGTTCGTTGCCTATGTCAAGGTATGATGGTTGTTGTGTACTAGATAATATGAAATACGCTTGAATAAATTGCACAACGAGTTCTTAAAAATACAGCCAGCTTACACTCAGGCTTCATTTAAATGAATAGGAGCGCCTCACGCTTGTCAAAAGTTGTCCGGTGGAGCAGTCTTATTGGACAGACTATGGAATGTCTCTCCCTCTCTCCCACAGTAGACTCTGACCTGTCCCCTCCGTCTCTCTGTCTCTCCCACAGTAGACTCTGACCTGTCCCCTCTGTGTCTCCCTCTCTCCCACAGTAGACTCTGACCTGTCCCCTCCGTCTCTCTGTCTCTCCCACAGTAGACTCTGACCTGTCCCCTCCGTCTCTCCCTCTCTCCCTCAGTAGACTCTGACCTGTCCCCTCCGTCTCTCTGTCTCTCCCACAGTAGACTCTGACCTGTCCCCTCCGTCTCTCCCTCTCTCCCTCAGTAGACTCTGACCTGTCCCCTCCGTCTCTCTGTCTCTCCCTCAGTAGACTCTGACCTGTCCCCTCTGTGTCTCCCTCTCTCCCACAGTAGACTCTGACCTGTCCCCTCTGTGTCTCCCTCTCTCCCTCAGTAGACTCTGACCTGTCCCCTCCGTCTCTCTGTCTCTCCCACAGTAGACTCTGACCTGTCCCCTCCGTCTCTCCCTCTCTCCCACAGTAGACTCTGACCTGTCCCCTCTGTGTCTCCCTCTCTCCCTCAGTAGACTCTGACCTGTCCCCTCCGTCTCTCTGTCTCTCCCACAGTAGACTCTGACCTGTCCCCTCCGTCTCTCCCTCTCTCCCACAGTAGACTCTGACCTGTCCCCTCCGTCTCTCCCTCTCTCCCACATTAGACTCTGACCTGTCCCCTCTGTGTCTCCCTCTCTCCCACAGTAGACTCTGACCTGTCCCCTCCGTTTCTCCCTCTCTCCCACAGTAGACTCTGACCTGTCCCCTCTGTGTCTCCCTCTCTCCCTCAGTAGACTCTGACCTGTCCCCTCCGTCTCTCTGTCTCTCCCACAGTAGACTCTGACCTGTCCCCTCCGTCTCTCTGTCTCTCCCACAGTAGACTCTGACCTGTCCCCTCTGTGTCTCCCTCTCTCCCTCAGTAGACTCTGACCTGTCCCCTCCGTCTCTCTGTCTCTCCCACAGTAGACTCTGACCTGTCCCCTCCGTCTCTCCCTCTCTCCCACAGTAGACTCTGACCTGTCCCCTCTGTGTCTCCCTCTCTCCCACAGTAGACTCTGACCTGTCCCCTCCGTCTCTCTGTCTCTCCCACAGTAGACTCTGACCTGTCCCCTCTGTGTCTCCCTCTCTCCCTCAGTAGACTCTGACCTGTCCCCTCCGTCTCTCTGTCTCTCCCACAGTAGACTCTGACCTGTCCCCTCCGTCTCTCCCTCTCTCCCACAGTAGACTCTGACCTGTCCCCTCTGTGTCTCCCTCTCTCCCACAGTAGACTCTGACCTGTCCCCTCCGTCTCTCTGTCTCTCCCACAGTAGACTCTGACCTGTCCCCTCCGTCTCTCCCTCTCTCCCACAGTAGACTCTGACCTGTCCCCTCCGTCTCTCCCTCTCTCCCACAGTAGACTCTGACCTGTCCCCTCTGTGTCTCCCTCTCTCCCACAGTAGACTCTGACCTGTCCCCTCCGTCTCTCTGTCTCTCCCACAGTAGACTCTGACCTGTCCCCTCCGTCTCTCCCTCTCTCCCTCAGTAGACTCTGACCTGTCCCCTCTGTGTCTCCCTCTCTCCCACAGTAGACTCTGACCTGTCCCCTCCGTCTCTCTGTCTCTCCCACAGTAGACTCTGACCTGTCCCCTCCGTCTCTCTGTCTCTCCCACAGTAGACTCTGACCTGTCCCCTCCGTCTCTCCCTCTCTCCCACAGTAGACTCTGACCTGTCCCCTCTGTGTCTCCCTCTCTCCCACAGTAGACTCTGACCTGTCCCCTCCGTCTCTCTGTCTCTCCCACAGTAGACTCTGACCTGTCCCCTCCGTCTCTCTGTCTCTCCCACAGTAGACTCTGACCTGTCCCCTCCGTCTCTCCCTCTCTCCCACAGTAGACTCTGACCTGTCCCCTCTGTGTCTCCCTCTCTCCCACAGTAGACTCTGACCTGTCCCCTCCGTCTCTCTGTCTCTCCCACAGTAGACTCTGACCTGTCCCCTCCGTCTCTCCCTCTCTCCCTCAGTAGACTCTGACCTGTCCCCTCTGTGTCTCCCTCTCTCCCACAGTAGACTCTGACCTGTCCCCTCCGTCTCTCTGTCTCTCCCACAGTAGACTCTGACCTGTCCCCTCCGTCTCTCCCTCTCTCCCTCAGTAGACTCTGACCTGTCCCCTCCGTCTCTCTGTCTCTCCCACAGTAGACTCTGACCTGTCCCCTCCGTCTCTCCCTCTCTCCCACAGTAGACTCTGACCTGTCCCCTCTGTGTCTCCCTCTCTCCCACAGTAGACTCTGACCTGTCCCCTCCGTCTCTCTGTCTCTCCCACAGTAGACTCTGACCTGTCCCCTCCGTCTCTCCCTCTCTCCCACAGTAGACTCTGACCTGTCCTCTCTGTGTCTCCCTCTCTCCCACAGTAGACTCTGACCTGTCCCCTCCGTCTCTCTGTCTCTCCCACAGTAGACTCTGACCTGTCCCCTCCGTCTCTCCCTCTCTCCCACAGTAGACTCTGACCTGTCCCCTCCGTCTCTCCCTCTCTCCCACAGTAGACTCTGACCTGTCCCCTCTGTGTCTCCCTCTCTCCCACAGTACAGTGGCTTCATGGCCAGGAACGAATGGCAGATGTGGCATCCTACCCTGGTAGCAGAGGCTGTGTTTGCCATCGCTAACATCTTCAGCTCCATCCGCCTCATCTCTCTGTTTACAGCTAACTCCCACCTGGGACCTCTACAGGTCAGGATTATCATACAACTGCGTTTCTGTCATTATGTCCAGGAGTATATGTATTAAGCGTCTTAGAGTAGGACTGCTGATTGAGGATCAGTTTTTCCTTTTATTCGCAATGAATAATGTTACCTGGTCAGGGGAGGACCTGATCCTATATCAGCAATCCTACTCTGATAAGATTGGTATATATGGCCCCTGATCTGTAAAGCACTTTGAGCTGCAATTTATTGTATGAAAGGTTCTAGTTTATGATGATGATGACTATGATGATGAATATGACGATAATCCTCATTATTGCAGATCTCTCTGGGCAGGATGCTGCTGGACATCCTTAAGTTCCTGTTTATCTACTGCCTGGTGCTCCTGGCCTTCGCTAACGGGCTCAACCAGCTCTACTTCTACTACGAGACAGACGAGGGACTGAAGGGATGCAAGGGCATCCGCTGCGCAACACAGAACAACGCTTTCTCAACGTTAGTAAAGACCATGCATTATAATGTGTTCGTTCGTAATATATTAAAGTTTTGGTTGGGCTACAACATTCTGGTAACTTTCCCAATATTCCCAGAATCAGGAGGCAATTGTCATTTTTGTAATTTAGACAGATATGTATGTTTTGACAATTACCTAGATTAGGGCAAAAGTAGAATAGCAGCCTTTTATGATAAATTGACTATTCTTGTAAATCCTGCTTACCTTATATACTGTATTTAGAAATATAACCCTCTCTCTCTCTCTCTCTCTCTCTCTCTCTCTCTCTCTCTCTCTCTCTCTCTCTCTCTCTCTCTCTCTCTCTCTCTCTCTCTCTCTCTCTCTCTCTCTCTCTTCTCTCTACTCTCTCTACTCTCTCTCTCTCTACTCTCTCTTCTCTCTCTCTCTCTACTCTCTCTCTCTCTCTACTCTCTCTTCTCTCTCTCTCTCTACTCTCTCTCTACTCTCTCTTCTCTCTCTCTCTCTACTCTCTCTCTACTCTCTCTCTACTCTCTCTCTACTCTCTGTCTCCTCTAGGTTGTTTGAGACGCTCCAGTCGTTGTTCTGGTCTATCTTTGGGTTGATCAGTCTGTATGTGACCAACGTGGAGGCAGACCATCAGTTCACAGAGTTTGTAGGGGCCACCATGTTCGGAACCTATAACGTCATCTCTCTGGTGGTTCTACTCAACATGCTGATCGCCATGATGAACAACTCCTACCAACACATCGCTGTGAGTGTAACCCTAACCTTAACCCCAGCCATGATGAACAACTTAACACATTGCTGTGAGTGTAACATTAATCCTAACACACTAACCCTAGCCATGATGAACAACTTAACACATTGCTGTGAGTGTAACATTAATCCTAACACACTAACCCCAGCCATGATGAACAACTTAACACATCGCTGTGAATGTAACATTAATTCTAACACACTAACCCTAGCCATGATGGACAACTGCTACCAACACATCGCTGTGAGTGTAACATTAATTCTAACACTAACCCCAGCCATGATGGACTACCAACACATTGCTGTGAGTCTTACTCTATCACTGGAATGCAAAATCATTAATTCATTCACTTGTTTGTTTACGAGTCCAACAACCTGTCTGCTGTCATTTAATATCACACAGTTTTGTTCATATCACTTGTTCAGATGCTTAGCATGTGTTGTTTCTGTTCAGGATCATGCAGACATTGAGTGGAAGTTTGCAAGAACCAAGTTGTGGATGAGTTACTTTGAAGAGGGGGGGACTCTGCCTTCTCCATTCAACATCATCCCTAGCCCCAAGTCAATCTGGTACTTCATCTGCTGGATCAGGAAACACATCTTCAAGATCACCAGGGCCAAGAAAACAGAAACATTTGGAACCATAGGGGTGAGGATGAGGTCTCTAGTCTACATCAACAGTACTTTTATTGAACAGTAGGGTGGCAAAATTCTAGTAATTTCCCCAAATTCCCAGGTTTTCCAGAAATCCTGTTTGGATGATTCCCGTATTTCTTGTTTATTCCCTCTGATTCTGGGAATCTTCCAACTAGGATTTCTGGAAGACCTGGGAATTTGGGAAAGTTACTGGAATTCTGCAACTCTTACAGCTTACAGTTGAAACTTCTACTCCTTCTCTTCTCTAGTCTCAGTGGGTTGTTCACAACGAATTATCATGAATGAAATGACCTGTTCTTCCCAGAATGGTTAGACGTGCATCATGAGACATAACTGTTCTGATAGCATCAGCAGTTAGAAGTTAAAGGGATAGTTTGGGATTTTGGCAATGAACCATTTTTATGTCTCTGCGTCCAGTATGAAGGAAGTTAGAGGTAGTTTCACAAGCCAATACTAACTAGCATACGCGCTAGCTTAGCGAAAAAGACGTAGCCCAAAGACGGGAAGTCTTCTCATACAGCTAGTTAGCATTGGCTCACAAAACCACCTCTACCTTCCTTCATACTGGATCCAAAGACATTAAAATTGGATCCACGAGTTCATCTGACTCTGGAGAAGAAGATAAAGGGCTTCATTGCCCAAATCCTAAACTATCCCTTTAACAGAGAATGGGCAGGTGATGACAGCGCTAGCTGGCCAAATCTCTACCAAGCAGGAAATCACATTACCTGATTAGTCATGCTGCCTGGTGTGCTTTTGGAGTAAATTAATGTTCCTCTTTTGTAGAGACGGGCTGCTATAAACGTAAGAATAAACCACCAGTATCAGGTATTTATGTGTTTCTTTTTTCAATATAAAATTCATTATGTTTCAGTTTTCAATGTGTTTCATTCTGTAGATGCACATATTTTGAACTTGATTTTTCCCAAATGGCGCCCTATTCTCTATATAATGCACTACTTTTGACCAGAGCTCTATGGCCCTGGTCAAAAGTAGTGCACTACAGTATATAGGGAATAAGATGCCATTTGGAAGACATCCCTGTACCTGTCCACTCTCAGGATAATGTTTTCCATATTATTAAGTAACCCAGCAGTGGATGTATTTGATAGGATTTTATCAACCTGTGGACTGTGTTGTTTTCAGGAGGTTTTGAGGAACCTGGTGAAGAGATATGTAGCAGCCATGATCAGAGATGCCAAGACAGAGGAAGGACTGACTGAGGAGAACTTTAAGGTAAGGTTTCCTCTGACATTACACATGTATTTACATGTGTTTCTCTATCCAGCACCAGACAGGGACTACAGAAGAACAATAAGCATTGTTTCTAACTCCAGCAATGAATGTTGATTAACGTGCACTGTCCACTGTAAATGTCATAAATAGATAAACAAGTTGTATGTGTGTATGTTTCTTTCCCCAGGAGCTGAAGCAGGACATCTCCAGCTTTAGGTATGAGGTCCTGGGGATGATGAAGGGGAAGGTGGGGCCCGGGGGTGGGGGCGTGGCTCTAGCAGGAAGTAAACCCAGTGAAGAGGCAGGGGCCTCCATTTTGGTCTACCCTGACCACTCCTTCAAGTACTCCCCCAAGTTCTCCCCAGCCACGCCTAAGACCAACATGTTTCCCGACACCACATCCATACTCCAGCAGAGGGCAGCCCCCTCCTCCACCTCCTCCTCCACATCCCCTTCCACCTCTCAGGGCTTGAACCGACTGGTCAACGGCTCTGTGGTACCCTCTTGGGCCTCCACTGACACCTCCTCCAACCCCACCTCCTCCACTCCCATCTCCTCTTCCTCCTCCACTCCCATCCATGCCTCCACCAAAGACATGCTGGCCAGGAAAGACTTTCCCAAAGACATCTGTGACTTTGGGCTCTACTCTGTGTCTGAGGAGATGGGAGAGGCTGACCTGGAGGTGCTGGACTGTGATGGAGAGAAGGAGGAGCAGGGTGGAGCGAGGGAGAGGACGTGTACAGAGAAGGAAGAGAACGAAGGGAGGGGAGAGTGAAGAGAGAGAGTCCATGTTAAAACAGACTGTTGAGGATGAGACTGATACGTAGAAGGACTTATTTTAATGTATCGTTATGATGCGTCTTCATGGAGGCCTGTGTAGTAGCATGCCTTGCTTCTCCAGAACTAATTCAGCTCTCAGACTAATATATTCTGGTCTATAAGACAGAATGTATAAGCTGGAAAACAGGAGACAAGAAGTCTGTTTCTTGGTCTGTGTCCCAAATAGCACCCTATTCTCTATATAGTGCACTGCATTTGACCAGGGGACAAAAGGGCTCTGGCCAAAAGTTGCGCACTGTGTAGGGAATAGGGTGTCATGTGGAACAAGCAGATAAGACGTCATTCTCCAACCAGGATTTCTGGGAAACCTGGGAATTTGGGGAAAGTTACTGGAGTTTTGCCACCTTATACTGTACGGGATAGAACTATCAGTATTTTATTAACAGTCCCTGTCTCTGCTGCTTCCCCCAGTCAGCCCCATGCTATTTGCACAACAATCCTTTGCCATAATGTATAATGGAAAACGCTAATGAATCTTGCAGGTAGATCTAAAACAATGTCACACATTGGCAAATTATTCAAAACGAGTTGGATGAAGCTGTCTAGTCTATCTCGGGTGTTTCCCAAAAGGCACCTAATTCCCTATATAGTGCACTACTTTTGATCAGAGCCCTATGGGGCAACACCTGGAGAAGTATGCAAGTGTTCGCAGGGCTACTCCTGATGCTCGCAGGGCTACTCCTGCCCCCTCCAACCAAGCCTTCACGTGCCCTGTCTGCCCCTGCAGCTGGAAATCCAGGATTGGGCTCCACTACCACCAGAAGACCAGAAGTAGGGCCTAAAGAACATTGTTTTTCTATGCAAGCGAGTAAGCCCTTTAGATGCAACGTTTTCTTTCAAGTGAAATCCTACAAGAGATGCTATACTGTACATGTAGGGAGAGTGGGGTAAGTTGAGCCCCCTAGGGAACCATACACAAAATTAATAATTGGACCAAATGTTTAGGAAGAGGTAATTTTATGGATTCTGTGAAGGAAGATACATGGAAAAATTTGTGCGCAAAAATGGATTTTCACCAAGTCAAATGAATTTGTTGTGTTAGAGGTTTCATGATGCTTGTATCTAAAACAAAGTAGATCATTTTAAGATTGTTCTATACATCAGTTGAGGTTATAGGCTGCAATATGAAGTCCTAAACCTAGCATGAAAGTACATCCTAGTAGCTGTGTTGGCTAATGTGTCAAAATGTTTGCCTTGGGGTAAGTTGAGCCAATGGCCATGGGGTAAGTTGAGCCAATGGCAAGTTGAGCAAATTGAAATGTTTTCTTCCCAGGCCTAATGCAAGGCATTATTGCTGGGATAGGAGGTAACATATGTTGAAATGTTAATAGTGCTTTAAAATGTACAGTGTTTTTTAGGTGTTAAGCCTGTGTTAAAAGATGCTTACACTTATTTAAAGACAAAAAAGTGATTGTAATTGTGTTAAAGATAGACATGGTTTTAAAAAGTCAGTGGTAATATTTCATTCAGTACAGAAATGTGAAGGCGGCTTAACTTACCCTGTCCCATGGTTCAACTTACCCCATACTCTGAGTAAGTTGTGCCAAGAGACAACTTTTTTTTGGACAAGCTATGTTTTAAAATCTGTAATGTTTACTGGAATTCTGATTATTTCCAGGGATACACAGCATCCTGAAATATATGTAGATATCTTTGTTAGAAATAATACTATATTTCCCTTGACGGAGTGATACTGAATGTAAAAAATGGCTCAACTTACCCCACTCTAACCTGAACTTATCCCACTCTAACCTGAACTTACCCCACTCTCCCCTACACTTACCCCACTCTCCCCTACACTTACCCCACTCTCCCCTACACTTACCCCACTCTAACCTGAACTTACCCCACTCCACCCTTAACTTACCCCACTCCACACTTAACTTACCCCACTCTTCCCTACACTTACCCCACTCTCCCCTACAACTGAATGTTGACATGGCTTAGCTTGTGAAATCCAATTCCTTAGCAGTTAGCTTTTGTGAGGAATTCCCCCCGTTCTTACCATATGATGCTATACTCAGTACTGACAGTAACACTGCACACTAACTCAGCTCCCAGCATCCCATTGTTAACCTTAAAGGGGTAATCTGAGATTGGTACATCCATTTGTGCATATTTTGGGTGGCCTTTTATAGCTCTGTTTATGAATTAGAGTTTTTTTTTCTTTAGGCCCATCCCTCAGCTTTTTATGAAAACAAGTGGCGGGGTTACCACTTTGTTGTTTTTGGAATCCCAGATTTGCCCTTTAAGTTAATATACTGGGACTCTCAGCATCCCATTGTTAACCTTAATGACATAATACTGCATTCACATATGAAATATTGAAATGTATTCTGTTATTCTGATATGCAAGTTGGTTAGATATGTATCATTTCTGAGGGAGTGTTAATGTTGCCAGTATTTTTATTGTATTTTATGGCATTCATTCAAGCTCCAGAGGGCTATACAACATGAATCAATAAACATAATATGTTTTTAACATAAATGATTTGAAGTCAGTATCACCATCCTTTCAATAGACAGTGAGAGTTTCTCACATACATATCACCATATCACCATTCCTCATTCATCTTTTTGCACTTCCATGGATATTCTCAGCTTCACACCTAAAGATCTGCTGGAGTGTCCCATCTACTCATCAGATTTCTGTCTCCATGGTAACATGAATTGGAAGAATCCTTTTCTATTATTTTTATTTATTTAACCTTTATTTAACTAGGCAGGTCTATAATGAAGGTACTTCACTGCTACTTCTGACTAGTTAAGGTCACACAGAGGAACCCTCTCTTGGCTGATACCTTTAAAAAAAAAAAAACTATTTTCCCTCGATCATCTGACTTTATTTTCAAATATTTTTTTATGATAGGATAGATAGGTACAGTTTGGGAGATAGACATAAAGGATTTAAGGGCACAGACAGACGGCTGAGCCGGGACTCAAACCCCCGTTGCACCGTCGCACTATGGGCTGTGGTCAAAATTAGTGCACTTTATAGGGAATAGGTTACCATTTCAGAGTCAGACATAGCCCGTCTTTCCTGCTGCGCTTCTCCCCAGTCACTCAGTGTTCCAGCAGTCTGCTGGCCTTTACAGGGAAAAGTCACACTGCATGTGCTAAATGTGTTGACCAGCCTGGGTGTACAAACACTGTCATTACTCTCATCTAACAGGGACATGCTGCTCCGGGAGATTGCCTGGTAACTCTGGCTAATGGAAATACTTAATTATGGATCGTAGAGTGAATTGATTATAGATTGTTTAATAGGATTATAAACTGTATCAAATCACCATGGATGTGGTGGGATGTTTGGCTTGACAATGACAGCGATTGGAGTTGGGGAACCCTGACTTTGGTCTATGGGCTGTAAAGAACTGCCTGCATTCTCCACCGTATGCGTCATAAACTGTGAGTGTTAGGGTTCAGGGGACGTGTACTGTGTAGTTTCTGGTGTGTATACTGTGTACTGTGTAGTTGCTGCTGTTTGTGCAGAATTTAGTGAACAGTAGGCGTGTTCTGTTCATCTAACCAGAGAGATAGAGACACACTGCCCTCCCTGACGGTAAGGTTATCTCTATGGTCCTGCCAACCTCACATATCTCTGTCTCTCATAGCGCATGTGGAGCAGCTCAAAACAATGATTGACTTGTTAGTTGGGTTTGTGTTGTGTTGTGCAGACTCAACTCTTCAAGTAGCTCGGAGAAACAATTTGATTCGATTGCACCATTTCCAAAGGTACAGTAAAGTTGCACAGCTCACACATGTAAAAAATGACATTTCAAACACATGCAAACAATCAACAGATGATATAAATGCTATAAATGCTAATAAATGCTCTTGTTCCTTTCTGTTAGAAGTTAAGTGATAACTGACCCATATCACCCACAAACACTGGTACGAGGGCTCTCCTACACAAACACTGGTACGAGGGCTCTCCTACACAAACACTGGTACGAGGGCTCTCCTACACAAGCACTGGTACGAGGGCTCTCCTACACAAACACTGGTACGAGGGCTCTCCTACACAAACACTGGTACGAGGGCTCTCCTACACAAACACTGGTACGAGGGCTCTCCTACACAAACACTGGTACGAGGGCTCTCCTACACAAACACTGGTACGAGGGCTCTCCTACACAAACACTGGTACGAGGGCTCTCCTACACAAAC
This sequence comes from Salvelinus fontinalis, assembly GCF_029448725.1. Lineage (NCBI taxonomy): Eukaryota > Metazoa > Chordata > Actinopteri > Salmoniformes > Salmonidae > Salvelinus > Salvelinus fontinalis. Next base: position 28,577,646 of record NC_074688.1, read on the forward strand.
ACTGGTACGAGGGCTCTCCTACACAAACACTGGTACGAGGGCTCTCCTACACAAACACTGGTACGAGGGCTCTCCTACACAAACACTGGTACGAGGGCTCTCCTACACAAACACTGGTACGAGGGCTCTCCTACACAAACACTGGTACGAGGGCTCTCCTACACAAACACTGGTACGAGGGCTCTCCTACACAAACACTGGTACGAGGGCTCTCCTACACAAACACTGGTACGAGGGCTCTCCTACACAAACACTGGTACGAGGGCTCTCCTACACAAACACTGGTACGAGGGCTCTCCTACACAAACACTGGTACGAGGGCTCTCCTACACAAACACTGGTACGAGGGCTCTCCTACACAAACACTGGTACGAGGGCTCTCCTACACAAACACTGGTACGAGGGCTCTCCTACACAAACACTGGTACGAGGGCTCTCCTACACAAACACTGGTACGAGGGCTCTCCTACACAAACACTGGTACGAGGGCTCTCCTACACAAACACTGGTACGAGGGCTCTCCTACACAAACACTGGTACGAGGGCTCTCCTACACAAACACTGGTACGAGGGCTCTCCTACACAAACACTGGTACGAGGGCTCTCCTACACAAACACTGGTACGAGGGCTCTCCTACACAAACACTGGTACGAGGGCTCTCCTACACAAAAACCTTTTTAGAAGGGTGTTGTGTTTTTCTGTATTTTCTATGTCCATAATGCATCACTGGGAATGTCTCATATTTCTTCCCACAACAATTTTGTTTGTTAAAATCTGAATTCAATTTTTTAAAGGCTCTTTGGATGTATGAGACACTGGCTTGTGTTTGTGGCACTGTTTGTTCCTCTGATGTGTAGACAGACAGGCTGAGCGAGGCCTCCTTCCCTAACATCTTTAGTGTTTTAAAGAGTTCATATGGCTCTGGTATTTACAGCCACACTGAACCCTGCCTCTCCTCTCCTCTCCTCGCCTCGCCTCGCCTCGCCTCGCCTCGCCTCGCCTCTCATCTCCTCAACACGCTCCTATCCTCAACACGCTCCTATCCTCAACACGCTCCTATCCTCAACACGCTCCTATCCTCAACACGCTCCTATCCTCTCCAATAGTCATAGGCTCCTCTATGTCACACTCCCCTCGGTCCCCTAGGTGGGGCTAAACACAAACTTACTTCGGACAGAATCCATTTCGCACTCCTACCTGTGAGTTTTGTTTGTGTGGTTTAATAACTGGGAAGTGATATACAGATCAGTGACTGGCACTGGAGGACTTATCTCCTTTAAGTCCATCTGGAGTGTGTTTGTGGCTTTCTAAATTTCTTGAATAAAAATGACTTACAGCCTCCAGGTGTGCCTGCCTGTTCACAGAGGTGACTAATGCTGCAATATGGTACCATGTCTGTCTGGACCTTGTCTAACTAGAACAGGATACCTCTCTGTCTAGCTACTTGTTTTCAAACAGGAATGGTGGATCTATGTTCTGACTTCTAGATGCCAGTGTGGTTTCCACAGGCATGTGTTTTACATAGCATAAGTGAATACCATATGTATGATCTTGTCTTGATTTTTCCTTTAACTTAAACGTAATCTCAACAGAGTCTGAAGAACAAAATCTGAAGTGAGAGCAAATTATCAGTATGAAAATTATTACTAAATAACACTCTCAATGATGACAATACCTTCCATTAATCCTACAACTATTTCCCTGTACAGTAGCATGTCCATCACACAATATTAGCGTAGGAGTGAGTAACATGGTCTTGGAGGGTTGCTGGTTGGTCCAGGCGTGGCTCTGACTTTGATGTGTTGCATTCCTCCCTCTTAGTTCCTCAACCAGCCAGCCTAGTGAGTCTCTCCTACTATATAAGTTCCCTCTCCCCAGCCAGATCCCAGTTCTCAGTGCTTCTGTGTACCTGGAGGAGCTTCCTGGGATATCATCATGAAGATCCTGTTTGCAGCTCTCCTTGCTGTGTTTGTCCTGTCTAACTTTGACATGGTGGACTCTTCTTATGATAAGATAGTCTACCACAGTAAAGTCAGGGCAAGAAAAGAGGGGTAAGTTTACTATTTTGGTTATTATTGTTATTATTATTGGTAATAGTAGTAGTTGTAGTAGCAGTATTGTTATTATTATTATTATTGCTATTATTATTTGTATTATTGTTGTTGTTATTATTACTATTATTAAATGAAGGGCTTGCTCTGCATTCACTGATTTACGCTGATCCATACACCGTCTCTACAAATGTGTCATGCTGATCCATACACCGTCTCTACAAATGTGTCATGCTGATCCATACACCGTCTCTACAAATGTGTCATGCTGATCCATACACCGTCTCTACAAATGTGTCATGCTGATCCATACACCGTCTCTACAAATGTGTCATGCTGATCCATACACCGTCTCTACAAATGTGTCATGCTGATCCATACACCGTCTCTACAAATGTGTCATGCTGATCCATACACCGTCTCTACAAATGTGTCATGCTGATCCATACACCGTCTCTACAAATGTGTCATGCTGATCCATACACCGTCTCTACAAATGTGTCATGCTGATCCATACACCGTCTCTACAAATGTGTCATGCTGATCCATACACCGTCTCTACAAATGTGTCATGCTGATCCATACACCGTCTCTACAAATGTGTCATGCTGATCCATACACCGTCTCTACAAATGTGTCATGCTGATCCATACACCGTCTCTACAAATGTGTCATGCTGATCCATACACTGTCTCTACAAATGTGTCATCAAAAGTCATTATTAATGCAAACTTTTGCTGAGTTGAAACAATACTCTTTTTCTGCTTTTATAATAATTTACGGAGACTTTAATTCTGAATATGATTATTTCATAAATGATAAATTGATCATGCTTTAAAGTTCACTAAACTACATTTAAGAGCCAATGTCAAATCAAATCAAATGTTATTGGTCACATACACACAATTAGCAGATGTTAATGCGAGTGTAGCGAAATGCTTATGCCCTATAGTTCCGACCATGCAGTAATATCTAAAAAGTAACCTAACAAATTCACAACTACTACCTTATACACACAAATGTAAAGGGATGAATGAGAATATGTATATATAAATATATGGATGAGCGATGGCCGTGCGGCATAGGCAAGATGCAGTAGATGGTATAGAGTACAGTATATACATATGAGATGAGTAATGTAGGATATGTAGACATTATTGAAGTTGCGTTATTTAAAGTGACTAGTGATACATTTATGACATCCATTTATATTTTTTTTTCAAGTGGCCAGAGATTTGAGTCTGTATGTTGGCAGCAGCCACTCAATGTTAGTGATGGCTGTTTAACAGTCTGATGGCCTTGAGATAGAAGCCGTTTTTCAGTCTCTCGGTCCCTGCTTTGACGCACCTGTACTGACCTCGCCTTCTGGATGGTACGGATTCATGTAAAGAACTTGCTATGTCAGAAACATTTTTATGAAAGCAAATATTACCAAATTGACAAAAGTGAAATAATAAAAGTGAAACATACTGTGAAAGTGAAATAAGGATAAGAAATCAAACAGACATACAGTATTTACTACATGGTATGCTGCATGCAGAACACTTTAGCTATTCCAACTGTGTTCATTTAACCATCTGTCTCCTCTGTTTCCCTGGCGACCATTAGACCCAACGTGTGCGCTCTGCAGCAGGTCATGGGGACCAAGAAGAAGTACTTCAGCACTTGTCGTAACTGGTATCAAGGGGCCATCTGTGGAAAAAAAGCGTAAGTGACTTTTAGTTATTTTTTAGGCTCCTCCTGAACACATTCTTTTCTCTGGGTTCAAAGATGAGTAATATGACACTGCTAGCTTTAGCTTCAGAGCTTTGATAGGGACCACTGTGTGGACCACAGATGTGTCCCAAATGGCATCGTGTTACCTATATAGTGCACTACTTTTGACCAGAGTCCGTAGGGGGTCATAGGCTTCTGGTCAAAAGTAGTGCACTATACAAAGAATAGGGTGCCATTAGGGACAGACATGAACCCAGGAATGATGTAGTCTCATGTACCACACAGAAATGTCCAAATGAACACTGGACGCTCCCTAGTGCCATGGAAACCACAGAACCTCAGAGCAGAGCTTAATAATAGCAATAATAATAACAATAATTATTAAGTGGGTGCTTATATTTGTCATTTTTCACACATGTACAAGTAAATGTGTATTAATACATGTGTGAATTGGAAATGTGTTATTTTGCAAATCCCAACTCCCCCGTTGGGATACAGCCAGGGGTCACATTCCCTCACTTGGAAGTCAATGTAACAGATTTATGTGCCTTTCGTGAAGCTTTGAATCAGTTCCAGAGTCGAATATGGTACGGATTATACTGGTTATGTATTATGGTACAGATTATATGTGGTATGTGTTATGGTACGGATTAAACGGGTTATGTGTTATGGTACGGGCTATACGGGTTATGTGTTATGGTACGGGCCATACGGGGTATGTGTTATGGTACGGGTTATACGGGGTATGTGTTATGGTACGGGTTATACAGGGTATGTGTTATGGTACGGGTTATACGGGGTATGTGTTATGGTACGGGTTATACGGGGTATGTGTTATGGTACGGGTTATACGGGGTATGTGTTATGGTACGGGTTATACGGGGTATGTGTTATGGTACGGTTTATACGGGGTATGTGTTATGGTATGGGATATACGGGGTATGTGTTATGGTACGGGTTATATGGGGTATGTGTTATGGTACGGATTATACGGGGTATGTGTTATGGTACGGGTTATACGGGGTATGTGTTATGGTACTTGTTAAACGGGTATGTGTTATGGTACGAGTTAAACGGGTATGTGTGTAGATTTACGATCACCCTTTAAAACCAGTCAGGAATTTTGAGGATATGTCCCAAATGGCACCCTATTCCCTATATAGTGCACTACATTTGACCAGAACCAAAAGTAGTACACAATATAGGGAATAGGGTGCCATTTGGGACGAAACAGGGAATTTTAGGGAAGATAACAAAGGTCTGTGTTATCTTTGACTTATTTTGTCACCAACATCAGAGGAATGTTTAACGTAGGAGGATGTTGAGAAACAAAGAGACCTTTAACGGAACTGAATTTGAATTTGAGAGGGAGAGCAGTTAAGAAGGATAGGTTAAATTAACATAAAAATGAACAGCACTCAAGATTAATCTAGGAGGATGACGGACCACCCTCTCTTCATCCAGTGTATGTTGGGAAACAAAGACTACTCTGAAGCAGAGGAGTTCAGAGGGTTTAGTAAGGGTAAGATTATACCCAAGCAAGCCTTCAGCTCTTGCATGAAACATCAATGCACAATCACATGCATTATAAAGGTCCTGGTTACCATGGTTATGGTGGTTATTATGGTATGGTGAGCGTGGACGCCGTAGGGACGCCACTGTGGTGCACTGCTGGATCCTGGCTCTGATAGAGCATTAATGTGTCAGCCATATTTACTGGTTTGAGGTTGAATCATTGGAAACTCTCTGAGTACAGACAGAGAGGACAGAGCCCACATAGTACAGAGGGTTCCCACATAGTGCTGCTCACATAGTGCTGCTCACATAGTGCTGCTGCTGCTCACATAGTGCTGCTGCTGATCACATAGTGCTGCTGCTGCTCACATAGTGCTGCTGCTGCTCACATAGTGCTGCTGCTGCTCACATAGCGCTGCTCACATAGTGCTGCTCACATAGTGCTGCTGCTGCTCACATAGTGCTGCTCACATAGTGCTGCTCACATAGTGGTGCTCACATAGTGCTGCTGCTGCTCACATAGTGCTGCTCACATAGTGCTGCTCACATAGTGCTGCTCACATAGTGCTGCTCACATAGTGCTGCTGCTGCTCACATGGTGCTGCTCACATAGTGCTGCTCACATAGTGCTGCTGCTGCTCACATAGTGCTGCTCACATAGTGCTGCTCACATAGTGCTGCTGCTGATCACATAGTGCTGCTGCTGCTCACATAGTGCCGCTGCTGCTCACATAGCGCTGCTCACATAGCGCTGCTCACATAGTGCTGCTCACATAGTGCTGCTCACATAGTGATGCTGCTGCTCACATAGTGATGCTGCTGATCACATAGTGCTGCTGCTGCTCACATAACGCTGCTCACATAGTGCTGCTCACATAGCGCTGCTCACATAGTGCTGCTCACATAGTGCTGCTCACATAGTGATGCTGCTGCTCACATAGTGCTGCTCACATAGTGATGCTGCTGCTCACATAGTGCTGCTCACACAGTGATGCTGCTGATCACATAGTGCTGCTGCTGCTCACATAGCGCTGCTGCTGCTGATCAAATAGTGCTGCTGCTGCTCACATAGTGCTGCTCACAAAGTTATGCTGCTGCTCACATAGTGCTGCTGCTGATCACATAGTGCTGCTCACATAGCGCCGCTCACATAGCGCTGCTCACATAGCGCTGCTCACATAGTGATGCTGCTGCTCACATAGCGCTGCTCACATAGCGCTGATCACATAGTGCTGCTGCTGCTCACGTAGCGCTGCTCACATAGTGATGCTCACATAGTGATGCTGCTGCTCACATAGTGCTGCTCACATAGCGCTGCTCACATAGTGATGCTGCTGCTCACATAGTGCTGCTCACATAGTGATGCTGCTGCTCACATAGTGCTGCTCACATAGTGCCGCTGCTGCTCACATAGTGCTGCTCACATAGTGCTGCTCACATAGTGCTGCTCACATAGTGTTGCTGCTGCTCACATAATGCTGCTGATCACATAGTGCTGCTGCTGCCCACATACTGCTGCTCACATAGTGCTGCTGCTCACATAGTGCTGCTGCTCACATAGTGCTGCTGCTCACATAGTGCTGTTGCTCACATAATACTGCTGCTCACATAGTGCTGCTGCTCACATAGTGCTGCTGCTCACATAGTGCTGCTGCTGCTGCTCACATAGTGCTGCTGCTGCTGCTCACATAGTGCTGCTCACATAGTGCTGCTCACATAGTGCTGCTCACATAGTGCTGCTGCTGCTCACATAGTGCCTCTCACATAGTGCTGCTCACATAGTGCTGCTCACATAGAGCTGCTCACATAGTGATGCTCAAATAGTGCAGCTGCTGCTCACATAGTGCTGCTGATGCTCACATAGTGCTGCTCACATAGTGCTGCTCACATAGCGCTGCTCACATAGTGATGCTGCTGCTCACATAGTGCTGCTCACATAGTGATGCTGCTGATCACATAGTGCTGCTCACATAGTGATGCTGCTGCTCACATAGCGCTGCTCACATAGTGATGCTCACATAGTGCTGATCACATAGTGCTGCTGCTGCTCACATAGTGCTGCTCACATAGTGCTGCTCACATAGTGCTGCTGCTCACATAGTGCTGCTCACATAGTGCTGCTCACATAGTGCTGCTGCTCACATAGTGCTGCTGCTGCTCACATAGTGCTGCTGCTCACATAGTGCTGCTGCTCACATAGTGCTGCTGCTGCTCACATAGTGCCGCTGCTGATCACATAGTGCTGCTCACATAGTGCTGCTCACATTGTGATGCTGCTACTCACATAGTGCTGCTCACATAGTGATGCTGCTGATCATATAGTGCTGCTGCTGCTCACATAGCGCTGCTCACATAGCGCTGCTCACGTAGTGCTGCTGCTGCTCACATAGCGCTAATCACATAGCACTGCTCACATAGTGCTGCTGCAGCTCACATAGCGCTGCTCACATAGTGCTGCTCACATAGTGCTGATCACATAGTGCTGCTGCTGCTCACGTAGCGCTGCTCACATAGTGCTGCTCACATAGCGCTGCTCACATAGTGCTGCTCACATAGCGCTGCTCACATAGTGATGCAGCTGCTCACATAGTGCTGCTCACATAGTGATGCTGCTGCTCACATAGTGCTGCTCACGTAGCGCTGCTCACATAGTGCTGCTCACGTAGCGCTGCTCACATAGTGCTGCTCACATAGCGCTGCTCACATAGTGATGCAGCTGCTCACATAGTGCTGCTCACATAGTGATGCTGCTGCTCACATAGTGCTGCTCACATAGTGATGCTGCTGCTCACATAGTGCTGCTCACATAGTGCCGCTGCTGCTCACATAATGCTGCTGATCACATAGTGCTGCTCACATAGTGCTGCTGCTCACATAGTGCTGCTGCCCACATACTGCTGCTCACATAGTGCTGCTGCTCACATAGTGCTGCTGCTCACATAATACTGCTGCCCACATACTGCTGCTCACATAGTGCTGCTGCTCACATAGTGCTGCTCACATAGTGCTGCTGCTGCTGCTCACATAGTGCTGCTCACATAGTGCTGATCACATAGCGCTGCTCACATAGTGATGCTCACATAGTGCTGCTGCTGCTCACATAGTGCTGCTGATGCTCACATAGTGCTGCTCACATAGTGCTGCTCACATAGCGCTGCTCACATAGTGATGCCGCTGCTCACATAGTGCTGCTCACATAGTGATGCTGCTGATCACATAGTGCTGCTGCTGCTCACATAGCGCTGCTCACATAGTGCTGCTCACATAGTGCTGCTGCTCACATAGCGCTGCTCACATAGTGCTGCTCACATAGTGCTGTTCACATAGTGCTGATCACATAGTGCTGCTGCTGCTCACATAGCGCTGCTCACATAGCGCTGCTCACATAGTGCTGCTCACATAGTGCTGCTGCTCACATAGCGCTGCTCACATAGTGCTGCTCACATAGTGCTGTTCACATAGTGCTGATCACATAGTGCTGCTGCTGCTCACATAGCGCTGCTCACATAGTGCTGCTCACATAGTGCTGCTCACATAGCGCTGCTCACATAGCGCTGCTCACATAGCGCTGCTCACATAGCGCTGCTCACATAGTGCTGCTCACATAGTGCTGTTCACATAGTGCTGATCACATAGTGCTGCTGCTGCTCACATAGCGCTGCTCACATAGTGCTGCTCACATAGCGCTGCTCACATAGTGCTGTTCACATAGTGCTGATCACATAGTGCTGCTGCTGCTCATATAGCGCTGCTCACATAGTGCTGCTCACATAGTGCTGCTCACATAGTGCCGCTGCTGCTCACATAGTGCTGCTCACATAGTGCTGATCACATAGCGCTGCTCACATAGCACTGCTCACATAGTGCTGATCACACAGCGCTGCTCACATAGTGCTGCTCACATAGTGCTGCTCACATAGTGCCGCTGCTGCTCACATAGTGCTGCTCAGATAGCGCTGCTCACATAGTGCTGCTCACATAGTGCTGCTGCTGCTCACATAGTGCTGCTCACATAGTGCTGATCACATAGCGCTGCTCACATAGCGCTGCTCACATAGTGCTGATCACACAGCGCTGCTCACATAGTGCTGTTCACATAGTGCTGCTCACATAGTGCCGCTGCTGCTCACATAGTGCTGCTCACATAGTGCTGCTCAGATAGTGCTGCTCACATAGCGCTGCTCACATAATGCTGCTCACATAGTGCTGCTCACATAGCGCTGCTCACATAGTGCTGCTCACATAGTGCTGCTCACATAGCGCTGCTCACATAGTGCTGATCACATAGTGCTGCTCACATAGCGCTGCTCACATAGTGCTGCTCACATAGTGCTGCTCACATAGTGCTGATCACATAGTGCTGTTCACATAGTGCTGATCACACAGCGCTGCTCACATAATGCTGATCACATAGTGCTGCTCACATAGCGCTGCTCACATAGTGATGCTGCTGCTCACATAGTGCTGCTCACATAGTGATGCTGCTGCTCACATAGTGCTGCTCACATAGCGCTGCTCACATAGCGCTGCTCACATAGTGATGCTGCTGCTCACATAGTGCTGCTCACATAGTGATGCTGCTGCTCACATAGTGCTGCTCACATAGTGCGGCACAAATAGTCCTGCTGCTCACATACTTCTGCTGCTGCTCACATAGCGCTGCTCACATAGTGCTGCTCACATAGTGCTGCTGCTGCCCACATACTGCTGCTCACATAGTGCTGCTGCTCACATAGTGCTGCTGCTGCTCACATAGTGCTGCTGCTGCTCACATAGTGCTGCTGCTCACATAGTGCTGCTGCTGCTCACATAGTGCTGCTGATGCTCACATAGTGCTGCTCACATAGTGCTGCTCACATAGTGCTGCTCACATAGTGATGCTGCTGATCACATAGTGCTGCTGCTGCTCACATAGCGCTGCTCACATAGCGCTGCTCACATAGCGCTGCTCACATAGTGCTGCTCACATAGTGCTGCTCACATAGTGCTGCTGCTCACATAGCGCTGCTCACATAGTGCTGCTCACATAGTGCTGCTCACATAGTGCCGCTGCTGCTCACATAGTGCTGCTCACATATTGCTGATCACAAGGCGCTGCTCACATAGCGCTGCTCACATAGCGCTGCTCACATAGCGCTGCTCACATAGTGATGCTGCTACTCACATAGTGCTGCTCACATAGTGATGCTGCTGCTCACATAGTGCTGCTGCTGCTCACATAGTGCTGCTGCTGCTCACATAGTGCTGCTCACAAAGTGATGCTGCTGCTCACATAGTGCTGCTCACATAGCGCTGCTCACATAGTTATGCTGCTGCTCACATAGTGCTGCTCACATAGTGATGCTGCTGCTCACCTAGTGCTGCTCACATAGTGCTGCACAAATAGTCCTGCTGCTCACATACTTCTGCTGCTGCTCACATAGTGCTGCTGCTGCCCACATACTGCTGCTCACGTAGTGCTGCTGCTCACATAGTGCTGCTGCTCACATAGTGCTGCTGCTGCTGCTCACATAGTGCTGCTGCTCACATAGTGCTGCTGCTGCTGCTGCTGCTCACATAGTGTTGCTGCTGATCACATAGTGCTGCTGCTGATCACATGGTACTGCCGCTCACATAGTGCTGCTGATCACATAGTGTTGCTGCTGCTCACATAGTACTACCGCTCACATAGTGCTGCTGCTCACATAGTGTTGCTGCTGATCACATAGTGCTGCTGATGATCACATAGTGCTGCTCACATAGTGCTGCTCACATAGTGCTGCTGATCACATGGTGCTGCTCACATAGTGCGGCTGCTGCTCACATAGCGCTGCTCACATAGCGCTGCTCACATAGTGCTGCTGCTGCTCACATAGTGCTGCTGCTGCTCACATAGTGCTGCTCACATAGTGCTGCTGATCACATGGTGCTGCTCACATAGTGCTGCTGCTGCTCACATAGCGCTGCTCACATAGCGCTGCTCACATAGTGCTGCTGCTGCTCACATAGCGCTGCTCACATAGTGCTGCTCATATAGTGCTGCTGCAGCTCACATAGCGCTGCTCACATAGCGCTGATCACATAGCGCTGATCACATAGTGCTGCTCACATAGCGCTGCTCACATAGCGCTGCTCACATAGTGCTGCTGCAGCTCACATAGCGCTGCTCACATAGCGCTGCTCACGTAGCGCTGCTCACATAGTGCTGCTCACATAGCGCTGCTCACATAGTGATGCTGCTGCTCACATAGTGCTGCTCACATAGTGATGCTGCTGCTCACATAGTGCTGCTCACATAGTGATGCTGCTGCTCACATAGTGCTGCTCACATAGTGCCGCTGCTGCTCACATAGTGCTGCTCACATAGTGCTGCTCACATAGTGCCGCTGCTGCTCACATAGTGCTGCTGACATAGTGCTGCTCACATAGTGCCGCTGCTGCTCACATAATGCTGCTGATCACATAGTGCTGCTCACATAGTGCTGCTGCTCACATAGTGCTGTTGCTCACATAGTGCTGCCCACATACTGCTGCTCACATAGTGCTGCTGCTCACATAAAGCTGCTGCTCACATAGTGCTGCCCACATAGTGCTGCTGCTCACATAGTGCTGCCCACATAGTGCTGCTGCTCACATAGTGCTGCCTACATAGTGCTGCTGCTCACATAGTGCTGCCCACATAGTGCTGCTGCTCACATAGTCCTGCTGCTCACATAGTGCTGCCCACATAGTGCTGCTGCTCACATTGTGCTGCCCACATAGTGCTGCCCACATAGTGCTGCTGCTCACATAGTGCTGCTGCTCACATAGTGCTTCCCACATAGTGCTGCTGCTCACATAGTGCTGCCCACATAGAGTTGCCCACATAGTGCTGCCCACATTGTGCTGCTGCCCACAATGGTCTGCCCACATAGTGCTGCCCACATAGAGCTGCCCACATAGAGCTGCCCACATAGAGCTGCCCACATAGTGCTGCCCACATAGAGCTGCCCACATAGTGCTGCCCACATAGAGCTGCCCACACGAAACAGACACTCAGTACAACCGCATTGTATTTTGAGGACCACACTGGAAAAAAGTGTATTTCCAATATACTTTCATGTGTACTCTACGATTTCTTTCTACTTTTCAGTGGTTTAAACTGTATGGACTGTTGTACAAAAAGTTACATCAAATCAAATAACAGAATGGTTCCCTTGGTTCCAGCTCTCTTATTAACTTTCTGACCCATGCTGGACTCGGGTCACGTCCTAGTTCCCTATCATCAATTTGACAGCATGGACACTGCTGCTAGGTTGTGTTGCATGGTGATGCACTAACACTCTTAGATGCTGAATCGTAATAGTGTTCTATGCTCCTGGATCCTGAGTAGTGTTCTATTCTCCTGGATCCTGAGTAGTGTTCTATGCTCCTGGATCCTGAGTAGTGTTCTATTCTCCTGGATCCTGAGTAGTGTTCTATGCTCCTAGATCTTGAGTAGTGTTCTATGCTCCTGGATCCTGAGTATTGTTATATTCTCCTGGATCCTGAGTAGTGTTCTATTCTCCTGGATCCTGAGTAGTGTTCTATGCTCCTGGATCCTGAGTAGTGTTCTATTCTCCTGGATCCTGAGTAGTGTTCTATGCTCCTAGATACTGAGTAGTGTTCTATTCTCCTGGATCCTGAGTAGTGTTCCATGCTCCTGGATCCTGAGTATTGTTCTATTCTCCTGGATCCTGAGTAGTGTTCTATTCTCCTAGATCCTGAGTAGTGTTCTATGCTCCTGGATCCTGAGTATTGTTATATTCTCCTGGATCCTGAGTAGTGTTCTATGCTCCTAGATACTGAGTAGTGTTCTATTCTCCTGGATCCTGAGTAGTGTTCTATGCTCCTAGATACTGAGTAGTGTTCTATTCTCCTGGATCCTGAGTAGTGTTCTATGCTCCTGGATCCTGAGTATTGTTCTATTCTCCTGGATCCTGAGTAGTGTTCTATTCTCCTAGATCCTGAGTAGTGTTCTATGCTCCTGGATCCTGAGTATTGTTATATTCTCCTGGATCCTGAGTAGTGTTCTATGCTCCTGGATGCTGAGTAGTGTTCTATGCTCCTGGATGCTGCGTAGTGTTCTATGCTCCTGGATCCTGAGTAGTGTTCTATGCTCCTGGATGCTGAGTAGTGTTCTATGCTCCTGGATGCTGAGTAGTGTTCTATGCTTCTGGATCCTGAGTAGTGTTCTATGCTCCTGGATCCTGAGTAGTGTTCTATGCTCCTGGATGCTGAGTAGTGTTCTATGCTCCTGGATGCTGAGTAGTGTTCTATGCTATTGGATGCTGAGTAGTGCTCTATGCTCCTGGATCCTGAGTAGTGTTCTATGCTCCTGGATGCTGAGTAGTGTTCTATGCTCATGGAAGCTGAGTAGTGTTCTATGCTCCTGGATGCTGAGTAGTGTTCTATGCTATTGGATGCTGAGTAGTGCTCTATGCTCCTGGATCCTGAGTAGTGTTCTATGCTTCTGGATCCTGAGTAGTGTTCTATGCTCCTGGATCCTGAGTAGTGTTCTATGCTCCTGGATGCTGAGTAGTGTTCTATGCTCCTGGATGCTGAGTAGTGTTCTATGCTATTGGATGCTGAGTAGTGCTCTATGCTCCTGGATCCTGAGTAGTGTTCTATGCTCCTGGAAGCTGAGTAGTGTTCTAACCTCCTGGTTCCTGAGTAGTGTTCTATGCTCCTGGATGCTGAGTAGTGTTCTATGCTTCTGGATCCTGAGTAGTGTTCTATTCTTCTGGATCCTGAGTAGTGTTCTATTCTCCTGGATGCTGAGTAGTGTTCTATCCTCCTGGTTCCTGAGTAGTGTTCTATGCTCCTGGATGCTGAGTAGTGTTCTATTCTCCTGATTCCTGAGTAGTGTTCTATGCTCCTGGATCCTGAGTAGTGTTCTATGCTCCTGGATCCTGAGTAGTGTTCTATGTTTGTTTATGCTGAGTAGTGTTCTATGTTTGTGTATGCTGAGTAGTGTTCTATGTTTGTGTATGCCGAGTAGTGCTCTATGTTTGTGTATGCCGAGTAGTGTTCTAAGTTTGTGTATGCTGAGTAGTGTTCTATGTTTGTGTATGCTGAGTAGTGTTCTATGTTTGTGTATGCTGAGTAGTGTTCTATGTTTGTGTATGCTGAGTAGTGTTCTATGTTTGTGTATGCTGAGTAGTGTTCTATGTTTGTGAATGCTGAGTAGTGTTCTATGTTTGTTTATGCTGAGTAGTGTTCTATGTTTGTGTATGCTGAGTAGTGTTCTATGTTTGTGTATGCTGAGTAGTGTTCTATGTTTGTGAATGCTGAGTAGTGTTCTATGTTTGTTTATGCTGAGTAGTGTTCTATGTTTGTGAATGCTGAGTAGTGTTCTATGTTTGTGAATGCTGAGTAGTGTTCTATGTTTGTGAATGCTGAGTAGTGTTCTGTGTTTGTTTATGCTGAGTATTGTTCTATTCCAGGAATGCTCTGCAACACCGACACACAGCCAAAGAATGTGATCGATGTTGATGAGGAATTATTGGAATGCTTGTCTGTCTATTCTTTCTATGGAATCAATCAAACCACAGTATCCACCATCAGGGGGCACAGAACATTGTAATCTTCCATTTTTTTAAACCTCCACCCCTCAGAAGTGGTAGCTAAAAATAGGTAAATTAGGGGCAGTTTAAGGGGAGAGTCAATGAAACCATTGTTGGATCTGTGTTCGATTCCCGTTTGGGGCTACAACATACATCCATGGTTGTTTTCATTAACTCTTACCTTAAACTGCCCCTAACAACTTCTGAGTCTGTTGGAGACGATCAGCTTGCGCAAGGTGATGTGCAGAATCACTGATGTACAAATAGAATTCCCTCCCAAATGATAGGCTTTGTCGAACCCTGGTCCAGCGACTGTCAAGCCAACACCTTAAGCGTTACACTAACAGGTCCAAACCTCTTGGTGTCATGGTTGATGTGTTGGATTCCATGGTTAGTTTCATTGACTGTCCCCTGAGGTGTTGAATCACTGATCTATAAATAGTATTGCCTGCCAAATAACAGGCTTTGTACAATTAAGATTCGTAGTGCTACGCTTCCCTGGCTTAGGCGATCCTCCCACCAAACACTCACGCACAATCAGACATTTATTGAATAATTTATTAATAGGAGACAGATTGTTCCAATTAAATAACATGTCCCAACATTTTTTATCTGCAGCAAACCTAATGTATAATGCTGGATAGAAACCCCCACAAAAAACTACCAAAACAACTGGCCCTGCTCATTAGTAATGATATGTGTTTTGGAAACAGCACAGTTTTCTCCTGTGACCACATGCCAGTACTACAGTAGTATTGGTTTGGCTGGCTGACATACAGAGATCTCCAGTATAAAGTAGAGCTGCTGACCAGACAGAGGGAAGTTTCCAATCCCGAGGCCAGGCCAGAGGGAGTCTTGGTTCTCCTGTATGTGCGTGGGAGAGATGGTTTTGCTGACTGTGCCTCGTCAGGGCATGTGTGATCTCATGCCTGGCTCGTCTCCCCACTCCTCTTCTTCTCTGTGTTTCCAGGGGCTAAGTTCAAAAGAAGACAACTATGGCAGATAGCCATGAGCCATGAGCCATGAGCCATGAGTCATGGCCTCTTGTCTCCTCATCTGCGTCCCTATTGGCACCCTATTCCCTCAAACTCAACTCTGGGCCTCAAAGCCAGTTACTCTGTGTTTTTTCCTAGTTGCCCTCTAATTAGGAAGTGATTAAGAGTTGGGACACCAGGTGGATGCAATTAATAATCAGGGTAAGAATTGAATACCTCTGTTCTATACAGTGCAATACTTTTGACCAGAACCCTATGGGCCCCTATGGGCCCTGGTCAAAATGGTGCATTATATTGAAAATAGGGTGCCATTTGGGACGTAGCCCTTCTCATCGTACAGCAGGCCTTGATCTGCTCTGTTTCTGTCAGCTCTGTGTGTGCTCGTTTGCGTGCATGTGCATCTGAGGGATGAGCCGTGGATGACAGCCCTGAACACCCAACCACACTGTAGCCTCATCGTCTGTCGCTATGAAGGAAACAAGCCAGTGTAAACCTCACTCCATCCTGCCCTCGACCCCCTCTCTCTCCACTCAAACTCTGTTGATTTAGACAAGGCATATTATGGACCCAGCTACCACTGGAACATGGAGAACATGTGGAAATGTTTTTCTGGTTTGCAGGCGTCCCAGGGGGACCACTGATGAAGAAGCACAGCTGGACTTAAGTTTCAAGCCACCACAGACTGAACAACCAGCAACCATTACTCATAAACCATTACTCTGGAGAAAAGAAACTGAATCCTCTACCATCATCCAGACATGAGTTAGTGAGTTATCTAGGTTCAGCATCATGCAGGGTGAGCTCACTGGGCACAAAGGTCAATTCAACATTTAATTTTGTTAAACTTGGAAAGAATGTTGATTCAACCGGTGTGTGCCCAGTGGAAGGGTTCAGAAAGCTTTCTTCAGAGACCTGAAACCCACACTAGACATTTCAGTTTCACAACCACGTAAGGTCTGGTCCACATCAAACTGGACATCTATCTCCTACTGTAGCCTACTTCATCTATCGTTATTATTTGTATATTCAGCATTTGCTGATTTGTTGTGGTGGTTTAGAATTTCTGCAGCCGAAAACAGTGGAATAGCTTGCTGTCCAGGAGTGTATTTGTACATCAAGCTGCCTCACGTTTGTCTCTGGCTCAGAAAAGTCTTACTTACATTTGACATTTTAGTAATTTCTTCTTCTTAAACAGTAGAATACACCCTGAGGTATTTACTATCATAAAGCAAGCTCTGTGAGTCCTCCTCTCTCAACAGTACCGCTGGCTCTGCACAAATTGAAGCATCATTGTTCTGCTTTAACGAGTCATGTCATGGTTCATGAGGTGTGCGATTATGAAATTGTCTAGCTAGTCTGCGTCCCAAATAGCACCCTTTTCCCTTTATAGTGCACTACTTTGATCAATGCCCATAGGGTTCTGGTCAAAAGTAGTGCACTATATAGAGAGTAGGGTGCCATTCAGGAGTCAGATAGTGTCATCTATGGTTTTTGTCTATTAAACCCAACAGAGCTGGAAGGGCTCTGCTTATAATTAATTAATTAAATTCTGATGCCAACTTTGTGCCCATGTGGTACTGCTTACAGTTTAAATACCTATATACAGTAGGAGCTGATTACCGCTAAAGACAGAGATGAAGAGTAGTGACGGGGTTTCTCTGAGTGGATAAATCAGACTTTTACTGTACGCTCAAAACGTGCACAAACTCTCTCTCTCTCTCTCCCCCCCCCCCCCCCCCTCTCTCTCTCACACACACACACCCATGAACACACCCATGAACACGCACGCACGCACACACACGCATGCACACACGCTCAGACATGATCTACAGGATAAGGCCCTTTATATAGCTAACAGCTGCAGGCTGGATTTCCCCGTCTTTATATCTTATAATTCTTTGTAGTAATTTATAGCTATTGTGTCCTGTCCTGTTCCCATTCAATTAGATTAAACAGGACTTCACGTCACATGTTGGTACAAGTCACAAAACATCTAACCTTGTCCCCAGACTCAATTGCTACAGAGAGACGGCTGGCTGGGTGGACGAGATTACAAAACATCCATGTGCAGAGGTGTCATAAGGATACATGGGATATGTCCCATTTGGTTCCCTATTCACTTTATAGTGCACTACTTTTGACCAGGGCCCATAGACTATGAAGGGAAAATGGTGCCAAACGGGACGCAACCCAAGTCTGAAAGCATCAGTCTTTGATACAGTTCTACAATTCTAGGGAGAGAAAAGGGTTTTGTAATGTTACCCGTAATGTTGCAATAATGTTTGAGTGTCCAGTTTTCCATTAGTTGGGGGAACATTCTATCTATGTTAGCAAAAACCTTCTGAGAACATTTTTAGCATGTTTGGCGTTAGTTAGGAGACAGAAAACAGAAAATGCCCATAACGTTGTTACCATGTTCTCAGAATGTACAATATTAATGTTCTAAGCACGATACATTGGACGTTGCAAGCACATTCATGTGTCCAGTTTTTTTAGGGTTAGGAGAATGTTCCATCAACGTCCCACCAAACATACACAGAAAATGGTTGCCATGTGCTCAGAATATAAGATATTCATATTCTAGACATGTTTTATGGGAACATTGCAAGAACATTCACGTGCCCATTTTGCTGTGGGTTATGAGAATATTCCTTCAACGTCCACCCAAACATACCAAGTTCTATTTTACATGAAACCTTCTCCTATAATTTCCACGGCCCGTGGAAATCTAATCATAATTTTTTTTAAATCCTCATCAAAATCTGTCTGTTTAATCTACACTCGTAGAAAAAAAGGTGCTCTCTAGAACCTAAAAGGGTTCTTTGACTGTTCCCATAGGAGAACCCTTTGAAGAACCCATTTTGGATCCAGGCAGAACCCTTTTGGGTTCCATGCAGAACCCTTTCCACAGAGGGTTCTACATGGAACCCAAAAGGGATCTACCTGGAACCAAAAGGGTTTTCCTATGGGAACAGCCAAAGAACCCTTTTGGAACCACGCCCACAAGCCTCACAAGACTCATCTGAAGGTCCCCAGTACCAGTTTGAATGGATGGATGGAAGTACACTGAACAAAAATATAAACGCAACATGTGAAGTGTTGGTCCCATGTTTCATGAGCTGATATAAAAGATCCCAGAAATGTTCCATATGCACAAAAAGCTTATTATTCTCAAATGTTGTGCCCAAATTTGTTTAGAGATCTGTTGATGAGCATTTCTTCTTTGCCAAGAAAATCCAATCACCTGACAGGTGTGGCATACAGTTGAAGTCGGAAGTTTACATACACTTAGATTGGAGTCATTAAAACACGTTTTTCAACCACTCAACAAATGTCTTGTTAACAAACTATAGTTTTGGCAAATCGGTTAGAACATCTACTTTGTGCATGACACAAAGTCATTTTTCCAACAGTTGTTAACAGACAGCTAATTTCACTTATAATTCACTGTATCACAATTACAGTGGGTCAGAAGTTTACAAACACTAAGTTGACTGTGCCTTTAAACAGCTTGGAACATTCCAGAAAAATGTCATGGCTTTAGAAGCTTCTGATAGGCTAATTGACATCATTTGAGTCAATTGGAGATGTACCTGTGGATGTTTTTCAAGGCCCACCTTCAAACTCAGTGCCTCTTTGCTTGACATCATGGGAAAATCAAAGGAAATCAGCTAAGACCCCTGAAAAATATTGTAGACCTCCACAAGTCTGGTTCATCCTTGGGAGCAATTTCCAAATGCCTGAAGGTACCACGTTCATCTGTACAAACAATAGTACGCAAGTATAAACACCATGGGACCATGCAGCCGTCATACCGCTCAGGAAGGAGATGCGTTCTGTCTCCTAGAGATGAATGTACTTTGGTGCAAACAATGCAACTCTATCCCAGAACAACAGCAAAGGACCTTGTGAAGATTCTGGAGGAAACAGGTACAAAAGTATCTATATCCACAGTAAAACGAGTCCTATATCGACATAGCCTGAAAGGCCGCTAAGCAAGGAAGAAGCCACTGATCAAAACCACCATAAAAAAGCCAGACTACAGTTTGCAACTGCACATAGGGACAAAGATTGTACTTTTTGGAGAAATGTTCTCTGGTCTGATGAAACAAAAATAGAACTGTTTGGCCATAATGACCATCGTTATGTTTGGAGCAAGGCCGCTCAGCAAGGAAGAAGCCACTGATTAAAACCACCATAAAAAGCCAGACTACGGTTTGCAACTGCACATGGGGACAAAGATCATACTTTTTGGAGAAATGTTCTCTGGTCTGATGAAACAAAAATAGAACTGTTAGGCCATAATGACCATCATTATGTTTGGAGGAAAAAGGGGGAGGCTTGCAAGCCGAAGAACACCATCCCAACCGTGAAGCATGGGGGTGGCAGCATCATGTTGTGGGGTGCTTTGCTGCAGGAGGGACTGGGGCACTTCACAAAATAAATGGCATCATGAGGATGGAAAATTATTTGGATATATTGAAGCGACATCTCGAAACATCAGTCAGGAAGTTAAAGCTTGGTCGCAAATGGTACTTCCAAATGGACAATGACCCAAAGCATACTTCCAAAGTGGCAAAATGGCTTAAGGACAAAAAAGTCAAGGTATTGGAGTGGCCATCACAAAGCCTGGACCTCAAT
This sequence comes from Salvelinus fontinalis, assembly GCF_029448725.1. NCBI lineage: Eukaryota > Metazoa > Chordata > Actinopteri > Salmoniformes > Salmonidae > Salvelinus > Salvelinus fontinalis. The sequence goes on from NC_074688.1 coordinate 28,598,128, forward strand.
CCTATAAAAAATGTGTGGGCAGAACTGAAAAAGCGTATGCAAGCAAGGAGGCCTAACTCAGTTACACCAGATCTGTCAAGAGAAATGGGCCAAAATTCACCCAACTTATTGTGGGAAGTTTGTGGAAGGCTATCTGAAATGTTTGACCCAAGTTAAACAATTTAAAGGCAATGCTACCAAATACTAATTGAGTGTGTGTGAACTTCTGACCCACTGGGAATGTGATGAAAGAAATAAAAGCTGAAATAAATCACTCTACTATTATTCTGACATTTCACATTCTTAAAATAAAGTGGTGATCCTAACTGACCTAAAACAGGGAATTTTTACAGGGATTAAATGTCAGGAATTGTGAAAAACTGAGTTTAAATGTATTTGGCTAAGGTGTATGTAAACTTCCGACTTCAACTGTATCAAGAAGCTGATTAAAAGCATGATCATTACACAGGTGCACCTTGTGCTGGAGACAATAAAAAGCCACTCTAAAATCTGCAGTTTTGTCACACAACACAATGCCACATATGTCTCAAGTTTTGATGGAGCGTGTAATTGGCATGCTGCAGGAATGTCCACCAGAGCTGTTGCCAGAGAATTGAATGTTAATTTCTCTACCATAAGCCACCTCCAACTTCATTTTAGAGAATTTGGCAGTGCATTCAACCGGCCTCACATCTGCTGACCACATGTATGGTGTCGTGTGGGCGAGTGGTTTGCTGATGTCAATGTTGTGAACCGAGTGCCCAATGGTGGCGGTGGGATTATGGTATGGGCAGACATAAACTATGGACAACGAACACAATTGCATTTTATTGATGGAAATTTAAATGCACAGAGATACCGTGACGAGATCCTAAGGCCCTTTGTCGTGCCATCCATCCCCTCATGTTTCAGCATGATAATGCACGGCCCCATGTCGCAAGGATTGTACGCAATTCCTGGAAGCTGAAAATGTCCCAGTTTTTCCATGGCCGGAATACTCACCAGATATGTCACCCATTGAGCTTGTTTGGGATGCTCTGGTCCACGCCCCTACCTTTTTTAAAGGTATCTGTGACCAACAGATGCATATCTGCATTGCCATGAAATCCATAGATTGGGGCCTAATTAATTTTTTTCAGTTGACTGATTTCTTTATATGAATGGTATCTCAGTAAAATCTTTGAAATTGGTGCATGTTGCATTTATATTATTGTTCAGTATATATATTGAGATAGTTTAGTGCCTAAAATAAGTGTTGATTTTAATTTTAATAGTTTCCTGATCTTTCTTATATCTCTCAGATATAAGATAGACACTTCAGAACAAACTTCCTTTGATTTTTGGGGGACTATCTGTTGTTCCATGTAGTGAATCTGTTATTCAGTATGTTTCTATTGGCTAATAGTAGTAATGCCAAATTCAATGTTTCATTAAATATATATTTTTAAATGATATACCTTAAGGGGTCTTAGACAGGGCTTAGACTCTAGAGCAGGGTTTCCCTTACACAAGGGGTGCACATTTTGGTTTTTGCCCCAGCACTACACAGCTGATTCAATGAATCGACTAATCATCAAGCTTTGATCATTTGAATCAGCTGTGTAGCGTTAGGGCCAAAACTAAACGTGCACCCCTTGGGGTCCCGGGGACCGAATTTGGGAAACGCTGCTGTAGAGAGTTAATGGAATGGTCTCTTGGAAACAATATCTTGCATATCACAGGAAAATTGCTATGAAAATGTTTGTTAATGACTCAATGAGACTCTTAAGGGAACGTTCTCTAACGTTGTGGGAATGCTTGCTTGTTGTTAGCTGGGTTGTAATGTCATGGGGTTTAATTAAAGAGGCCTGTTCTGTTTTTGTGTCCCTGTGATTACGACTGCTGTTAAAAGGTGTTTGATTTAGATTAAAGATTACAGTGCCATTTCCTCAAATAATTTCCCCCCCAAGTCATTTCTAATGAGCTAGTCTGTTACAGTTTCCACACAGCCCATTCAACAGTTTGTGGCATATGCAGGAGTTGAAAAGTTCCATTTCCTAGCCAAGGTTGTCAACTGCTTACAGATTTAATTTCAATACTCAAAACATAATGTCTTAGAGGTTAAACAAGGCTAAATCATGGACTAGAGGGCTAGAATAATTGTTTAGCTTCAAAGGGGCAGTGTCCTTGGTATATGACACCCTATTCCCTACAAAGTGCATTATATATGGACTAGGGTGCCGTTTGGGAGGCAGACATAGTTTATGTATCTACAGTATACAATGTGGTAGCGTTACCCTGGAGGCGTGCTGGCCTGGGCCCTGGGACCACAAAGCCTTATGGTTATTAATAAAACAGATAATGAGGACCATGTGGAAACAACTGAACACACACAGGAGCATGAAACAGCCTTTCAGTACAGACATTAGTGATGATTCAGCTGAAATACACTAGGATGAACTCCAGGATAAATATACGATGTGCTCTGATGTTCTGAAATAAGTTCTAGAACACTAACTACATGGGATGTGGTGATCACTGTTTATGTACCCCGACTCTGAATATTTAAATAGAGGATAGGGTATGTCTCTTTCTCTAGCTCGTGATCTGTCCGTCTGTGTGGGATGTCTCCATCCCTCCCTCCTCTCTGTCTCTAATGTTTGTGTCCCTGTGTTGTCTGTTGGACAGGGCTGTTTATGGGTATCTCTGTGAGTTGTCTCCTTCTCTAAAATGTGACGTGTACATGTGTTGTCTCTAAATTTGGTCTCTGTGTGTTGTCTGTAGGACGGTGCTGTATGAGTGATCTGTCCCTAAACATGGCGTGTCTGTATCTCTATGTCTGTAGGACGGTGCTGATGAGTGATCTGTCCCTAAACATGGTGTTTCTGTGTCTCTATGTCTGTAGGACGGTGCTGTATGAGTGAGCTGTCCCTAAACACGGTGTGTCTGTGTCTCTATGTCTGTAGGACGGTGCTGTATGAGTGATCTGTCCCTAAACATGGTGTGTCTTTGTCTCTATGTCTGTAGGACGGTGCTGTTGTAACGGTAGTCCTCCTCCTCTTCAACCGAAAAGGAGGAGTAGTGATTCGACCAAGGTGCAGCGGGTTGTGAATACATAATTTTAATTAACAAGACGGAAAAAACACGAAACGAAATACACTTGAATGATTAACAAAATAACAAAACGGAATAGACAGACCTGGACATGGAACTTACATAAAACACGAAGAACGCACGAACAGGGAAAATAGACTACACAAAATGAAGATGTACAAAAACAAACCGAACAGTCCAGTATGGTGCGACAAACACTGACACAGGAGACAACCACCCACAAGGAACACTGTGAAACAACCTACCTAAATATGACTCTCAATTAGAGGAACGCCAAACACCTGCCTCTAATTAAGAGCCATACCAGGCAACCCTAAACCAACATAGAAACAGAAAACATAGAATGCCCACCCAAACTCACGTCCTGACCAACTAACACATACAACAAACTAACAGAAATAGGTCAGGAACGTGACAGCTGTATGAGTGATCTGTCCCTAAACATGGTGTGTCTGTGTCTCTATGTCTGTAGGACGGTGCTGTATGAGTGAGCTGTCCCTAAACATGGTGTGTCTGTGTCTCTATGTCTGTAGGACGGTGCTGTATGAGTGAGCTGTCCCTAAACATGGTGTGTCTGTGTCTCTATGTCTGTAGGACGGTGCTGTATGAGTGCTGTCCAGGTTACATGAAGCTGGAAGGAATGAAAGGATGCCCTGCAGGTATGTAGCTACGGTCGGTTACAGTGTATGTAATGTTATAGGGTACAGGTTACGCAGTGTACTCAAGTTTGTAGTGCACTTAATGTTATAGTTTACTTCAAAGGTTAATAAACAAGAGGTTAAACTAAGACATATCAATGGTATTGCATTTTCTCATAACATTTACGAGTCACAACGCCACACCAACATAAAGATTTAGCTGGCACATCATCCTACCCATACATGTTCCCTTTCAGCGTCATCCGGCTGTCTTTGGGGTTCTTTATAGTTGTTAGAGTTGTTTTAATGAGACTTGTGTGTGTCCCAAATGGCACTCTATTCCATAAGTACTGCAATAATTTAGGGCTCTAATCAAAAGTAGTACACTATATAGGGTATAGGATGCCATTTGGGATCACTCCTGGTATGTAGAGTGATGTAGTCATTATGGTACCTTCTCTTCCCTGTTCCACAGTGGCCCCTATAGACAATGTGTATGGTACCTTCTCTTCCCTGTTCCACAGTGGCCCCTATAGACAATGTGTATGGTACCTTGGGCCTGGTCAAGGCCATCTCCACCCAGGAATACTCTCACATCTCCAAGCTGAGGGAGGAGATAGAGGGATCTGGGTCATACACCTTCTTCGCTCCCAGCAATGATGCCTGGGACTTGTTAGATGGGGTACGTCAGGATAAGTGTCATCTCTTACAGCTGTAAAATTCCAGGTAATTCAGATAAATTACCTGGAAAAATGAACCCACCAGCGATAGTAGTAACTATTCCATAACCAAAACCATTCAGTGCTTGTAATGTGACCATTTAAAAGAGCGACAACATAAATCACCAGAATGTATGGTTGATATACCTGAACCCTACAGCCAGTTGCTGTCATCACTTTACGTTAAGTATTTATGTTATCTTAAGCCTTTTTTATTCGGCATTTCTTCAACAGGAAGTGCGTAGTGCGTTGGTGAGCAACGTGAACATTGAGCTGTACAACGCCCTGCACTACCACATGGCTAACAAACGCCTGCAGACCAAAGACCTGAAGAACGGCCTGGTGGTCGACTCCATGTACAACGACCTGGGACTCTACATCAACCACTACTCCAACGGGGTGAGCATCCCACTAGACCTATACATCATCTTCTGCATCCCAAATGGCACCCTACTCCACATGCAGTGCACTAATTTGACCAGCGCCCATGGAATGTATTGGAAATCCAATAGTTTCCATGCCATGAGATAGGAAAGTTGACATCATGGAGAGCTAAGGCTTTATTGTGTGCAGGTAGTTGTTGAAGAGTGTGTTGTGTGAACATTGGAGAGTTACGGACGGTATGCTTTTGTGTGTTGTGTGCAGATACTAACTGTGCTGTGCATGTCCTATGCGGTGTGTTATTATTTATGAAGATCGTGACGGTGAACTGTGCCAGAATTATCCATGGCAATCAGGTTGCCACCAACGGAGTGGTGCACGTCATCGACCGTGTCATCGCTGCCGTGAGCAACACCATCCAGGATGTCATTGAGGTTGACGATGACCTCACCACTCTCAATGTAAATTTTATTTTCTTCTGTTCTCCTCTCCTCTCTTCTTGCCCCTTCATTTCCATTCCTTTCACTTTCTTTCTTTCCTACCTTTCCTTTCCTAACTTTTTCTTCTATATCCTTCTCCGCTTGTCTCCTTTCCCCTTCTCGTCTTTTTGTTTTCAGTCTATTCAATTTAGGTAAGTCTATTCAATCTAGGTAAAGTCCCCCTTATCTCAGCTTGTTGGTCACCATAGCAGCACCAACCTGTAGCACGCGCTCCAGCAGGTATATCTCTCTGGTCACCCCCAAAACCAGTTCTTCCTTTGGCTGCCTCTCCTTACAGTTCTCTGCTGCCAATGACTGGAATGAACTACAAAAATCTCTGTAACTGGAAACACTTATCTCCCTCCCTAGCTTTAAGCACCAGCTGTCAGAGCAGCTCACAGATTACTGCACCTGTACATAGCCCATCTATAATTTAGCCCAAACAACTACCTCTCCCCCTACTGTATTTATTTATTTATTTATTTTGCTCCTTTGCACCCCATTATTTCTATCTCTACTTTGCACATTCTTCCACTGCAAGTCTACCATTCCAGTGTTTTACTTGCTATATTGTATTTACTTTGCCACCATGGCCTTTTTTTTTGTTGCCTTTACCTCCCTTATCTCACCTCATTTGCTCACATTGTATAAAGATTTATTTTTCTACTGTATTATTGACTGTATGTTTGTTTTACTCCATGTGTAACTCTGTGTTGTTGTATATGTCGAACTGCTTTGCTTTATCTTGTCCAGGTCGCAATTGTAAATGAGAACTTGTTCTCAACTTGCCGACCTGGTTAAATAAAGGTGAAATAAAAAAATATTTTTTTTTTACACAGGGTGGCACACACAGTATTAATGGAGGATATGATGTGTTCTATCACTACAGGATGTGGCCCTGGCCTCAGGCCTGCTGGACAAGCTGGGACAGCCCGGCCAGTACACCCTGTTTGCCCCCACCAACGATGCCTTCGCCAAGCTGGACTCGGACGTGCTTCAACGACTGATGGGTGACAAGGGTGTCCTCCAAGGTAAACCAAACCGCTGGGCCAGGCTTCAACGCTCTATCACCTCTCTGGAATGTCTTCTATGAATACAGAGAGCAGCTCCCAGGAGAGTACTTTAAAGCAGAGGGGAGACATATAGACTTTATAATAAATCTCCAAATTCAGGCCATATCCGTGTTTAATGAGATGAAAGTGCAGGAAAAGGAACTCATTGGTTCCCGCTCGCTATGTTTGCAGGGCTGAGTTACCGCAGAGTTTTTACATGTAAGCGCTTTTCCCTACTCTAAACAGATGGAGCCGACTAGTTACAGTCTGAGCTGTGGATTTTGAATTCTCAGACAGTTGGCAAACTGAGCGTTCACCACAGTTGTGTGAGTGAGTAATGAAAAATAAAAGAGCTCTAGTTTCACATGATGGGCTACGAAATAATGGCTATTCAGACGTAAACCTTCATATGGTGAAGCTTTTTGATAATTTGACACATTAAAGAGCTAAACATTTACTGTCACTCTATAATTTATGTCTGGGTGGCACACAATAATAAAACACTCCACTTGTTCCAAAACATTTCCAAAGAGGTATCGTTCATACGGTTCTAAACACCACAGGGCAGGAAGCAGGAAGCACCCCGCTCTGCCTGTGTCCCAAAGGCTGTGCACCCTATTCCCTACTTCGCTCATACGGCTATGGTCAACAGTAGTGCACTATTAATAGAGTACCATTTTGGGACACACCTCAGTCAGAGGGTTGGGACTGGAAAGGTTCAGAAGGTTCAGAGCATTAGGAGGGTTGGCAGCGGTGTGATGATCCACAATATTAGTCCTAGGAGTTCCCTGAGCTATGAGATCACACCACTTCACACACAGTCGAACCGAGTCAAACAAAGCAGTAAAACAGTCATGAATCTCCCTGCACTCAATAGACTCCCGACAGCAGAACCCATGAGATCTAGGGGATCTCCAGGTCTCCTGAATTTCATAGGCTGCGTCTCAAATGGAACTCGATTCCCTATTTAGCGCACTTCTTTTGACCAGGGCCCATAGGGATCTGGTCAAAAGTTGAGCACTTAAAGTCCCAGTGTAGCAGGCAGCTGCTTCATTAAAAAATTAATCCAATGTGATTTAATTATAATTTTGCTATCTACATTAGTTATCTAGTTGTGGCCATTTGGTTAGTATAAACAAGGGCTTACTACAAATTTTAGCTAGCAACAACATTAGCGCAGTTGTCATTATTGGCTATAGAGTAAAGAATTCATGAAAACAAAAATGTGCTTTTTAGTCATAATTTGAGTTTAGGGTTAGGCATAAGGTTGGCAGTGTGGTTAACGTTAAGGTTAAGTTTAGGTTTAAAATCACATTTTTGGTAGAAATAGGTGGGGTTTATGACTTTGTGGCTGTGATAACTAGTGATGACCCATGAGCACAGCTTGCTAGTTAGCTTACATTATCTACAGCATGCATGAGACAAACAAGCTGCTGCCACATTGTGGACTGGATTATTTAAACGAAGCAAATCGGAGGTTTTGGCCTTCTATGGCGATAACACCATGCGGTAAATTAGTTAATGGACCAATAAGAAAGAGAGTTCCAAACCTCTCTGCCAATAACAGCACATTTTTTGTTTTTCCCTCCCCACTCAAACCACTCCCAGACAGTCCTAGCAAAGTTCTTGCTTTAGAAATTGCTGTTTGCTAAGAAGCTATTTTTGTTACTTTTTGACAATTTTAACTGAAAACAATCACAGTATGGTACTACATTTGTACCCCAAAAGTATTATATTTTGAGATAAAAATGGCTACATTGGACCTTTAATGGATAATAGTGTGCCATTTGGCACGCAACCTGTGATTCATTCACTATTCTGAAGCTATGCTAGAAATGACATAATCCGATGCAAGGCGCCTCTGTTTCTAGCAGCCAACTGGCCTACTCTCATGTTCATGTTCAAATCTCAGTCAAATTCATCCAGACATGTAATGCAAGCCATAATACAAGGTAGCCATGAATTTGCTCCTATAATCCGATACGGTGCCAGAGCTTATGAAAGTATAAAAACCTGTACCAATATCCTCAAAGTTCTTTATAGTCCTAATAAAAAGTGTGTGTGTTTGGGGGTTTAGAGCAATTGGAGAACACCATCATGAGTGTCTCCCCTTTCCACAGTGGGGTCATATTAGTTTGAAGCCCAAACTGTTCAGATGCTACAGACACATCAGCATTACCAGTTGACACATCAGCATTACCAACTGCAGACAAGCCCTTGTGGGAAGCTGATTTTTGGGGATTTTTTTATTATTATGTTACTACTATGTTACTATTATGTTACTAAGACTAAAAAGTACGCCTTGCAAGTACAGTATATGAATTCAAATTTTCTCAGGATGCTGGGCCAGTCATGTCCGTAATGTAGTAAACCAAATTTAAAAAAAATGCTGTTAATCAATAACGGTATATATAGAAGTATCTGAGTCTGTGGGTCCGATTGACACCTCTCCTCTCCTCTCCTCTCCTCTCCTCTCCTCTCCTCTCCTCTCCTCTCCTCTCCTCTCCTCTCCTCTCCTCTCCTCTCCTCTCCCTCCAGCCCTGCTGAACTTCCACATGCTGAACTCTGTCCAGTGTTCAGAGGGCATCATGTCCGGCCAGACCTTTGAGACCCTGGAGGGCCACAACATTGAGATTGGCTGTGACGGGGAAAGCCTGACGGTCAACGGCATCAAGATGGTGCTGAAGAAAGACATTGTCACCACCAACGGAGTCATCCACCTCATTGACGAGGTCCTCATGCCTGACTCAGGTTAGCTCTCGGCCCGTCTAATAATAATGCATGTCATTTGTATAGTGCTTTCATTACAGAGTTGTAATTCTGAGTTACATCTCAGAATATACATGTGTTTGTGTTTTTGCATTTGCATTTGTTTGTTGAAATGTAAATGGTTTGAACTGTTTCACGAAATACACAACACCTTTATTTGGAGCTCTCTTTGCTTTTACACTAGTATACAAGTCAACCATACACATAGGAACATAGATGGAAATTGACACAATGACGCCAAGACTAAGATCAAATCTGAAAACTCTGAATAAGTGTAGAAGTTTTGATCCTTCAGTGGTAGTTAAGCTTTTAATGGTGTTGTCTGTGTCCTCTAAGCTAAGCAGGTGATGGAGCTGCTCACCCCTTCCCAGTCCACCTTCAGTGACATGGTGTCAGAGCTGGGTCTGTCTGCAGCCATGGAAGCCAAGGCAGAATACACACTACTGGCCCCGCTCAATTCTGTCTTCACTGGTGAGTACACACCACTGGCCCCGCTCAATTCTGTCTTCACTGGTGAGTACACACCACTGGCCCCGCTCAATTCTGTCTTCACTGGTGAGTACACACCACTGGCCCCGCTCAATTCTGTCTTCACTGGTGAGTACACACCACTGGCCCCGCTCAATTCTGTCTTCACTGGTGAGTACACACCACTGGCCCCGCTCAATTCTGTCTTCACTGGTGAGTACACACCACTGGCCCCGCTCAATTCTGTCAAAGCTGGTGAGTACACACCACTGGCCCCGCTCAATTCTGTCTTCACTGGTGAGTACACACCACTGTCCCCGCTCAATTCTGTCTTCACTGGTTAGTACACACCACTGGCCCCGCTCAATTCTATCTTCACTGGTGAGTACACACCACTGGCCCCACTCAATTCTGTCAAAGCTGGTGAGTACACACCACTGGCCCCGCTCAATTCTGTCAGAGCTGGTGAGTACACACCACTGGCCCCGCTCAATTCTGTCTTCACTGGTGAGTACACACCACTGGCCCCGCTCAATTCTGTTGTCACTGTGAGTACACATCATGGCCCAGCTCAATTCTGTTGTCACTGTGAGTACACATCATGGCCCAGCTCAATTCTGTCTTCACTGGTGAGTACACATCATGGCCCAGCTCAATTCTGTTGCCACTGTGAGTACACATCATGGTCCAGCTCAATTCTGTCTTCACTGGTGAGTACACATCATGGCCCAGCTCAATTCTGTTGCCACTGTGAGTACACATCATGGCCCAGCTCAATTCTGTCTTCACTGGTGAGTACACATCATGGCCCAGCTCAATTCTGCCTTCACTGCTGAGTACACATCATGGCCCAGCTGAATTCTGTCTTCACTGGTGAGTACACATCATGGCCCGGCTCAATTCTGTCTTCACTGCCGAGTACACATCATGGCCCGGCTCAATTCTGTCTTCACTGGTGAGTACACATCATGACCCGGCTCAATTCTGTCTTCACTGGTGAGTACACATCATGACCCGGCTCAATTCTGTCTGTAACGCTTCTCTCGTTCCCTTAAACACTCTTGAACATCCTATCTCTCTCTGTCTCTCCCTTTCCCTTTTGCTCTTTCTAGCTCTTCTCTGTCCCCCTCTTCCTCTCTCTAGCTCCTCTCTCTGTCCCCCTCTTCCTCTCTCTAGCTCCTCTCTCTGTCCCCCTCTTCCTCTCTCTAGCTCCTCTCTCTGTCCCCCTCTTCCTCTCTCTAGCTCCTCTCTCTGTCCCCCTCTTCCTCTCTCTAGCTCCTCTCTCTGTCCCCCTCTTCCTCTCTCTAGCTCCTCTCTCTGTCCCCCTCTTCCTCACTCTAGCTTCTCTCTCTGTCCCCCTCTTCCTCTCTCTAGCTCCTCTCTCTGTCCCCCTCTTCCTCACTCTAGCTTCTCTCTCTGTCCCCCTCTTCCTCTCTCTAGCTCCTCTCTCTGTCCCCCTCTTCCTCTCTCTAGCTCCTCTCTCTGTCCCCCTCTTCCTCTCTCTAGCTCCTCTCTCTGTCCCCCTCTTCCTCTCTCTAGCTCCTCTCTCTGTCCCCCTCTTCTTCTCTATAGCTCCTCTCTCTGTCCCCCTCTTCCTCTCTCTAGCTTCTCTCTCTCTGTCCCCCTCTTCCTCTCTCTAGCTCCTCTCTCTGTCCCCCTCTTCCTCTCTCTAGCTCCTCTCTCTGTCCCCCTCTTCCTCTCTCTAGCTCCTCTGTCACTACTTTTATCACTCCTCTCCTTCTTTCTGTTTCTCTCCTCTCAACAGGTGGGTAATGCACACTGAGCTCCAAACTGTGACATTAGTCTTGCAGTCATGCTAACTCACTAGTAAGCTTCATATACTAGACTTACTATATACGGGTCACATGAGGGAAGAGTGCTGGAATGATTTATAGCTGGAGCTTCATGCCATGCAACCACAAGAATGCATAATTACCACTGTGCGCGCAGACACACACACACACACTGCATAGGAACATTCTAGACCTCAAAAGGTGTGGTGAGAGATATCTCCTACCTTAACTCTAACGCCTCACAAACCCGGATCCGGGAGCACCCCCATCACAAAAGCTGACTAGCATAGCCTAGCCTAAAGTTACAGGGATATCATAAAATAAAATGTTCATGAAATCACAAGTCCAAGACACCAAATGAAAGATACAGATCTTGTGATTCAAGCCATCATCTCTGATTTTTAAAATGTTTTACAGGGAAGACACAATATGTAAATCTATTAGCTAACCACGTTAGCAAAAGACAACAATTTTCTTACTCCACCATTTTCTAACTGCATCAGTAGCTATCACAAATTTGACCAAATAAAGATATAAATAGCCACTAACCAAGAAACAAACCTCATCAGATGACAGTCTGATAACATATTTATTGTATAGCATAGGTTTTGTTAGAAAAATGTGCATATTTCAGGTATAAATCATAGTTTACAATTGCAGCCCCCATCACAACTATCACTAAAATGACTAGAATAACTACAGAGACCATCGTGTATTAGCTAATTACTCATCATAAAACATTTCTTAAAAATACACAGCGTACAGCAATTGAAAGACACAGATCTTGTGAATCAAGACAATATTTCAGATTTTCTAAGTGTTTTACAGCGAAAACACAATATAGCGTTATCTTAGCTTACTACAATAGTCAGTCACACAGCAGCACTGATTCAAGCCAAAAATAGCAATAACGTTATAAACCACCAAACGCTATTAATTTTTTCACTAACCTTCTCAGAATTCTTAAGATGACAGTCCTGTAACATCATATTACACAATGCATATAGTTTGTTCGAAAATGTGCATATTTAGCCGCACAATTCGTGGTTACACAACGTGTTTAGTGGGCAAAAAATCAAGCAATCTGTCCGGCGCCATTTTGGAAAGGCACCTAATCTTATCGAAAACTATTCATAAATTTGACTAAAAAAATACAGGTTGGACAGCAATTGAAAGACAAATTAGTTCTTAATGCAATCGCTGAATTACATTTTTAAAATTAACCTTACTGCGCAATACTGGGTACAATACAGGGTGCGATAGCGCAACGCTACACGGAAAATAATGGCGTCTAATATATTTTACTTTTTCAACAGAACAACGTTTTATCAGCATAAATAGTACTTACTATTAGCTGAACTCCCATCAGAATCTTGGGGAAGGTGTCCGTTGGCCAAAAGAATCGTTGCTGGGTTGGAGAATGTTTCCTTTGACGTTGCAATTAGCAGTACAGAATGGCATTCGAGAGAGAGACACCCAAGTTTCTACAGCGCCATGGAAATAAATACCTGAAAATCGCAATATACTGACATAAACTGGTATAATTCGGTTTCAAAATAACAAAATTATGATGACTTTAAAGCCTATAGCGAATAAAAACAGAGCCGGATACATCTAGGAGCTAAAACCAGAGGTTCTAAAAAGACATGCCAAGACCCTTTCTGCGTCAGCGCGAGGTCCCAAAAGGCCGGACACCTCGGTTCCAACCAATTTATAGACTTCCTGAACCGTGTAGAAACTCCATTTCAACTCTCCCTATTCGCTAACAGCCAGGGGAAGGCGTATGCCGTGCATCTCAACCAATAGAAGACAGGCAAAGTTAAAGACAGGTCTCAAAGCAGATGATAAAATTTGCCATTCTCACACAGACATAGGAAAAGTGCTCTAAGTCGAGTTCTGTTTCACTTACAGACATAATTCCAACGGTTTTAAAAACTAGAGAGTGTTTTCTATCCAATAGTAAGAATAATATGCATATTGTACGAGCAAGAATTGAGTACGAGGCCGTTTACATTGGGTACACATTTGTGCTATGTCGAAATAGCACCCCCCTAGTGGCAAAAAGTTTTAATCCAACATTTGTAACGCACATGTGATAAACTGAACCAAAAGTATAATAATCACCAGTATGATAGACTAGCCTGCTGCACGCTGTAGGAAAGAAAAGAATCCCCCAGGATGGAAAAGCTGTGTTACGGCGTTGAGCTCGTAAATTCCCCCACTAACTTGTTCTCTGATTTAGACCCTACATCATTTGTCCATTTTCGAAGTAAAGTACAGTGTGGAACAGCTCTATCTCAGACAGCCCTGCAGCTGTTCCTCTGTTAATAGAGCCACAGTGTGGAACAGCTCTGTATCTCAGACAGCCCTGCAGCTGTTCCTCTGTTAATAGAGCCACAGTGTGGAACAGCTCTGTATCTCAGACAGCTCAGCAGCTGTTCCTCTGTTAATAGAGCCACAGTGTGGAACAGCTCTGTATCTCAGACAGCCCAGCAGCTGTTCCTCTGTTAATAGAGCCACAGTGTGGAACAGCTCTGTATCTCAGACAGCCCAGCAGCTGTTCCTCTGTTAATAGAGCCACAGTGTGGAACAGCTCTGTATCTCAGACAGCCCTGCAGCTGTTCCTCTGTTAATAGAGCCACAGTGTGGAACAGCTCTGTATCTCAGACAGCTCAGCAGCTGTTCCTCTGTTAATAGAGCCACAGTGTGGAACAGCTCTGTATCTCAGACAGCCCAGCAGCTGTTCCTCTGTTAATAGAGCCACAGTGTGGAACAGCTCTGTATCTCAGACAGCCCAGCAGCTGTTCCTCTGTTAATAGAGCCACAGTGTGGAACAGCTCTATCTCAGACAGCCCTGCAGCTGTTCCTCTGTTAATAGAGCCACAGTGTGGAACAGCTCTGTATCTCATACAGCTCAGCAGCTGTTCCTCTGTTAATAGAGCCACAGTGTGGAACAGCTCTGTATCTCAGACAGCTCAGCAGCTGTTCCTCTGTTAATAGAGCCAAAGTTTCCTCTCTGGAGGAGGCAGCTCTTCTTCCACAGGACATCAGTATAGTCGGTATGACAACCCCAGGGTAATGCAGACTGGAACAGTCACTGGTTGTGTCCCAAATGGAACCCTATTCGCTATATAGTGCACTACTTTTGACCAGAGCCCTATGGGAATAGGGAAATAAGGAGCCATTTGGGACACAGACACTGTTACAAGGTGGCTGATCAATCTGATTTCCTGGAAAATAAGGTTGTCATTTTACAATGACTGACTAGACCACCAGACTGCATTATTAGCCTATATTATGAATCATGTGACGATACCTTTTTTTATCGTCTGCGTCCTGTAAAAACCTCAATTTTTGCAGAATTGGGGATAGTTTCTCAAAGTTATTGTTTACAAACATATTTAATGTCATATTTTGATCTCTTACAATGTATCTGTATGAAATATCTTGTCTTCCAGATGAGGTGATGGCCATTGACCAGAGCTTTCTGAAGGTGATTCTGGAGAACCACATCCTGAAGGAGAAGATCACTCTGGGACAGCTGTACAACGGACAGCGCCTGGAGACCATCGCCGGGAAGTTCCTCAGAGTCTTCATCTACCGCACAGTGAGTCTGTGTGTGTGTGTGGGTGTGTCTGTGTGAGTTTGTGTGAGTACACGACTATGTGTGTGTATGTGGATGTGTGTGTGTGCGTGCATCTCTTGTCTCTGAACAGCTGGTCAAACACAATGGCCATACAACACATATCCGTTTCACTGGGCTATCCATCCACTGGACTGACTAAGAGGCTGTTCATTCAGTAGCTAGCAGACTGTTCAACTTCATGTCTTATAAAGAGCCACTTCAGCAGATGTTCCAACTCAAATTTCAGTTTTAAAGATGCTCAAAACAGAAGTTAGGTGACTGGAGAAACCATTAGCCTAGCTAGCTAACTATCTGGCTAGCTAACTAGTTAGGTGCTTATGCTAGCATACCAAAATGCCCAAATATGTAATCATTTTGCTAGAATTAGGATATTAGGACTAGAGTTACATTATTAGGATTAAAAACCAGAAAAACTGTTTTCAACAACAACAAAAAGTAGAGTTTTCACTAAAGTGGTTCTTTAACCTGTCCTGTCTGTCTATAGGCGGTGTGCATAGAGAACTCCTGCCTGGTGCGCGGCAGCAAGGAGGGCAGTAACGGAGCCCTCCACCTGATGAGGACTCTGATGAAGCCAGCTGAGACCACCATGTTCCAGATCCTCACTAACAACGGAGGATTCAAGTAAGCTGCTTGGACACATAAAGACTCTGTGTGCTTTAGCCTGGTCCCAGATCTGTATGTGCTTCAGCAAATGAAATAGTCAGAGAAGTTAGCTCAAGCTCATACAGATCTGAGACCAGACTAGTGGAAGGATTTTTGATCAAGGGACAGACAAAGATTGTTCTGATTTTGCGGCCAATTCACGAATATACTGTATACTAAACAGTGTTGGACAACCTTGTCTCACCTCCTACTCGAGAAACAATGTTCTTTAGCTAACCCAACAGCCAAAGAGACAGAGAGAGTTCAATCAAATTCATACAGACCTGGGAGCAAGCTGGGAAAACAGTTTATGCAGACATGTGGGCCAACTTCTTTCTAAATCATGTACACCTCTTGCAAGTTATCTTATTATTTAAATAATACAAAGGATCTCATCACTGAAGAGGATCCTGTTCTATAGGTCAATCGGTATGTACATTGTCAAGCCGGCGGTCACGTGTGTTGGCGAGGTAGAGAACCCTGGTCAAGCCCAGTCAGAGACGAGTTTAGGGAGGCAGTGCTATATGTTAAGCTATCACACTGGCACCGGTTGCCGGTTATACAGTATCTACCCTCAGTGGTTGTCATGAGTGGCAGGTAACTGTTTCCTTAATGTTGTTTTGGTTGCAGGATCTTCCTGTCACTGATGGAGACAGCTGGTCTGACTGACCTGCTCAAACAGGAAGGAGAATACACTCTGTTCGCTCCCAGTGATGAGGCCTTCGCTGGCGTCAGAGACAGCGACCTGGCTCTGCTCAGAGGTTGGTTCATCTCTCTCTCCATCTCTCTCAGTCACTCTCTCCATAATTTTCTCTGTCCTTCTTAGTCTGTCTCAGTCTCTCTAAAAACAAATCATAGCCAGAGGTTTTTCTTGTCAGGCCACATCATGATGGTCAGGAAAAACTGCTGACCTTAACCATAGCTACCATAGCTACCATAGCTACTAGCTTTCTCCTAAAGGTTGTAATGTCAAAGGAACATCCATAAGACTTAGAGTTAGTGGTTGTATGTACGACACGTTCTATGGTACTATAGTCTTACGTCTAAAGTCCTGTCTGTCCTGTCCAGGTAATATGAACGCCCTGCGTACCATCCTGCTCTACCACTTCAGTAACGGAGTGTTCATCGGTGGAGGTCTGGAGACTGGGGTGACCAACCTCCTCAAGTCTCTGCAGGGCAATAACCTCCGAGTGCTGCATGTGAGTACAAATCTCTCAACATGCAACAAGGCTGTAAATATAAGAAATCATGGCATTTTCCAATGTACGTGTGTATGAAAAGCCAGAAAAAAAGCTATTATCAGACAGATCCTGAAGAGATTGTACAATGTTTTTACTGTGAATCAAGAGCCTCTCCTCCAGATCCACTCAGTATTACTAACATCCGCAATCCTTTGTCATCAACAATGTAAACCAACGTTCAAAGTAGGAATTATGACTAACCCTTACTTCTTCGAAAACGTATATATAACAGTTCACCGTGGAAAAAGAGGACGTCTGAAATAACGGTCATCTGATGAGTAAGAAACCAGAACCGTAATTGTTGGATTAACTTCCCCAGAGACAACTTCCCAAACATAATTCAGCATGCTGACAAGATTTAGGATTTCACAAAGGCTTGCATTGACCTTTGATATTTACTGTTTTAACCTTGGGTTAATTTTATACTTAGCTTTTAAGTTTGATTACAGCAATGTCCTTAGGGTCATATTCGAAGGTCATTAAAAAAAATCCTTTCTTAAAATCAACCATAAAGCCATGTGAAGACCCTGGATGTTTGCAGTGCAGACTATTCATGATTTAGTTTAGATTACATTTGACTTCTAACAACAGACAGTTGCATTCCATTGCTACCAATTACTTCACACTGGAAGAAGTTAAGCTACACTAAAGCTACCCTTAAGAAAAATATAGTTTACTTAACTAAGTTACTTTGAAAAAGTAGTTCACTACATCCAAACTACTTAGTGAAAAATGATCATATCTAAATTTTAATCTGACTACAAACTGCAAGAACAGATCACTCTGGAGTCAAATATCAACAGTATTAAAAACAACAATATTAAAAACAAAAATAATGGTTCAAGTGCGAATTGGGCAGGTCTGATGCCGAAAAGGAAATGAAATCCTTGCCTACTTCACCCATATTTTATTTTATTTTTGCAAAAAAAAAGTTGAGTGTAGATCTAGTAGTTAGCTACACTGCTACATGGCAGAAAAAAATATTAACTGATGAATTTAAAACTACCGCCAAGTTACTGAAAAATGTACACTACCGTTCAAAAGTTTGGGGTCACTTAGAAATGTCCTTGTTTTTGAAAGAAAATCAAGATTTTAGTCCATTACAATAACATCAAATTGATTAGAAATACAGTGTAGACATTGTTAATGTTGTAAATGACTATTGTAGCTGGAACTGCAGATTTGTAATGGAATATCTACATAGCCGTACAGAGGCCCATTATCAGCAACCATCACTCCTGTGTTCCAATGGCACGTTGTGTTAGCTAATCCAACTTCTAAAATCAAGTCTATCACTGTAGTGTCGTCTACAAACTTGATGATTGAGTTGGAGGCGTGCATGGCTACGCAGTCATGGGTGAACAGGGAGTACAGGAGAGGGCTGAGAATGCACCCTTGTGGGGCCCCAGTGTTGAGGATCAGCGGGGTGGAGATGTTGTTTCCTACCCTCACTACCTGGGGGTGGCCCGTCAGAAAGTCCAGGACCCAGTTGCACAGGGTGGGGTCGAGACCCAGGGTCTCGAGCTTAATGACGAGTTTGGAGGGTACTATGGTGTTAAATGCTGAGCTGTAATCGATGAACAGCATTCTTACATAGGTATTCCTCTTGTCCAGATGGGTTAGGGCAGTGTGCAGTGTGATTGTGATTGCGTCGTCTGTGGACCTATTGGGGCGGTACGCAAATTGGAGTGGGTCTAGGGTGTCAGGTAGGGTGGTAGTCTCTCAAAGCACTTCATGATGACGGAAGTGAGTGCTATGGGGCGATAGTCGTTTAGCTCAGTTACTTTAGCTTTCTTGGGAACAGGAACAATGGTGGCCCTCTTGAAGGATGTGGGAACAGCAGGCTGGGATAGGGATTGACTGAATATGTCCGTAAACACACCAGCCATCTGGTCTGCGTATGCTCTGAGGACGTGGCGAGGGATGCCATCTGGGCCGGCAGCCTTGCGAGGGTTAACACGTTTAAATGTTTTACTCACGTTGGCTGCGGTGAAGGAGAGCCCGCAGGATTTGGTAGGGGTCCGCGACGTGGCTGGTTTTCTTTTTGTAGTCCGTGATTGACTGTAGACCCTGCCACATACCTCTCGTGTCTGAGCCATTGAATTGCGACTCTACTTTGTCTCTATACTGACGCTTAGCTTGTTTGATTGCCTTGCGGAGGGTATAGCTACACTGTTTGTATTCGGTCATGTTTCCGGTCGCCTTACCCTGATTAAAAGCAGTGGTTCGCACTTTCAGTTTTGCGCGAATACTGCCATCAATCCACGGTTTCAGTTTGTGGAAGGTTTTAATAGTCGCCGTGGGTACACTGATCACTGATGCACTTGCTAATTAACTCGCTCACCGAATCAGCGTATACATCAATGTTGTTGTCTGAGGCTATCCGGAACATATCCCAGTCCACGTGATCGAAGCAGTCTTGAAGCATGGAATCAGATTGGTCAGACCAGCGTTGAACAGACCTGAGCACGGGCGTTTCCTGTTTTAGTTTCTGTCTGTAGGCTGGGAGCAACAAAATGGAGTCGTGGTCAGATCTGCCAAAAGGAGGGCGAGAGAGGGCTTTGTATGCGTCGCAGAAGTTAGAGTAACAATGATCCAGAATTTTGCCAGCCCGTGTCGCGCATTCGATATGCTGATAACATTTAGGGAGCCTTGTTTTCAGTTGAGCCTTGTTAAATCCCCAGCTACAATAAATGCAGCCTCAGGATATGTGGTTTCCAGTTTACATAGAATCCAATGAAGTTCTTTCAGGGCCGTCGAGGTGTCTGCTTGGGGGGGATATACGCGACTGTGATTATAATGGAAGAGAATTCTCTTGGTTGATAATGCGGTCGGCATTTGATTGTAAGGAATTCTAGGTCAGGTGAACAAAAGGACTTGAGTTCCTGTATGTTATGATCACACCACAACTGTTGCAAATGTTCTGTATATAATGTCATCAATGCCAACCTAATTGAGAAACATATGGTGCATTACCAGCTTGCACTCATCATCTCATCAGTGTTTGGATCTTAATCCTCTCTACTCCTCTCCTCCAGGCTAACAACACAATCAGAGTGAACACTATTGAGGTCCCTGAACACGATATCATGGCCACTAACGGAGTCATTCACTTTGTCAAAACCCTCCTCTACCCTGGTGGTAAGACTGACTCAAACCTCTCTGACTGCCATCTCCTCTGTTGGAGAAACTGATTATACCCTGATTATATTGTCATGTGTTGAGAGACGCACTGTGCAGTGAATCATTTATTGATATATTACATATATTTAGCAGTGCTGAATGGTTCAGTACGTCTAACACCCTGTGCTGTGCTGTATGTATGCTAATGAATGTATGTAGAGGTAACTGCCAAAATAAAGAACACGCCAACATAAACTGTCTTAATAGGGCCAACACAAGCCCGAACATGGTTTTATGCTCATCAAATCATTCAGTGATCACTCGTGCCTTGTGGATGGGGGCATTGTCATTCTACAGGCGCATAGCCATGGTAGCCAAATAATAGCCTGCCCTGCATTTTTATTCATGGCCCTAAGCATGATGGTATGTTAATTGCTTAAATAACTCAGGAACCACACCTGTGTGGAACACCTGCTTTCAATATACCTTGTATCCCTCATTTACTGAAATGTTTCCAATTATTTTGGCAGTAACCTTTAGTATAAAGTGTTACCAGTATGTCTAACACCCTGTGCTGTGCTGTATGTACCTTAGTGTAAAGTGCTGCCAGTATGTCTAACACCCTGTACTGTGCCGTATAAAGTGTTATCAGTATGTCTAACACCCTGTACTGTGCTGTATGTACCCTAGTATAAAGTGTTACCAGTATGTCTAACACCCTGTACTGTGCTGTATGTACCCTAGTATAAAGTGTTACCAGTATGTCTAACACCCTGTACTGTACTGTGCTGTACTGTATGTACCCTAGTATAAAGTGTTACCAGTATGTCTAACACCCTGTACTGTGCTGTATGTACCCTAGTATAAAGTGTTACCAGTATGTCTAACACCCTGTACTGTGCTGTACTGTATGTACCCTAGTATAAAGTCTTACCAGTATGTCTAACACCCTGTACTGTACTGTGCTGTGCTGTATGTACCCTAGTATAAAGTGTTATCAGTATGTCTAACACCCTGTACTGTGCTGTATGTACCTTAGTATAAAGTGTTACCAGTATGTCTAACACCCTGTACTGTGCTGTATGTACCCTAGTATAAAGTGTTGCCAGTATGTCTAACACCCTGTATGTACCTTAGTGTAAAGTGCTGCCAGTATGTCTAACACCCTGTACTGTGCTGTATGTACCCTAGTATAAAGTGCTGCCAGTATGTCTAACACCCTGTACTGTGCTGTATGTACCCTAGTATAAAGTGCTGCCAGTATGTCTAACACCCTGTACTGTGCTGTATGTACCTTAGTGTAAAGTGCTGCCAGTATGTCTAACACCCTCTACTCTAATGTCCTGTAGAGCTGCCTGCTGGAAACTCTGACCTGCTTGGGCTGCTGAGAAGACTCATCAAGTACATGGAGATCAAGGTTACTGTACCAGGCCACACCCACATAAAGGAACAGACCACGCCCATTTAATGAACCAGGACAATAGGCCACACCCACATGACTATCATACCACAGCATTACTTACAGTACTGAACAAGGCTAGACAGGTTATTATGATTAGGAAAATGACTACGATGCCAGAGAACCCTGAGCTAACAAGATGAGATTAACATCTAAGTGTTTCTTACAAAATTACCTTAAAATGACAAGACGTCATGTAAAGCCTTGAACAAATACAGTACCCACCACATAATAGAGGCAGAAATTTCTCCTGCCTTCACAAATCCCAAGCAGTGCATCTGAAGGTTCATTGTTGCCCTCTGCATTGGAGTTGAGCAGAATTATGTGTACACAGACCTACAATAATATGGTTTACAGCCTCTAATCCTTCTTTCCATTCATTCACAGTTCGTGTCAGGATACAGCTATAAGGAAATCCCCCTCACATTCATGAGTGAGTTAAACTATATCTGTCCAAGTCTTAGATGTCCGCTGTACCTTTTTGCATTGCAACTACATTTATTTGTTGTTGTCCAGTGACTAACTGCTGTGTGTCTTCTGGTTCCTCTAGAGAGGACGATCGTCACACGCGTCATTGAGTCAGGTAAGTTACAGTTAAAGGATTGAAGCAACATTCTTCATGCATAAATCTTAGCTTTGTGTAATACGCTGAGTGTACAAAACATTAGGAACACCTTCCTAATATTGAGTTGCATCCCCTTTTCCCCTCAGAACAGCCTCAATTCGTAAGTGCATGAACTCAACAAGGTGTCGAAAGCGTTCAATAGGGATGCTGGCCCATGGTGACTCCAATGCTTCCCTCAATTATGCCAAGTTGGCTGGAGGTCCTTTGGGTGGTGGACCATTCTTGATACACATGGTAAACTGTTGAGCATGAAAAGCCCAGCAGCATTGCAGTTCTTGACACACTCAAACTGGTGCGCCTGGCACCTACTACCATAATCATATTTTGTCTTGCCCATTCACCATCTGAATGGCACACATACACAATTCATGTCTCAATTGCCTCAAGGCTTAAAAATGCTAATTTAACCTGTCTCCTCCCCTTCATCTACACTGATTGAAGTGGATTTAATAAGTGACATCATTAAGGGATCATAGATTTCACCTGGATTCACCAGGTTAGTCTATGTCATGTAATGTTTTGTACACTCAGTGTATATAATTTTTAATGATATTTAGTCTTGGAAACACATTTAGTCTTGGAAAGACTTGAAGACATTGTGCTACAAGAGTTGATAGAATAGTTGGCACAGTTCAGATAGGGGGGATCTCAGCCTTCAATGAAATTCATGACCCACGTCCAAGAGGAAAAACCATTATGGTTGTTCAGATAATTACAGTACAGACAGCAACAAGAAAAGACTTGCCATAGTAGCAGACACCTGGGAAGGTTTTGTCTGTTCTGGGTAAAATAACCGTTCTTTATTGGGCTTAATCCTGACCTTTGATTTGTGTGGTTAATTCCTGGCATCAAAGAGAAATATGCACAGAAGTTCAAGTTACTGTTTATATGTAACGGTTCTCGTGGGCTGAAGGAAGAGTGGACCAAGATGCAGCGTTTAAAGTGTTCATGATTTAATCCAAAAAACCACATCGAACGAAAGCAAAACAGTTCTGTCTGGTACAGACACAAAAACAGAAAACAACTACCCACAAACCACAGGTGGGAAAAGGATACCTAAGTATGGTTCTCAATCAGAGACAACGATAGACAGCTGCCTCTGATTGGGAACCACACCCGGCCAAACATATAGAAATAGAAAACATAGAACAAAAACATAGAATGCCCACCCCAACTCACACCCTGACCAAACCAAAATTGAGACATAAAAAGGATCTCTAAGGTCAGGGCGTGACATTATACAATTATCTCCAGTCAAGATTCTGAAAGTGATACACTACCGGACCAAAGTCCTAAAACACCTACTCATTCAAAGGTTTTACTTTATTTTTTACTATTTTCTACATTGTAGAATAATAGTGAAGACATCAAAACTATGAAATAACACATATGGAATCATGTAGTAACCAAAAAGTGTTATATTTGAGATTCTTCAAATAGCCACCCTTTGCCTTGATGACAGCTTTGCACACTCTTGGCATTCTCTCAACCAGCTTCACCTGGAATGTTTTTCCAACAGTCTTGAAGGAGTTCCCACATATGCTGAGCACTTGTTGGCTGCTTTTCTTTCACTCTGCGGTCCGACTCATCCCAAACCATCTCAAATTGTTTGAGGTCGGGGGATTGTGGAGGCCAGGTCATCTGATGCAGCACTCCATCACTCTCCTTTTTTGTCAAATAGCCCTTACACAGCCTGTGTTGGGTCATTGTCCTGTTGAAAAACAAATTATAGTCCCATTAAGCCCAAACCAGATGGGATGGTATATCGCTGTAGAATGCTGTGATAGCCATGTTGGTTAAGTATGCCTTGAATTCTAAATGAATAACTGACAGTTTCACCAGCAAAGCACCCCTAGACCATAACACCTCCTCCTCCATGCTTCACGGTGGGAAATACACATGCGGAGATCATCTGTTCACCTACTCGGCATCTCAAATAGACACGGCGGTTGGAAACAAAAATCTCCTATTTGACCAAAGGACAAATTTCCACCGATCTAATGTCCATTGCTTGTGTTTCTTGGCCCAAGCAAGTTTCTTCTTATTGGTGTCCTTTAGTAGTGGTTTCTTTGCTGCAATTTGGCCATGAAGGCCTGATTCACGCAGTCTCCTCTGAACAGTTGATTTTGAGATGTGTCTGTTACTTGAACTCTGTGATGCATTTATTTGGGCTGCAATTTCTGAGGCTGGTAACTCTAATGAACGTATCCTCTGCAGCAGAGGTAACTCTGGGTCTTCCATTCCTTTGGCGGTCCACATGAGAGCCAGTTTCATCATAGCGCTTGATGGTTTTTGCGACTGCATTTGAAGAAACTTTCAAAGTTCTCTAAATTTTCCATATTGACTGTTGTTTCTCTTTGCTTATTTGAGCTTGTTTTGCCATAATATGGACTTGGTCTTTTACCAAATAGAGCTAACTTCTGTATACCCCCCTACCTTGTCACAACACAACTGATTGGCTCAAATGCATTAAGGAGGAAAGAAATTCCACAAATTAACTCTTAAGAAGGCACTATCATGACACAAGGCGAGACCCAGATGCAGACACAGGAGGCATATGGTTGGAGTCTTACAATATTTATTAATTCAATAGGGTAATGCAAGAGAATGGTCGTGGACAGGTAAAAGATCAAAACCAGATCAGAGTCCAGGAGGTACAGAGTAGCAGAAAGGCTTGTGGTCAAGGCAGGCAGAATGGTCAGGCAGGCGGGTCCAGAACAAGCAAGGGTCAAAACCGGGAGGACTAGAAAAAGGAGAACAGCAAAAGCAGGAGTACTGGAAAAAACACTGGTTAACTTGAAACATGCAAGACGAACTGGCACAGAGAGACAGGAAACACAGGGATAAATACACTGGCACAGAGAGACAGGAAACACAGGGATAAATACACTGGGGAAAATCAGCGACACCTGGAGGGTGTGGAGACCATCACAGGGACAGGTGAAACAGATGAGGGCGTGACAGGCACACCTGTTAATTGAAATGCATTCCAGGTGACTACCTCATGAAGCTGGTTGAGAGAATGCAAAGAGTGTGCAAAGCTGTCATCAAGGCAAAGGCTGGCTACTTTGAAGAATCTCAAATATAAAATATATTTTGATTTGTTTAACACCTTTTTGGTTACTACATGATTCCATATGTGTTATTTCATAGTTCTTTTCACTATTATTCTACAGTGTAGAAAATATTAAAAACAAGGGGAAACCCTTGAATGAGTAGCTGTTCTAAAACTTTTGACCGGTAGTGGTGTAGTTGCAATTCTAAGGGGAAAACTGATGTCATGGAGAAAGCCTTTACCTGGAAAGTATCCGCAAAGCACATATCCACAATTCCTTTGATTATGTCCAGTCATATGAATCCTTTTAGAGTCTGTGAAATGTTGCCATTCAGTCTAATTTGATAAAACCTATAAACTGTAATCTCTATTAAAGAAGGAGTAGAGGAACCACTGACACACTACATGTCTGTAGTTTGTGGAGTCTAGAGTTTCTAAGTTTATTCGAACCTTCAGATCTTACTAGTGTGCCCTTTAAACTTCATGTTCTTCAATGACGCTTTTGTTGTTGTTTATTCCAGTTGTTAAACTTGTTGTCCTCTCTCTCTTTCTAAAGTTCCTGATGTGACCCATGTGACTAGGGTTATCGAAAGAGAACCTACCATCACCAAGGTGACAAGGGTGATTGCGGGAGAGCCTACCATCACCAAGGTGACAAGGGTGATTGAGGGAGAGCCTTCCATCACCAAGGTGACAAGGGTGATTGAGGGAGAGCCTAACTTCACCAAGGTGACAAGGGTGATTGCGGGAGAGCCTACCATCACCAAGGTGACAAGGGTGATTGAGGGAGAGCCTACCATCACCAAGGTAACACCAATGTAACAACCCATGCTTCAAACATTGTACCCACCCATGTACCCACAAAATCCCTTTTAGCAATCAGGAAAAGCGTTACATAAATCTAATACATGATTATGATTATTAGGTGACCAGAGTCATTGAAGGTGAGCCAAAGTTCACCAAGGTCACTCGAGTCATCGAGGGAGAGCCCAAGGTCACCAAAGTTACCAGAGTGGTCTCAGGTACATACCTCACAGACACACATGTCTTTATTGACTCTTGTCCATGAGCTCTGAAGAACTCTGGGTACATAGTAACATCTAGTAAAATAAACGTATTGTAGGCTACAGTATGCTATGCCTGTTTTGGTCTATAGTTGCTATATAGTGTATTGATGCACCACATGAAACAAAGAAGGGTGTGTTTGGTTTGCTGAGGTGAGACACAGGACTGCAGATGTGAGTCTTTTGTACTGAATCCCCTCTACTGTACATCACCCCCCTCGTGACTCCTACAGCTGCCCCTCTGTGAAAACATGATGTTTCTATGTGAAGACTGATGTAGGGTTTCATTATGATGTCATCCACAGGTCCTCAGTACTCGGCCAGCAACAGTGGCTCCAGCATTGGTATCGCCAACATCCAGCAGAAAGGTCAGTAACATCACCCCTCTGGTCATAGATAGATAACTTAATATATAGGAAATAATGCAATGTTTCATTGAAAATCACATCTATGCATTTCACTGGATGGACATGTGACAGGTTATGTTAGAATCTGGGTTTAGCAGATAGTGTGAAGCAGAGACTGACAAACACGATTCAAACTAACTGTCACATTTCCACCCTGTGATATTTGGCGTCGTAAATGTGTCTTCACAGTGGTAAACCCAAGACCAGTAATTAGCAGGAGAATTCCAGGTAAAACATGATTCCTTGATAACATAATGTTAGACCGTGTTGGAGGGATTCAAATGATTGGTAATATCATCCTATGAGGAGCTGTGATTGTGACCATATACATAGAATGACCAAGAACATTGACTTGAATGGGAATGTCCATTCTAGGAACTTTATTTCTATGATTTTAAGTGTATGAGGATCTTTCTGTTGTCTCTGTTCCTAGCTGGTCCCAGAAGGAGTGTCAGACCAAAGGAACAAAGTGCATGAACATGGACAGACCAGGTGACTGAAGATGCACCAGCAACCAGAGAGAAACAACAGAGATAATGTCAATGAATGGTCTCCCATACAAGCGCTACACTCCAAATAACGTGTGTGTAGACATCAGAACTTGAACTTAGTGAAACCCGTAAAGCCATTTGCTAAACAAAACACAAATCATTGGTGCATGTATCTAAAGATAACTAAAAGCCATCAATATGTAAATAGTGTACACATATTTGTGGGTTTTGGGGGTGTATTAGAGATTAAAGATTAGAAGCTAGCCAGGGTTCGCAAAATAATCTTTAAAACCAAGCTATTGGAAGCCTTGACCATTGGTTGAGGTGATACAACAGGATTTCTGGGAAGTTTTAGTAATTTTTGGGAACTTTTTTAATTTACCTCTGCATAATATCAAGTTTGTGGTGCTTACATAAAAATAAATAAAATACAAATGTGATTGCTATTTTCTGACTGTAACTTAATTTCTGCAAATGTTTATATTTTTCTACCAGATGTAATTTCAGCTCTGATCTGACTTGGATGTCACAGTAGTGTGTTTGCTTTCTCTTTCTGCCTTTCTGTCTGACTGTCTGTTATTCTACCTAGCTAAACATTCACATATTGATATTGTCTTTGCTTTTAGATGTTTCAAATGTGCAACATTCTGACAAAACTTAACTTTTCACATACTGTATTCTCTCAATAGCTTTTTTAAATGCAGTTTTTAAACATTTTTCAATAAAGTATATTCTTGAATATGAAGTGCATCATTCGCCAGGAGAAAAACCTTAGTTGGAAAACTTTTTAGTAGTTCATCGCTATAAGGAATTAAAGTCAAGTCACATTTTAGAATCATATTTACTTAATTTGCAGAGAAGATGTATGATAACCAAATCTAATTTGTGCCAGTGTACTAGTCCCTGTCTACTTAATGAATTCCATTTTCTGAGTATAACGCTAGTTGTTTGAGGAGGGAAAAGTGATTGTCTGTTTTTTAGATCTCCTAAAATCTATAAAAAAGTCTGATAATGCTAAAATTGTTCAACTTTAAACTAGCTCCCTCTAAAGAGAAACTCATAAAGTGAGAACGAAGTCAAATCTAAAGCAAATGTCAAATATCAGAGTGTGAATTATACCGTGACATTCGGGGGTCTCTATCCTTTTGACTGGACCTCCTGTGTGCACGCGATTGTGCATACATAAAATGTAAAGACATATCATTTAACAGTATTTTTTATTTATTACCTTTTAATTTGGCATGAACACAACCAATCATGATGTTTTCAACTTATTGTCAAACAAATCACTGTGCACTGTTTGGATGCTGGAACTGTTTTGGAGTGGACCAACATGCGCAGGTAGCCTACTTTTTGAAGTGATTTGTTTGTCTGGTTGTGGTCATGCCAAATTAAAAGTGAATAAATAAAAAAATACCATTAAATGACGTCTTTACTATTAGGTCCATAAAAAAAATGTCAGGGAAGTTTGTGCACACATAGGAGGTCCAATCAAAAAAAATAGAGACCCCCGAATGTCAGACTTTAAGGGTGAAGAGTTTAGACTTTAAAACTTTACGGGTTCTTCGCACCATTTGATGAATGGAAATAGACATCTGTTACTAAACACCAGAAAGTGTAATGACATTCTGCGATTGTCATTGGGTCTACACTCTTAGACTTTTTATGTAGAACGAAAAGTTGGGACACCTAAAAAGGCGCTGAGATAGGGGACTGTCCCGGGATGTACAGACACATGAGATAAAAAAAAAAACATGACACAGAGGTGGGTGTGTTAGTTGAATTTGGAATAAGCTTTTATTTTCATATTTACCACTGTACAGTAGCAGTTTTTATAAACAGTATAAAAAGCAGTCTTCAAGTTCTGGAAAGCTTTTGTGAGAGATGAGGCACAACCATAAATAACAGTATCATCAGCATAAAAGTGAAGTTTCACATTTTACAAATTTTTGTCTAAATTATTTATATAAATAGTGAATAAGAGGGGCCCAAGTACAGAGCCCTGGGGCACACCATTACAGACAGACAATTTAACAGACATAAGCCCATCAAATTGAGTGCACTGAGTTCTATCAGACAGATAGTTAGCAAACCATGCAACTGCATGCTCTGAAAGACCTAGACTCAACAATCTCTGCCTCAGTATAGCATGATCAACTGTATCAAAATCCTTAGAGAGATCAATAAAAGGTGAGACACAGTGCTGTTTTTTTGTCAAGGGCTTCAGTGATGTCATTTAAAACCGTCATGGCTGCTGTAATTGTGCTATGCTTCTTCCTGAAGCCCAATTGGTACATTGATAAAATAGAGTTAGTAAATTAAAACTCTTTTAGCTGTTCACTCACAAGGGTTTCAAGTATTTTCACAAGGGGTGACAGCTTTGAGATTGGCCTATAATTATTTAAAATAGTTGGATATCTCCCTTTTAAAAGTGGTAGGACAAATGCTGATTTCCAGGTCTTTGGAATTTCATTACATTCCAGGGTTAGATTGAACAGATATGTAAGTTGTTCAGCTATGAAATCAGCTGCCAAATTTAAAAAGCAGGGATCCAGAAGATCAGGACCTGCAGGCTTTCTCTGATCTAAGGATTTCAGGGCTTTATTTACCTCCTGCACAAAAAGCTAAAAGTTTGACCAGCTCTCGCTAGTTCATCCACACAGGGTTGTACAGAGACAGAGGACACTGGATCAAACAGCCTACCAGATGATACGAAGTGCTCATTGAAACAATTCAGCATTTCAGTTTTGTCATATACAGCATATACAGAGTCCTTCAAAACACATGACGGTAATTCATTAACATTACTGTTACCAGACATAGACTTAATAGCCTTCCAGAACTTTCTAGGGTCATTCAGGTTATCAGTGGTAACAGACATAAAATATTCAGACTTGGCCTTCCTGAGAAGAAAAAAACACTTGTTTCGTAACTGCCTAAAAAGAAGCCAATCAGCATCAGAACATGATTTCCTTGATTTAGCCCAGGATAGATTACGGTCGTGAATAATACAAGACAGCTCAGAAGAAAACCATGGATTATTCCGCCCTTTAAACCTGAACCTGCGGAATGGGGCATGTTTGTTTACTATCTGGAAAAACCATCATGAAAGAATTTCCAGGCAGTTTCCACATCAGGGATAAGCTCAATCTTGCTCCAGTCAAAATAAAACTAATCATGAAAGAAAGCCTGCTCATTAAAACTCAAATTTGTCTTACAAATAAAGCGTGGGTTTGTCTTAGGAACCTTAGTATTTCTAACAGCACAATGGTCACTTAAATCATTACAAATAACACCCGCCGCAGAATATTTATATGGAACATTTGTCAATATCAAATCAATCAGGGTAGATTTATCTGGACATTTGAGATTTTGGCGAGTGGGTGAGTTAATCAAATGGGTAAGATTCATAGAATTACAAAACATTTTTAAATCATCAGACACCGGCTTTAACCAACACCAGTTGAGATCACCAATCAAGATCATTACACTGTAAAGAAGTTTAGACATATAGAGATATACAGTTGTAGAGAGAACCTTTGAAACCTCAATATTCAAAGCAAGAAATTCCAACTGTTTACAAATAGTTTCAGACTTTGCCACACTTACATGGAATTTAGTTTTTACATATATAGCCACACCCCCACCTTTCTTAACCCGATCAGTGCGATACACATTGTAAGCATTTAAACGAATATCCTTATCAAGAAGAGACTTGCTGAGCCAGGTTTAAGAAAACACAATTACATCAGCATCAGTTGATTTAGCCCAAATCCTAACCCTATCAATTTTTGACAACAGGCTGTGTACATTTAAATGAAAAATACCAAAACCAGATATTGATTTAAAATCAGAAGGGGTTTGGAGACATTGCATATCAGGGCCAGGGTTAGGTTGCACGTTACCTGATATCAACAACAGAAGAATAACTAGGCACCTCTGTTAAATAACATTGTACGGCTTCTCTTTTTTTAAGAGACCTACTGCAAGCGAATTCTACAAGTGAGTTTACAGACAATATAAAACAGTCATTTAAAACCATTAGACTTTGCTAGTGACACAAATTCCTACTGTTTACATCATGCCACAAATGCATCGGCACTTGGACGAGTGGACGGAGTGAAAAAGAGTTCCTGCAGACAAAATGTCTAATGGACGGGAGAGCACATTGTCGGATGTACTCACCCTGCGACAATGTTCGTTTTCTCCAGAGTTCAGTAAAGTCAGTGCACAAAGCAATACCACGAAAATTGTCATTTTCTCTGAGATGTAAGAAATAGAGGCCAGGGAAAGGTAAGGGGAGAGAGGGACAGTGTTTATGCATGAGTCTGTATGTGACTGTGTTAGTGATGGGTCGTTCGCGAACGAGTCGGCTCTAAGAGCCGGCTCTTGTAGGTGAACGTTTGGAGCCGGCGCGCATATCAGAAGAGCCAAATCTATTTATAAAAATATAAAACAATTAGGATATGAATAATCAAAAGATTTAAAAGAATAGAATTAACTAATTCAAAGAACGAAAAAAATAAAAAAATAATATAGGCCTAAATGCTCAAGCCACACACATTCGTTCTGACTGTCTGCTCAGACTAACAGCCTCACCTATTGTTCCAGTCAATCAGACACGCAGTGTCAACCAATGAACCAAAGATGCGCGAGAGAGGGCCGAGCCAACTCACTCACAGTCACACACTTAGCAGCCGAGGAGAAATGGAAGGACAGCTGTGAAAACAACAGCTGGAAAATTAGTCGGAAGCACAGTAGCATTTGGATGCATTTTAATAATGTAGACAATTTTAGAGCACAGCGTAGAATTTGCCAAAACAAAATCTCAATCTCATCCCAGTTCTACGCACAAGCATATGCGAACTGTGTACCCAACTGCTAGCTGTAGTGGAGCTTCGAGAAACTAGACGGCCTGCTAGTGATAGTGGTGGAGCCAGCACCTCCACACATGGAGATGTATCCACTCAGTCAAGTAGGCCTACTCTGCGACCCACAGCAACGCAGTCTTCTGTGGACCAGTTTATGCCAAAGTTTATGTCTGTAGCAAAACAAGGCCAAATTGATATTGCGTTGGCTAAAATGATTGCCACCGATTTCCAGACATTTTCGATCGTGGAGGACAGAGGTTTTAGAAATTATAGCAATATTCTAAATCCAATGTTCACAATTCCAAGCAGGAAAACCCTTTCAAAATCACTTATTCCACAACTGTACGAGAGCACACAGGCTTCAGTGCGGGAAAGAGTCCAAAAAACTACTGTGGTTTGCCTTACCACTGACTGCTGGACATCAAGGGTAACCACTTCTTACATGTCGGTTACATGTCATTTCATTGAAGGTTTTTCGATGTCTAGCTGTCTTCTGGACTGCTTTGAGTTCAGCAACAGACACACCTCAGAGAACTTAGCAGAGGAACTGTTGAGAGTGGCCAGAGAATGGCAAGTAGATGGAAAAGTGGTCAGTTGGCAGCTAACATATCAAATCCATGAAAATGTTTAAATGAACACATCATCCATGTCTTGCCCACACAATCAACCTGATTGTAAGAGATGCTCTGAAGGTGATGAAGCCCACTGTGGACAAAGTGAAAGCAGCTGTGGAATATTTACACAGGAGCACAGTAGGTGCTGAAAAACTAAAGTTTATACAATGCCAGATAGGGATGCCTGAGCTGAGGTCTAAACAAGACCGCACTACAAGACGGAATTCAACATTTTATATGTTGAAGCGGTTTCTTGAGTCAAAGGATGCCATCATCTCTACCCTGGCCATTGTCAATGCACCTGTTGATGCTCTGACCCAAGAGGAATGGGAGGTGTGGAGGAATTATGCCGAGTCCTGGAACACTTTGAGCAGGTCACTGTGGAGATCAGTGGAGAGAGGTACAGTAAGCAGTTATTACTACATCATTATTTAATCCAGTATTATATATTGTGGCAGACCAGGGGGTTTGGTCAAGACGTTTATATAGATCAGACACGGACAGAGTACGATTAGCTCGGTTTCAAGGCTGTTTATTAAATAATAAATCAAAAAGAAAAGAACAGGTCTCCCCCATGAGATCCTCTCCGGGATACCTTCTCCTGGGCTCCGGGTCTTCCTGTATCTTGTTGTGCACACAAACTCAACTCCCTCGGCTTAGCTCGGGTAACCTTATCCAACCACACGGAAGTCACCTCACTTCTCCTAGTCCTCTCCCTGTGGGCTGCCCTTCTGGCAGCTTAATGGGCCTCGCACAGCTGGTGAGCAATCCACCCTTGATTACGCACCAGCTCCCAATCAGCCCCTATTAGTCCTGTCCGGAGAGCCCGTCGAGTCCTGGGCACGTCCAGCAGATGGAGCCACTGCCTCGTGATGTATACTCCATCTGTTACCAGGCCTCGACGAGTCTCCCCCTGGTGGCTGACCTGCTGTACACCCCACCCCCCCACCCCCCTTAGCTCTGTCGGGGAGGGGACGGTCATCAGTGCAACGTCTGTCTCCCTTCTCGATAGGGCATCCGCGTTTCCATGCTTCGCCCCTGACCTGTGTACAACCGAAAAAGAGAAGCGTTGAAGGGACAAGAACCACCTGGTGACCCGATCGTTTGTGTCCTTTCCCCTGGCCATCCAGACCAGGGGAGCATGGTCCGTGACTAGGGTGAAGTGGGTACCTAGCTGGTAATACTTGAGTGTCTAGCGCTCACTTCACCGCTAGACACTCTTTCTCCACAATAGAGTATTTATTTTCCCTAGGCATCAGCTTTCGGCTGATGTACATGATGGGGTGCTCCTCCCCCCCGTGTACCTGGGACAGAACGGCCCCTAGTCCCGTATCACATGCGTCCGTCTGGACCACCATCGGCACCTGGAAATCGGGCGTTAAGAGAATCGGATGGGAGCACAGCGCTTCCTTCAGACTGTTGAACGCCGCTTCTGTCTCGTCCGTCCATTTCACTGTTTTCGGGAGGCGGGCCCTGGTTAGATCAGTGAGGGGGTAAGCTATAGCCGCAAAGTTGGGGATAAACCGGCTATAGTATCCTGCCAGTCCCAGGAAGGACTTGACCTGTGTCTTGGTGTGTAGAATGGGCCAGTCATGCACCGCGTGAACCTTCCTCTCCTGGGGCTTGACGTTCCCCCGTCCAATCAAATACCCCAGGTACTCCACCCCCCGAACGCTAGCTTGCATTTCTTGGGGTTTGCGGTCAACTCGGCTTGTCTGAGCTCATCCAGCAGCGCCTGGAGGTGCGTACTGCTGGTGAGGTCGAAGCACTCTGTTCATCAGCTGTTGGAATGTGGGTGTGGCTCCGTGGAGACCGAACGGGAGCACCCGGTACTGATACAACCCATCTGGTGTTGAAAACGCCGTCTTCTCCCGGGAGAAGGCTGCCAACGGTACCTGCCGATATCCTTTGGTCAGGTCAAGGGTGCTGATGTATCGGGCCTTTCCCAATCGGTCGATGAGCTCGTCCACCCTTGGCATGGGATATGCGTAGAACAAGCTGATGTCGTTCATCCCCCGGAAATCGTTACAGAAGCTGAGGCTACCGTCCGGTTTGTGCACCAACACGATGGGGCTGCACCATGCACTGTGGGACTCTTCCACGACCCCCATCCTCAGCATAGCCTCCACTTCCTGTTTCACAGCCAACCTTCGGGCCTCCGGCATCCGATATGGCCTATTTCGTACAATTTCACCGGGCCGGGTACAGATGTGGTGTTCAATGAGGGTCGTGCGGCCCGGCTTCCCGGAGCTCTTGCTTCTGGGCCAGGTCGAGGTCCTCATTACTCGGGACCTCCACTGGTACCGTTGGCGACCTGGGTCCCGACCCTAACACGGCCAAGGATGTCCTCTCGTGTCACTTCTTCAACAGGTTCACGTGGTAAATCTGTTGGGGTTTCCATCTCCCCGGATGCCGTACGCGGTAATTGACAGGTCCCAGCTTCTCGATCACCTTGTATGGTCCATGCCATGTTGCCAGGAACTTACTTCCAGCCGTGGGGATCAAGACCAACACCCTGTCTCCCACCTGGAATTCTCGGGGCTGGGCTCCCCAATTGTAGACCTGGGCTTGGGCGCGTTGGGCCTTCTCCATATGTTCCCTCACGACTGGCCATATGGCTGTCATCCGCTCCCGCATCGTCTCCACGTGTTCTACCACGCTGCGTAAGGGGGTCGGTTGGGCTTCCACACCTCTTTTTTTATTTATTTTTTATTTGTATTGGGGGAGGCAGGGTAGCCTAGTGGTTAGAGCGTTGGGCTAGTAACCGAAAGGTTGCAAGTTCAAATCCCCGAACTGAAAAGGTACAAATCTGTCGTTCTGCCCCTGAACAAGGCAGTCAACCAACTGTTCCTAGGCCGTCATTGAAAATAAGAATTTATTCTTAACTGACTTGCCTAGTTAAATAAAGGTAAAATACATTTTAAAAAATTAAAAGAGGTGGAACAGCTCCCGGGCGATTCCCTTGGACACCGCCGCCCGTAGGGGAATGGCCTCGGGATACCGGGTGGCATAGTCCACTATTACCAAGATGTACCTGTGTCCTCGTGCAGTCTTTACCAGGGGTCCCACTATGTCCATGGAGTTAAAAGGGCACCCCGATTATTGGCAGAGGAACCAGAGGGTTTCGGAAGTGTGCTTTCGAGGCAGTGATTTGACACTCCAGGCAGCTGCAACAGTAGTCTTCCACGGCCCTCGTCATCCTGGGCCAGTGGAACCAGGCAGCGATCCATTCCTGGGTCTTCTCCATTCCCAGGTGCGCCCCCAACAGGTGGGTGTGGGCCAGCTGAAGAGCGGTTCCTACGTACCGTCGGGGCAGCAACAATACCTCTCGAAGTTCCCCCTGTTGGTGCGACACCTGATACAAAAGGTTATTCTTAATTTGGAAATGGGGGTATCGCCAGTCATTCACCGATGGAAGTAGCTGTCCATCCAACGTTATCCCTTGGGCGGCGGCAGCTTTCAAATTCGGATCCTCTCACTGGGCAGTCCAGAATTGTTCCCTCAGTTGGCCCCCCACGGGGGTCTCGACTGGCCCCTCAAAATTGAGGAGGGGGAGGCTGGGCTCCTCTTCCAGTGGGTCCCCAGGGGGTTCGGGTTCCGGCTCCCCCTCCTACTCCAGACCCGTAGAGTCAGGTTGGTTAACCAGTGGCTTCCGGGCCGCACAGGCGATGGGTCGTCCCCGCTCTCTTCTTCAGCCGGCTCGTACTTTCTTCCTCAACTCGTGCCCCCATAGGGCCACGAACAGCGGACAATCCCTTCCGTCAACCTTCACAGAGACCATGGGTGCAGTTGACTCGTGGTGCGCCCAACAGGAGGTGACATAGTTCACAGCGTGACCCACCTCGCCTCCGGGGCTAGCTGATGGCATCGACTCCTCTCGAGCCGGGCAATTCCAGGCAATGTGCCCCCGGGCGCCACACTCAAAACACCTTTGGTCTCCATCTACCTGGGGTCATCGGTGTCGGGTCGGCCCTACCCCCGCCGTCTTTCCACGGGTTTGCGGTCCTTTGGCCCTGCCGACTGTCGATTCAGGGTACACTGCGGTGGGGCTGTCCTTCCGTCCTTTCGGACAGGTCGCCGACTCATCCCGGCTCACACTCAGCAGTGCCTGAGTGTTCTTCTGCGTCTCTACTGCTTCCAGGAGGCCCTCCAAGGTCTGCGGTGCGCATAAACTCGCTGCCCTCTTCATGTAATGGGGTAGCGCCCGTAAGAAGCAATCCAGGACAACTTTGTCAAGGAAGGATAGGGTGGATACGTCGGTGAGGAGCCATGCCCTGGTGACACGCAGTATGCCGCTCATCTGGGCTCGGGGGGGGTGTCGGGTTCGAACCTCCAGTCGTGGAATCTTTGATCCCGATGGGCCAGGCTGTACTCGTAGCGGCTGAGTATCTCCCGTTTGAGTCCATCGTAGTTATCCGCCTGTTCGTCGTTCAGGTCCCAATACGCCTTTTGGGCATTCCCAGAGAGGAACGTGGCCAGCAGACTTGCCCACTGCGGCCTTGGCCATCCTTCCCGCAATGCTGTCCGTTCAAATGTACAGAGGTATGTTTCGAGGTCATCGTCTTCCGTTAGCTTGATTAAAAACTGGTTGGGATGTGATCCAGGAGACGCTCCTCCTTGCAGCTTCCTGACTTCCTCAACGAGGCGGACGTTTTGTAGACGCTGTTCCTCCAGCGTTCGTTCCTGAACTGCCTGTTGTGCTTGTTGGGCCCGGACGAACTGAGGTATCAACTCGTCCGTGCTGATACTGTGTAAACGTCAACCCTGATCTGACCACGTTATCTGGATGCCCGCATTCTCCACCACTGTTTATTAAATGGTGTTTATTAAATAATAAATCAAAAAGAAAAGAACAGGTCTCCCCTATGAGACCCTCTCCGGGATACCTTCTCCTGGGCTCCGGGTCTTCCTGTATCCTGCCGGGCACACAAACTCAACTCCCTCGGCTTAGCTCGGGTAGCCGTATCCAACCACACGGAAGTCACCTCACTTCCCCTAGTCCTCTCCCTGTGTACTGCCCTTCTGGCAGCTTAATGGGCCTCGCACAGCTGGTGAGCAATCCGCCCTTGATTACTCACGAGCTCCCAATCAGCCCCAATTAGTCCTGTCCGGAGAGCCCGTCGAGACCTGGCACGCCCAGCAGATGGAGCCACCACCTCGTGATGTATACTCCATCTGTTACCAGGCCTCGACGAGTCTCCCCCTGGTGGCTGACCTGGTGTACGCCACAATATGTATATGAGCAGTAGATGAGAATGTAGTGTCAGTAGACAAAACATGAACCTGAACTAATAAGTTACTGTTCTCTCTTTTCAGCTATGTGACAGCCCCAGAAATGATACTGCTGTGTAAGGGTCTGCAGCGAATCACAGCCCGCCGCCAGAGAGAAGCAAACGTAACCACAGGACATGTGAGTTGATGGACACCCTATGTTCATCAATGGATAGAAAGTTCCAAAGAATGGAATATAGTCACATGCTATCAGAAACCTCTGCACTTGACCCCAGGTTAAAGAAGTTAGCCTTCATTAATGCCAGGGCGATTGATGAGGCTCTTCAAAGAATAACCTCAGCAGCAGGGAGGGGCAGCCGCAGCAGTCAGCTGGCTCAGTCACCAGGGCAACAGGAAGAAGAGGGATCAGATGGAGCAAAGCACCAGCAGTAGTGCCACAAGCGTCTGCTGTTTGGATGCTGTTTGACAAGAGAGAGCAACTGGGGATGCAGCACGAAGGAATCCCTCAGCAGATGGAGGTCCGATCCTATTTGGAGGAGCCCCTCCTCTGCAGATCTGCAGATCCTCTGAGCTGGCGGAAGAACAAGGCTTCTGTCTACCCACGGCTTACTAAAATCATGACAGGGAGACTGCATAGTGGCCACATCCGTTCCCTCTGAGAGGGTCTTCTCGAAAATGGGACAAATAATTACTGAGAGAAGAAACAGCATCAGCCCCTCGAAAGTGAGGCAGCTTGCATTTCTGAATGCAAATCTCTCATAAAAGCAAAATATGGTCAGCATTGCTGTGTGCTGCTGGTTATAACATGGCAATAAAGAAGAGAGAGAAAAGAGGGACCAGTTTAATGTTTTAAGTGGGATGCTGCAGTTTTGCACATTATTTATTTTTATGTGATATCGTGCAATATTCTATTATTATGTTGTTCAGATTGTATTTGTTTTGAATTGTTACATTTAAATGCACTTTGTTTATATACATAAAAAATGTATACTTTAAATGTAAATTTTTAATAGTATTATTTTTCATAACAAAGCAATGCATTTTTTTAAATAGATTGTGGTTAAGGTAGAGTATGATTTCATTTAATAAGAATTGTTTTAACACCAATCATAGTCAAACTATCGCAAACTGTTTGACTTGAAAAAAATACAAAACAGATTTTTTTAAAGAGCCGTTTTGGAGCCAAAAGAGCCGGGCTCTTTTTGGTGAGCTGAGCAGAACGAGCCGGCTCACTGAAGAGAGCCGGAATACCCATCACTAGAGTGTGTGCGTGTGAGTAGATTGGGTGTGGGGGGTCGATTGAGAAAAAGGGTTGGGGATTGTTGAGCTGCCTCTGACAGCCAGGCGGAGAGCAAAGAGGAGCAGCTTGGACGAGACACTCCGCGGAGGGAAAGCTGAAGAAAGAACTCAGGCCAACCAGAGATAGGGTTACTTTGGTAAACTTCAAGTAAAGAAATGCAAATAGCGAGAAAAAAATGCATCCGAGTTGAGGGAGACCCTCGATCTTTACACCAGCAAAACAAAATAGTTTGCACTACACAACAAGGAAATTGTGGATTTACTCAACCATAAATAGGTTATTAGTAGGTTAAAATCTACTAGTCACAGACAAAGGACTTGACATGCTGCCATCTTGGATTTCTAGTTTAATTATCATTAGGAATGGGTGTTATAGATCGGTCATTCTCATTGAAAGTAAGTCTAAGAAGTGGTAGATCTGTTCTATGTGCGCTATTTCTATGCTTCCCATTCTTTTACTTTCGGTTTTGTACACCAGCTTCAAGCAGCTCATAATACATTATTTTTGGTTATGGAAAATATATTTCAGAGCGGTTTAGATTGTACAGTGATTCTCTACACTAAACTTGCTTGTTTTGTCACATACACTGAAATTAGGCGAACTATTAGAATTTTTGCAACCAGGAAATGGAGCGATTTCTGCATAGTGCATCTTCAACAAAACACTTTCAAATTTCATATTTCTGTTTACAGTGGTTGCTTTCCAAGTGTCATCTGTATTTCTTTGTGCTGATTCTCTCTCTGAGAGGTTGAATTTCATCCTTATGATCTTTAAATCCTCACCAAGAAAAACACAGCAACAGCTCATTTCCAACTGCAGAAAAGCAACACATCCATCTTAGAGTGTCACGGCCGTTGTAAGGAGGAGACCAAGGTGCAGCGTGGTATGCGTACATTCTTCTTTATTTAAGAATGAACACTGAACAAAATAACAAAACGTGAAGCTAATATGAGTAGTGCATACAGGCAACTAAACATAGAACAAGAACCCACAAACACCAAAGGGAAAATGGCTACCTAAATATGATCCCCAATCAGAGACAACGATAAACAGCTGCCTCTGATTGGGAACCATATCAGGCCACCATAGACATACAAATCACATAGACCTACAAAACCCTAGACATACAAAATACCCTAGACAATACAAAAACCCACCCTAGTCACACCCTGACCTAACCAAAATATAAAGAAAACAGAGATATCCCAAGTCATGGCGTGACATAGAGACTATTCCACTGTTAGTGGAGATGTGTAAGCCTTGGCCTACTGTTGCATCCTGTAAAGACATAAATTATATTTACAGTTATGCTGTAGGACGGTGTGACGCACAGAGACTGGTATGATATTACAGAGACAGGGAAATCACAATAAGAAGGAGCCCTGACACAAACTCCCATCCAAAAACAAGTGTAAAAACCTCACACAAAAAAAGACAGGCGACCAACCTTGACTTTTATTATTTATGCAGTGCATCAATTGACAACTCTATTCACATCTTTAGGCTTGTTTGTTAACAGTACAGCAGTTCTTTATTTCTCAACCTGAAAATAGTTTACTTTAGGTATACAGTATTTTTGATTAGATTTTTCCTCTGCATCAACGAACAACGCGTTTCTTGTACAGCTTCTTCAGATTCTCATGTTGACTCTAAGACAGTTATTTTTTTCTGAAAAGAGGCTCAGTTCCAGTGGACAACAGATTGACATTCAGACTTGCAGAGGCAAGTTCCACATATCCCTGCAACTGAGCCCGACAGTGCCACTGACGTGTTGTATTCTAACCTCAGAGTCAAATGGTCTATATGCCCATACTCGTATGGAACATTTCTGCAAGAGCTATGATTGGCAGGATCTTTTCCATAATTTCAGTGTCTAAGGCTTTGCTGTCTTAATGGAGACCATCAGCAACCACCGCATGTCATATGTACTGCAGTAAAGGCCTTTTCCGTGTTTTACGGTGCTTCTTATTCCACTGACAGGACTTTTCCCCTCTTTCCCCCATCCCTCTCTACCCCGTCCCCTATTTCCTCTTCTCTCCTCTCCCCTCTCCTCCCTCTCTCCCCTCCGCTACGCCCCTGCCCCCGTCGCCTGTCCCTAGTCCGTCCAGACTTTCCACAATCCTCTGATTTACACGAGAAGAAGGTCAGTAATGGTCATTACTGCTGGGTTTAACTATAGCCCTAACACTGTTCATACACTCTTAGAAAAAAAGGTTCTATCTAGAACCAAAAATGGTTCTTCGGCTGTCCCCATAAGAGAACCCTTTGAAAAAACCATTTTGGTTCCAGGTAGAACCCTTTTGGGTTACATGTAGAACAGAAGAGGCTAGTGGGGGGAGCTATAGGAGGATGGGCTCATTGTGATGGCTGGAATGTAATAAATGGAATGGTATCAAACATATGGAAACCACATTTTGACTTTGTTACATTAATTCCTATTCCAGCCATTACAATGAGCCCGTCCTCCTATAGCTTCTCCCACTAGCCTCCTCTGATGTAGAAGCCTTTCCACAGAGGGTTCTACATGGAACCCAAAATAGTTATATTTGGAGTTGAGGATGGAATCCACTGGGGGACGCCAACATGATATGTAGCTTCTTCTGATACCATACGTGTTTTAATGGATGGCTGACATTGGCAGCTCCAGGGAGGGGTTTGCCAGTGCTGAAGCCCTCTCAAGAATAAGCCTAGCACCCATTTAGCAATGTAGTAGTACATACACACATGTACTCCATAGATTGCAAGCCCATCTACTTCGCGTGGTGAAAACCCTGTGACTAAAATTCAGCCACTGCTTTCAGACATTCAATAGGCTGCTGTGGGCCTGTTTGAGTCTACTGTGTTTTGTTCATCCTTCTAAAGTAGATTATGGTATTAAGATTTATAGAAGTAAAGGACTTATTTTTCCTGATGGGAATCTGTGAATAAGGGAGATCTGACCACAAAGAGGCTGACAAAGAGATCGATGTTTCACAATTTTGACAATTAAATGTAATTTCCAGTCAGAAGCCTATTCAGAAGTGTTTAAAACATTCTCTGTATTATAATAAAGTACATGTACATAGAAACCATGTGAAAGTGATTCCTATTGCTTTTCCATGTGGTTTTGGAAGTACAGAAATATACTTAGCCCTGATCTTTCTATCATTCAGTTTATATTTTATGAGACTGTGGAAGAGATGGGGGAAATCAACCACAAGCAATACCAAACTCTGACAAACAGCAACACAGTGATTTTCAAGGGGCAAATTACCTACATTCTGCAGCGATACGCCATCCCATCTGGTTAGGGTTTAGTGGGATTATCATTTGTTTTTCAACAGGACAATGACCCAACACACCCCCAGGCTGTGTAAGGGCTATTTGACAAAAAAGGAGAGTGATTGAGTGCTGCATCAGATGACCTGACCTCCACAATCACCCAACCTCAACCCAATTGAGATGGTTTGGGATGAGTTAGACCGCAGAGAGAAGGAAAAGCAGCCAACAAGTGCTCAGCATATGTGGGAACTCCTTCAAAACTGTTGGAAAAGCATTCAATGTAAAGCTGGTTGAGAGAATGCCAAGGGTGTGCAAAGCTGTCATCAAGGCAAAGGGTGGCTACTTTAAGAATATAAAATATGATATATATTTGTTTTTTAACACTTTTCTGGTTACTACACTATTCCATGTGTGTTATTTCATAGTTTTGATGTCTCACTATTATTCTACAATGTAGAAAATAGTACAAATATAAAAAAAAACTTGAATAGGTGTGTCCAAACTTTTGACTGGTACTGTACATTCAATGTGCTTCCAGAATGGCACCCTATTCCCAATATAGTGCATTACTTTTGACGGGGACCCATAGGGCTTGAGTCAAAGGTCAGTACTATATAGAGAATAGGGTGCAACTTTTTGCTGTTCCATGCTGCCAGTCTGATGTACCATTTAACTGACCTTTTCCTGTTGAAAACGCATGCACCTTCTCACCACACGCAATGATACACCTTAAATGCCCTTTCTGTAAAATTAAGCCTGTGTCCCGAATTACACACTATTCCCTACATAGTGCACTATGTTGACCAGAGCCCTGTGTGCTCGCTAAATAGGGAATAAGGTAACATTTGGGACGCAACCGTTCATTGAGTTCCATAACACATATACCCTCAGGCATCGTATTCTCTTTATGAGCAGTTACTGGGGAATGTCTCATTATTACCAACTAAAAAGGCTTTTATTGGCGTGGTTGAATAAAGCCTTGGAGATATGGGAAGGTGTGTTTAGTACTGTATGGGTGGATATTAGTTGTCATGTACAAATATGTTTTCAGGACTGAACTGACCTTTAGATGTATACAGTATATACACC
Organism: Salvelinus fontinalis; assembly: GCF_029448725.1. NCBI lineage: Eukaryota > Metazoa > Chordata > Actinopteri > Salmoniformes > Salmonidae > Salvelinus > Salvelinus fontinalis. The sequence goes on from NC_074688.1 coordinate 28,641,619, forward strand.
AATTATCAAAAGCCCCGGGTCTTTGTAAAGAGACTAACTCATGAAACCTCCCTTGTTGTCAAAACTCAATGCCAGTTTTTCACTATCAAGTGTCCGTATTTTGGAATTGAAATCTGCAGTGTTTGCTGCCTTTTTTGACTTGGAATGAATACTGCTGTGAGTCTGTATCTCTGTCACAATTCGGGAGGTTTAGGATCTGTATTTGAGTCGGGCAGCTGGTATGTAATGCTCTTATCAACAAATACACAATTTCTCATCAGGGTCTACCTCAATGGGGAATCTGCGGTCCAGATTAAGTGATGTTTGAGCTCTTCGACCAGAGTGTGCAAAGCCCTTACATCCGGTTTGAAGGAGCAACAGAAAACAAGAGTGGGTGGACTCTGAGTGAGTATTAGTGAGCAACAATCATCCTGGGACTCAGTTTTCCTCCTAAACCTCACCAACATAGGCTTGCACTATGCAATGTAAATTATACTGTTGTTGTTCCTAATCTAAACCATCACCTCAGTCAGACTCCATCATTTGGGTGGTACATTTTTTGTTTTTCTGTTTTACTGAATGAATATCAACAAGGAATAGTTTGTCACCAGCAGCTATTCCTGCCTTCACATGTCAACTCAGCTTAGCTAAATCAAGAGTAATTTCTGTAGGTCAAATGCAGAAAGAAATGATTGTGTAATAAATTTATGATATACAGTGCCTTCGAAAGTATTCAGACCCCTTGACTTTTTCCACATTTTGTTAGGTTACAGATTTATTCTAAAATGGATTAAATAGTGTTTTTTTCTCATCAATCTACACACAATACCCCATAAAGGCAAAGCAAAAACAGGTAAAACCATTTTTATCACATTTTCATAAGTATTCAGACCCTTTACTCAGTACTTTGTTGAAGCACCTTTGGCAGCAATTAAAGCCTCGAGTCTTCTTAGGTATAAAGCTACAAGCTTGGCACACCTGTATTTGGGGAGTTTCTCCCATTCTTCTCTGCAAGCTCTGTCAAGTTGGATGGGGAGCGTCGCTGCACAGGTCTCTCCAGAGATGTCCAATCGGGTTCAAGACCGGGCTCTGGCTTGGCCACTCAAGGACATTCAGAGACTTGTTCCGAAGCAACTCCTGCTTTGTCTTAGCTGTGTGCTTAGGGTCGTTGTCCTGTTGGAAGGTAAACCTTCACCCAAGTCTGAGGTCCTGAGCGCTCTGGAGCAGGTTTTTATCAATAATCTCTCTGTACTTTTCTCCGTTCATCTTTGCTTCGATCCTGACTAGTCTCCCTGTCCCTGCCGCTGAAAAACATCCCCACAGCATGATGCTGCCACCACCATGCATCACCTTAGGGATGGTGACTAGGTTTCCACCAGAAACCTTCCACCACCTGTCACGCTTGGCATTCAGGTCAAAGAGTTGAATCTTGGTTTCATCTGACCAGAGAATCTTGTTAATCATGGCCTGAGAGTCTTTAGGTGTCTTTTGGCAAAATCCAAGTAGGGTGTCATGTGCCTTTTACTGAGGGGTGGCTTCCGTCTGGCCACTCTACCATAAAGGCCTGATTGGTGGAGTGCTGCAGAGATGGTTGTCCTTCTGGAAGGTACTCCCATCTCCACAGAGTTACTCTAGAGCTCTGTCAGAGTAACCATCAGGTTCTTGGTCACCTCTCTGACCAAGGCCCTTCTCTCCCGATTGCTCAGTTTGGCCAGGCGACCAGCGCTTGGTGGTTCCAAACTTCTTTAATTTAAGAATGAGGGAGGCCACTGTGTTCTTGGGGACCTTTAATGCTGCAGAAATGTTTTGTTACACTTCCCCAACACAATCCTGTCTCGGAGCTCTAAGGACAATTCCTTCAACCTCATGGCTTGGTTTTTGCTCTGAAATGCAATGTCAACTGTGGGACCTTATATAGACAGGTGAGTGAATTTCCAAATCATGTCCAATCAATAGAATTTACCAGAGGTGGTCAATGTAAATAGTCCGGGTGGCCATTTGATTAATTGTTCAGCAGTTTTATGGCTTGCGGGTAGAAGCTGTTAAGGATCCTTTTGGTCCTAGACTTGATGCTCCGGTACCGCTTGCCGTGTGGTAGCAGAGAGAACAGTCTATGACTTCGGTGACTGGAGTCTTTGGCAATTTCTTGGGCCTTCCTCTGACACCGCCTAGTATATAGGTCCTGGATGTCAGGAAGCTTGACACCAGTGATGTACTGGGCCGTACGCACTGCTCTCTGTAATGCCTTACGGTCAGATTCCGAGCAGTTGCAATACCAGGCGTTGATGCAACCAGTCAGGATGCTCTCGATGGTGTAGCTGTATAACTTTGAGGATCTGGGGACCCATGCCAAATCTTTCAGTCTCCTGAGGGGGAAAAGGTGTTGTCGTACCCTCTTCACAACTGTCTTGGTGTGTTTGGACCATGATAGTTCGTTGGTGATGTGGACACCAAGGAACTTGAAACTCTCGACCTACTTAAGACCCATCAATGTTAATAGGAGCCTGTTCGGCCCTCCTTTTCCTGTAGTCCACGATCAGCTTTATCTTGCTCTACCAGGTCTCTGACCTCTTCCCTATAGGCTGTCTCATCGTTGTCGGTGATCAGGCCTACCACTGTTGTGTCGTCAGCAAACTTAATGATGGTGTTGGAGTCGTGCTTGGCCACGCAGTCGTGGGTGAACAGGGAGTAGAGGAGGGAACTAAGCACGCACCCCTGAGGGGCCCCAGTGTTGAAGATCAGTGTGGCAGATGTGCTGTTGCCTACCCTTACCACCTGGGTGCGGCCCGTCAGGAATACCAGGATCCAGTTGCAGAGGGAGGTGTTTAGTCCCAGGATCCTGAGCTGACCTTTGTGGGCACTATGGTGTTGAATGCTGAGCTGTAGTCAATGAACAGCATTCTCACATAGGTGTTCCTTTTGTCCAGGTGGGGAAGGGCAGTGTGGAGTGCGATTGAGATTTGTCATCTGTGGATCTGTTGGGGAAAATGAGAATTGGAGTGGGTCTAGGGTTTCGGCATTATGGTGTTGATGTGAGCCATGACCAGCCTTTCAAAGCACTTCATGGCTACCGACGTGAGTGCCAAGAGGCAGTAATCATTTAGGCAGGTTACCTTCCCTTTCTTGGGCACAGGGACTATGGTGGTCTGCTTGAAACATGTAGATATTACAGACTCGGTCAGGAAGAGGTTGAAAATGTCAGTTAATACACTTGCCAGTTGGTCCGCGCATGCTTTGAGTACAGATCCTGGTAATCCATCTGGCCCCGCAGCTTTGTGAATGTTGACCTGTTTAAAGGTCTTGCTCACATCGGCTACGGAGAGCGTGATCACAGAGTTGTCCGGAACAGCTGATGCTCTCATGCATGCTTCAGTGTTGCTTGCCTTGAAGCAAGCATGAAAGGCATTTAGCTCGTCTGGTAGGGTCACGTCACTGGGCAGCTTACGGTTGGGTTTCCCTTTGTAGTCCTTAATATTTTTCAAGCTCTGCCACATCCGACGAGCGTCAGAGCCGGTGATAGTAGGATTCAATGTTAGTCCTGTATTTGATGGTTCGTCTGAGGGCATAGCAGGATTTTGTATAAGCATCTGGATTAGTGTCCCACTCCTTGAAAGCAGCAGCTCTAGCCTTTAGCTCGGTGCGGATGTTGCATGTAATTCATGGTTTCTGGTTGGGAAATGTAAGCACGGTCACTGTGGGGACGACGTTGTCGATGCATTTATTGATGAAGCCGGTGACTGAGGTGTGTACTCCTCATTGCCATTGGATGAATCCCGGAACATATTCCAGTCTGTGCTAGCAAAACAGTCCTGTAGCCTAGCATCTGCGCCATCTGATCACTTCCGTATTGAGCCAGTCACTGGTACTTCCTGCTTTAGTTTTTGCTTGTAAGCAGGAATCAGGAGGATAGAATATGGTCATATTTACCAAATCCAGGGTGAGGGAGAGCATTGTATGCGTCTCTGTGTGGAGTAAAGGTGGTCTACAGTTTTTTCCCCTCTGGTTGCACATGTGACTTGCTGGTAGGAATGAGGTAAAACAGATTTAAGTTTGCCTGCATTAAAGTCCCCGGCCACTAGGAGCGCCGCTTCTGGATGAGCATTTTCTTGTTTCCTTATGGCATTAAACAGCTCGTTGAGTGCGGACTTAGTGCCAGCATCAGTATGTGGTGTTAAATAGATGGCTACGAATAATATAGATGAGAACTCTCTTGGTAGATAGTGTGGTCTACAGCTTATCATGAGGTATTTTATCCAGTTCGAGGTGAGTAATCGCTGTTCTGATGTCCAGAAGCTCTTTTTGGTCATAAGAGATGGTAGCAGCAACATTGTGTACAAAATGAATTACAAACAATGTGAAAAAACAAACAAAGTAGCACAGTTGGTTAGGAGTCCGTAAAACGGCAGCCATCCCCTCCGGCGCCATTATATTATAAAGATGTTACAGGAGCACTGGCTGCCTCGTGGAATGCCTTGGCTTTGCATCCTCAGCGTGAATGTGATTAGTCAGCTGGCTGTAACATTACAGTTCTGGAAGCTGAGTAGGTATTTTTTTACTGACTGTTTTACTGAGGTAGGTAGGGCAGTTTATGAGCCTTACCTACAGCCGAGGACTCAACCCATGTAGTACTACTACAGAGGAACTACACTGGGGTGTCCTGAAAACTGTAGGGTTTTAGGTGCTACACGGGACAGAGTAGCTTTTGCCAGTGTGAGCAGAGCGAAAGACACTTTATCAATTGTTCTCAGGTGTAACGCTCTGCAAACATTCCGCATCCAGTGCATCATGCCTGTTAGATGCAGAGAGAACCCATGTAGTCATATTAGATCCAGAGAAAGTATCTTCCTATGAGAGCCATGGCACAGAGCATGTGTATCATTAGGTAATGGGAATAACAGTGGTTCTGAAGCCTGACATGACTGAGTGGACTCCCACAGAGTCAGTACTGTCCTTGTTTCTCCCAGCAGCTATATTATTCTCCCAGCTCCAACCTAACATCTGTTTAGACAGAGAGAGGATGTCAGAGGAAGCCGCTGACGTTCCCCAGCTGACTAGCAGACCAAACCAATACTGTTTCTTTACAATAACATGGTGCGTGTCCCAAATGGCACTCTATTCACTATGTAACCATGATGTTGGACCATATCTGTGTGGGATTCACTTTGATATGCACAATCACACTGACACAGTGGGTAATTATGTTGCTGTTCTCCTATATAGACCACTGTACTGTTGTCCAATGTGTAGGTCTGGGGCTGTAGACTAAATGTAAATCTGTAGATTATAACTGAGGCTGATGATTACTAAACCACCAGAGATATTTCCAAGAATGAAATGGGTAAATAACTTTGAGAAATGAGGCTAAAAGCTACTTCCATGGTCACGAGAAATTAGGTTATACCTCCATGTGGTTGAACACATCACAATATGACTGCAGCCATATTGAGTTAGAGGAAAGCCTGAAGAAGATTTTTGAGTTATTTCAAGTTAAATCGTACAGATGTAGGATCTTAATTAGACCACCCTGTTGCAGGAGAAATTTCCTGCAATGCAGGAAATGTACTTGTAGTGAATTTGAGGTTTAAAAATACTTCTGAAGTTTGTCATTTCAATGTAAAAGTTGTCATTTCAACTTTTACATTTCAGACTTGATGTTCCCTTATGAAAATGCATCAACCCGTGCAAAAATGTCCAGTAATTATAATCCACGTAAAAATTCACATTTCCTGTTACCTCAGGATTATTTTCCTGCTGTAGCAAACTGGCTCAAATTAAGATCCTACATTTGTAAGAAGCGAAGCATTGTAACTTTAAGTTTTCCATTTCATTGGTGCACAGTGTCCCAGAAAGGACCGAGTCAACAGTTGCACATTTTTTCGTGCACTGGCAGGAAGCCAAAAGGCATTGCCAGGACAAGATAAATGGAACCCAATAAATAATCCTCCTCAGCTCAGCTGTGGCCCTTTAATAATAGGTAAGCTGGTGCCAGAAAAGTTTTTTTTAGACTAATGCTACGTGGCTTAAAATGTGGTTTACTATAGGCCTGTATTTTTCCTCCTTTTTCCCAATTAGACCAATGTTAATGTTTCTCAATGGATTTGAAAGCCCCACTTTTTAGTTCTACTGCCGTTGCTTTGCAATACTGCCCCTATGGGAATCCATTCACAGTATTCACCTGTTTAGAGCCCCAACTGTTTAGCTAAAATTTGCGTCTAATATCAAATCAAATTTTATTAGTCACATGTGCTGAATACAACAGGTGTAGACCTTACAATGAAATGCATACTTACAAGCCCCTAACCAACAATGCAGTTGAAAAAAATCCAAATAAGAATAAGAAATAAAAGTAACAAGTAATTAAAGAGCAGCAGTAAAATAACAATAGCGAGACTACTGTATATACAGGGGGGTACTGGTACAGAGTCAATGTTAGTTGAGGAAAGATGTACAGGTAGGTAGTTATTAAAGTGACTATGCATAGATGATAACAACAGAGAGTAGCAGCGGTGTAAAAGAGGGGGGGGGGGGGGAATACACATAGTCTGGGTAGCCATTTGATTAGGTGCTCAGGAGTCTTATGGCTTGGAGGTAGAAACTGTTTAGAAGCCTCTTGGACCTAGACTTGGCGCTCCGGTACCACTTGCCGTGCGGTAGCAGAGAGAACAGTCTATGACTAGGGTGGCTGGAGTCTGACAATTTTTAGAGCCTTCCTCTGACACCGCCTGGTATAGAGGTTCTGGATGGCAGGAAGCTTGGCCCCAGTGATGTACTGGGCCGTTCGCACTACCCTCTGTAGTGCCTTGCGGTCGGAGGCCGATAACTGCCATACCAGGCATTGATGCAAACAGTCAGGATGCTCTCGATGGTGCAGCTGTAAAACCTTTTGAGGATCTGAGGACCCTTGCCAAATCTTTTCAGTCTCCCGAGGGGGAATAGGTTTTGTCGTGCGCTCTTCACGACTGTCTTGGTGTGCTTGGACCATGTTAGTTTGTTGGTGATGTGGACACCAAGGAACTTGAAGCTCTCAACCTGCTCCACTGCAGCCCCGTCGATGAGAAAGGGGGCGTGCTTGGCCCTCTTTTTCCTGTAGTTCACAATCATCTCCTTTGTCTTGATCACGTTGAGGGAGAAGTTGTTGTCCTGATACCACACAGCCAGGTCTCTGACCTCCTCCCTATAGGTTGTCTCGTCGTTGTCGGTGATCAGGCCTACCACTGTTGTGCCATCGGCAATCTTAATGATGGTGTTGGAGTTGTGCTTGGCCTTGAATCTTGAGTGAACAGGGAGTACAGGAGGGGGCTGAGCACGCACCCCTGAGGGGCCCCTGTGTTCAAGATCAGTGTTGCGGATGTGTTGTTACCAACCCTTACCACCTGGGGGCGGTCCCTCAGGAAGTCCAGGATCCAGTTGCAGAGGGAGGTGTTTAGTCCCAGGGTCAGCTTATTGATGAGCTTTGAGGATACTATGGTGTTGAACGCTGAGCTGTAGTCAATAAATAGCATTCTCACATAGGTGTTCCTTTTGTCCAGGTGTGAATGAGCAGTGTGGAGTACAATAGAGATTGCATCATCTGTGGATCTGTTGGGGCGATATGCAAATTGTAGTGGGTCTAGGGTTTCTGGGATAATGGTGTTAATGTGAGCCATGACCAGCCTTTCAAAGCACTTCATTAGTCCTGTATTGACGCTTTGCCTGTTTGATGGTTCGTCGAAGGGCATAGCGGGATTTCTTATAAGCTTCCGGGTTAGAGTCCCGCTCCTTGAAAGCGGCAGCTCTAGTCTTTAGCTCAGTGTGGATGTTGCCTGTAATCCATGGCTTCTGGTTGGGGTATGTACGTACGGTCACTGTGGAGACGACGTCATCGTTGCACTTATTGATGAAGCCAATGACTGATGTGGTGTACTGCTCAATGCCATCGGAGGAATCCTGGAACATATTCCAGTCTGTGCTAGCACAACCGTTCTGTAGCTTAGCATCTGCTTCATCTGACCATTTTTTATTGATCTTATCACTGGTGCTTCCTGCTTTAATTTTTGCTTGTAAGCAGGAATCAAGAGGATAGAATTATGGTCAGATTTGCCAAATGGATGGCGAGGAAGAGCTTTGTATGCTTCTCTATATGTGGAGTAAAGGTGGTCCAGAGTTGTTTTCCCTCTGGTTGCACATTTAACATGCTGATAGAAATTTGGTAAAAACGGATTTAAGTTTCCCTGCATTAAAGTCCCCGGCTACTAGCAGCTTTGCCTCTGGGTGAGCGTTTTCTTGTTTGCTTATGGTGAAATACAGCTCATTCAATGCTGTCTTAGTGCCAGCCTCTGACAGTGGTGGTATGTGAACAGCTACAAAAAATACAGATGAGAAGTAGATAGTGTGGTCTACAGCTTATCATGAGATACTCTACCTCAGGCGAGCAGTAGCTTGAGACTTCCTTAGATATCGTGCACCAGCTCTTATTTACAAAAATACATAGTCCGCCGCCACTTGTCTTACCAGACGCCGCTGTTCTGTCCTGCCAGTGCAGCGTATAACCAGTCAGCTGTATGTTGATAGTGTTGTCGTTCAGCCACGACTCCACAAAGCATAAGATATTACAGTTTTTAATGTCCCGTTGGTAGTTTAATCTACCACGTAGATCATATATTTCATTGTCCATGTTGCACCTGCTAGCAGAATGGAAGGAAGTTGGGGTTTATTCGATCGCCTACGAATTCTCAGAAGGCAGTCCACCCGCCGGCCCCTTTTTCTCTGCCTCCTCTTCCCGCAAATCACGGGGATCTGGGCCTGTTCCCGAGAAAGCAGTATATCGTTCGCATCGGCCTCGTCAGACTCGTTAAAGGAAAAAAAGGATTCTGCTAGTCTGTGATGAGTAATCGCAGTCCTGATGTCCAGAAGTTATTTTCGGTCATAAGAGATCATAGCAGCAACATTATGTACAAAATAAGGAAAAAAATATGTTACAAACAACGCAAATAAATGAACAACAAAGCACAATCGGTTGGGGGCACGTAAAACATCTGCCTTCTCCGGCGCAATCTTACCAGTATGCAAAAAATGTAAGAACACATTTATTGAGTGAATAATGCAGCATACATTCTTTCTTGAGTAAGGCAGCTGCAAAATACAGGTGTTTCAGAGCTTTCTGTGGTGAAGGGGCAGCCAGTGTGAAATACAGAGAGTAGGCGTTGGTAATCTTGTTCAGTTGCGCTGTGATTGGCTCAGTGTTCTGTCACTCTGTCACTGCAGAATGTACAGGAAGAGCTAGGCAGTTCAAGCCCCCTTGGGTGCTGCCATAGATTTACATTAGAAATGCCCATCCAAGAAGGCTCAAGGTCATTGGCCACAGATAAAATTACATCAAATCACGTTACATCTACCGTAGCTTTAATTGGACTGATCACGTCAACATCACACTTTCAAAATCTTAGCTAGCAAACTAGAAAATGAGTCATCATCATGAATCACGTCGACAATCCACTGGCAAATCCTTTTCAATCCTTTTCATATGAAGAGAAATTATAGATAAAATGTATCGGTGCTCACCGGCCATTGGACATAAACATTACACAAGTCGGAAATCTCAAATTCAACAATGAGTGGTTTGGAAGGAATCAGTGGCTAACTCCAAGCGTTGCAAAGCAATCACTATTTTGCATCCCCTGCCTGCTATTCGGTGGTGAGGGTTTGTGGTCCAAGTCTGGGTTTCTTTTCAAAACTTAAAAGGATAAACATTCACACTCAACACCATGGGCCAGAAAAGGTTGAATACCTTGGCCACTCTCCTTCTTGGTCAAATAGCCCTTACACAGCCTGAAGGTGTGTTTTGGATCATTGTTCTGTTGAAAAACAACTGATAGTCCCACTAAGCTCAAACCAAATGGGATGGCATATCGCTGCAGAATGCTGTGGTAGCCATGCTGGTTAAGTGTGCCTTGAATTCTAAATCAATCACAGACAGTGTAACCAGCAAAGCACCCCCACATCTCCCCCTCCATGCTTCACGGTGGGAATCACACATGCGGAGATCATCCGTTCACCGACTCTGCGTCTCACATAGACACGGCAGTTGGAACCAAAAATCTCACTTTTGGACTCATCAGACCAAAGGACAGATTTCTACCAATCTAATGTCCATTGCTCATGTTTCTTAGACCAGGCAAGTCTCTTCTTATTACTGGTGTTCTTTAGTAGTGATTTCTTTTCAGTAATTTGACCATGAAGGCCTGATTCATGCAGTCTCCTCTGAACAGTTGATGTTGAGATGTGTCTGTTACTTGAACTCTGAAGCATTTATTTGGGCGGCAATCTGAGGTGCAGTTCATTGCCCATTTCTGAGGCTGGTAACTCTTATGAACTTATCCTCTGCAGCAGAACTAACTCTGGGTCTTCCTTTCCAGTGGCGGTCTTCATGAGAGCCAGATTTATCATAGCGTTTGAACAGGAGACAAAGGGCTGTGAGACAAAGGTTTAATCCTAGATACATGGAAAGTGGGATGTATACGGAGCTTACGGGGCAACAGAAGACGAACAGCAGAGAGGCTAAGGATTTTAGAGATGGGGAAATTACCAATAAATCGGGGGGAACGTTTTCGAGATTCCAATCAGAGGGGCAGATCACGGGTGGACAGCCATACCCTCTGCCCGGGCCGATAGCGGTGCGCCGGGTTCCTGGGGGCGATCCACTTGTCACCGATACCTGGAGGTGGTCTTAAGAAGAGCGGACCGGGTTCTCTTCCAGATACGCCGACAGCGGCGGACGAACATCTGGGCCGAGGGTATGCCGACCTCTTCCTCAGGGAAGAGTTGAGGCTGGTAAACCAAGAAACACTCGAACGGTGAGAGTCCAGTGGCCGAGCAGGGAAGGGACTCCACCCACACAAGTTGCTGGCTCCAGGTGGTGGGGTTGGCAGAGACGAGGCAGCGAAGAGTAGTCTCCAGGTCCTGATTGGCTCGCTCCAATTGGCCGTTGGACTGAAACCTGGAGGACAGGCTGGCCGATGACCCAATGAGGGTGCAGAATGCCTTGCAGAACCTGGACGAGTTCCCCGATTGGAGACCATGTCGACCAGAAGTCCATGGATCTGGAAGACGTGCTGCACAGTATATTTTACATTTGTTATCTCCTTGGCTGAGGTTAACTTTGGAAGGTGAATGAAATGTGCAGCTTTGGAAAACCTGTCCACCACAGTGGACGGTGGTGTTGCCATCTGACGGAGGGAACCAGTGACAAAGTCCAGGGACATATGAGACCAGGGGTGATGAGGAACAGGGAGTGATTGAAGGAGGCCAGCTGGAGCTTGGCGCAGAGTCATGTTCTGTGTGCACACAGTGCAGGCGGCAAGGAATGCGGAGACGTCTTGAACCATGGTGAGCCACCAAAAGCGTTGGCGGATGAAAGCCAGGGTCCGATGGGAGCAGGGATGACAGGTGAGTTTAGAGGAATGGGCCCATTCCAAGACCGGGGACCGGGATGAATCTGGGACGAACATCCGGCTGGGAACGCTGCGCCTTGCGGACCCGGCTCTCAATACCCCAGACTAGTGTAGCTGCTAGACAGGAGTTAGGGGGGATGGTATCAGAGTCAGTTGGTGTAGAAGCGGTATTATACAGGCCGGAGAGGGCGTCAGGCTTCACATTCTTGGACCCAGGGCGGTAGGCAATGGTAAAATTGAATAGAGTGAATGACAGAGCCCAACGAGCCTGCTTTGGGTTGAGCCGCTTGGTGGTGTGGAGATATTCCAAATTCTTATGGTCGGTCCACACTAAGAATGGATGTTCCGCCCCTTCGAGCCAGTGCCTCCACTCCTCCAGTGCCATCTTGACCGCCAGAAGTTCCCGATTTCCCACGATATAGTTCCTCTCAGAGAAATTGAGACGATGGGAGAGGAAATGCAGGGATGCAGCTTTTGGTCCTGGACAGAATGCTTGGACAGGATGGCCCCCACTCCAATGTCCATGGCGTCAACCTCCACCACGAACTGACGGGATAGGTCTGGATGGATTAGGCAGGGGGCTGTGGTGAAACGATGCTTCAGATCCAGAAAGCCCTGTCAGCAGCTGGGGACCACATGAACGGAACCTTGGGAGAGGTGAGTGCAGAGAGGGGGTGGGGGGCAGGGTGCTGTAATCCCGGTTAAAGCGGCTGTAGAAATGAGCAAATCCCAGGACGAAAATTGGGGTTGGGGCCAATCCAGCGCTTCTCTCACTTGTCAGGATCCATCTGAATATTCCCTGCAAAGGTGACGTACCCAGAAAGGAGATATTTGAACGATTAACATTTCTCCGCTTTAACAAACAACTGGTTCTCCAGGAAGCGCTGGAGGACTGTCGGACATGGAGAACATGCTTTTGATCTGACCGGGAAAGACAAGGATGTCGTCGAGATAAACAAACACAAACCGGTTACACATGTCACAGAGTACATCGTTGACCAGGGCCTGGAACACTGTGGGAGCATTGGTCAGACCAAATGGAAAAACCATGTACTCGAAGTGTCCGTAAGCCATGTTGAAGGCTGTCTTCCATTCATCTCCTTCCTATATCCGAACCAGGTGGTGGCGTTCCGAAGGCCAAACTTTGAAAAGGTGGTCACCCCCTGGAGAGGCTCGAAAGCCGAGGAGAGGAGTGGTAAGGGGTAACAATTCTTAACATTGATGTCATTGAGGCCCTGGTAGTCGATACACAGGCACAGGGTTTTGTCCTTCTTTTTCACAAAGAAAAACCCTGCGCCGGCAGGGGAGGCAGAAGGACGCATGATCATGGCAGCTAGAGAGTCCTCAATGTATACTTCTATGGTCTTGGTCTCCGTGCCAAACAGGGAATAAAGCCAACCCTGAGGTGGCGTGGTGCCCGGGAGGAGGTCAATAGCGCAATCGTAGGGTCGATGCGGAGGAAGGGATGTGGCATGTGCCTTGTTGAAAACCTCCTGGAGGTCCTGGTACTCCGCGGGAACGGCGGAGAGTTCCGAGGCTTTTCCCAACCCCGAAGAAGGATGTCCCAGGGCAGGCTGAGCCACCTTAAGACAATCTACATGGTGGAACGGGCTCAAACCCAGGATAGAACCAGTAGCCCAGTCCATCAGGGGGTTGTTAGAACCAGTAGCCCAGTCGATCAGGGGGTGGTGCCTCTGGAGCCATGAAAATACAAAAACCACAGGTGTATGAGGAGATTCAATTAGTAGAAACTGTATGGACTCACTGTGATTACCCGACACTCGCAGGTTAAAACCTCTACCGACCCACCCTCCCGGATCCGGGATCCTCCTCATCAGAAACGCTGACTAGCATAGCCTAGCATAGCGCCACAAGTAAATAATAGCATATAAATATCATGAAATCACAAGTCCAATACAGCAAATGAAAGATAAACATCTTGTGAATCCAGCCAACATGTCCGATTTTTAAAATGTTTTACAGCGAAAACACAACATATATTTATGTTAGCTCACCACAATAGCCCAAAACACAACGCCATTTTTTCACCGCAAAGATATCTTTCACAAAACCCACAAATAGAGATAAAATGAATCACTAACCTTTGAACAACTTCATCAGATGACAGTCTTATAACATCATGTTATACAATACATTTATGTTTTGTTCGAAAATGTGCATATTTATAGCTACAAATCCTGGTTTTACATTGTGAACATGGCGCCAAAATGCTCCAAATTGTCCGGAGAAATTTTAGAGAGTCACGTAAATCTAACAGAAAAACTCATCATAAATTTTGCTGAAAATACATGTTGGACATATAATTAAAGATACACTGGTTCTTAATGCAACCGCTGTGTTAGATTTAAAAAAAAATACTTTAGTAAAAAGCACAGCATACAATAATCAGAGACAGCGCTCAGCCATTCTCCGCCATGTTGGAGTCAACATATTCAACAAAAATACGAAATAACATCATAAATATTCTCTTACCTTTGATGAACTTTCATCAGAATGCAGTGCCAGGAATCCTTGTTCCAAAATAAATTGTTGTTTTGTTTTAGAATGTCCATTTCTTCTGTCGAATTAGCAACTTTGGCTAGCATGGTGTAGCTCACGTGTCCATGAAAGTATGACGCATGGAAAGAGAAAAGAAAAATTCAAAAAGTGATAATAAAAGTCGAATAAACTGGTCAAACTCAGTTGAGAATCCATCTTTAGGATGTTTTTCTCGTATGTATCAAATAACGTCCCAGACGGAGCATTTCTTCGTGTCTACCTAAGGCATTGCAGACAACGATATGGTGCACCCAGGTGCGCAGCAAAATACTGCCAATATGGCTGACCTGTCACTCCAAAAGCTCTCATTCGGTCCCACATCAGGCTAGACACCTCATTCAACGTTCTACTGCCTGCCAAATGAGTTCTGTTTTACTCACAGTATAATTCAAACAGTTTTAGAAACTTCAGAGTGTTTTCTATCCAATAGTAATAATAATAATATGCATATCATATGATCTAGAACAGAGTACGAGGCCGTTTAATTTGGGCACAATTTTTTCCCAAAGTGAAAATAGCACCCCCTATTAAGAAGAAGTTTTAAGGGAACCGTACTGTGAGTTTCCCTGCCAATCCAAAGCTTTGGCGTCCATGGTAATAGAGAGGAGTTGAGTAGAGATACCCAGCTCAGATACCAGGGTAGCGTGCAGGAAGCTCTCGTCAGCCCCAGAGTCAATGAGCACCCGGAAAGATTTTGACCGGTCACCCCACAGCAGGATAGCATGGAGATGAGTGCAAGTAATGGGAGTTTGGAGACTCCCTGTATGGTCCACCAGTGTACCCGTACCTACTGACGAGTCTGGTCTTTTACTGTACAGGTGAAAATGTAATGTCCTTTAGTACCACAATACAGGCAGCTGTTGGAGCTCAGCCTGCGTAAACGTTCACTAGGAGACAATCTATCCCTGCCCATTTGCATGATCTCAGGAGGAGACAATTCACCACTCCCCGATGATCCCCGACAGGGCTCGGGTGATTTTGCATTTTCTCAGGAATGCAGGCGCCGGGGACTTCCGGTGTGCTTCAAATGCGAGGGAGAAAGTGCAGACAAGCGAGTGTGGCTGAGAACAGACCTCCTCTCCCTCCTGCGTCATCGATCCTTATTAAGGATATGAGAGAGTCGAGGTCCCTGGGTATAAATACACAGGGGATAATGGGGAAAAATAGGAGACACCTGGTGGGGGGTGGAGACAAGCACAAGACAGGTGAAACAGATCAGGGTGTGACAAAAACCCTGAAATGAGTAGGTGTGTCCAAACTTTTGACTGGTACTGTATATATAGTTGAAGTCGGAAGTTTACATACACCTTAGCCAAAAACATTTAAACTCTGTTTTTCACAATTCCTGACATTTAATCCTAGTAAAAATGCCCTGTCTTAGATCAGTTAGGATCACCAGTTTATTTTAAGAATGTGAAATGTCAGAATAATAGTAGAGAGAATGATTTATTTCAGCTTTTGTTTCTTTCATCACATTCCCAGTGGTTCAGAAGTTTACTAACACTCAATTAGTATTTGGTAGCATTGCCTTTAAATTGTTTAACTTGGGTCAAACGTTTCAGATAGCCTTCCACAAGCTTCCCACAATAAGTTGGGTGCATTTTAGCCCGTTCCTCCTGACAGAGCTGGTGTAACGGAGTCAGGTTTGTAGGCCTCCTTGCTCGCATACGCTTTTTCAGTTCTGCCCTGTGGATTCTTCCTTGCTGAGCGGCCTTTCAGGTTATGTCGATATAGGACTCATTTTACTGTGGATATAGATACTTTTGTGCCTGTATCCTCCAGAATCTTCACAAGGTCCTTTGCTGTTGTTCTGGGATTGATTTGCACTTTTCGCACCAAGGTACGTTCATCTCTAGGAGACAGAACACGTCTCCTTCCTGAGCGGTTTGATGGCTGCGTGGTCCCATGGTGTTTATACTTGCATACTATTGTTTGTACAGATGAACGTGGTACCTTCAGGCATTTTGAAATTGCTCACAAGGATGAACCAGACTTGTTGAGGTCTACAATTTTTTTTCAGAGGTCTTGGCTGATTTCTTTTGATTTTCCCATGATGTCAAGTAAAGAGGCACTGAGTTTGAAGGTAGGTATTGAAATACATCCACAGGTACACCTCCAATTGACTCAAATGATTTTAATTAGCCTATCAGCCTATCAGATGCTTCTAAAGCCATGACATAATTTTCTGGAATTTTCCAAGTTGTTTAAAGGCACAGTCAACTTAGTGTATGTAAACTTCTGACCCACTGGAATTGTGACAGTGAGTTATAAGTGAAATAATCGGTCTGTAAACAATTGTTGTAAAAATTACTTGTGTCATGCACAAAGTAGATATCCTAACCGACTTGCCAAAACTATAGTTTGTTAACAAGACATTTGTGGAGTGGTTGAAAAACTAGTTTTAATTCCTCCAACCTAAGTGTATGTATTTCTTAAGTTATCATGGACACAGGGTTGCAAAGGGAGGGTATATTACTAGCAACTTCCTAAATGTTATGTGGCGTTTTGGGGTTCTTCAGATTATTTTTATTTTTTATTTTTTTTGTTTCACCTTTATTTAACCAGGTAGGCTAGTTGAGAACAAGTTCTCATTTGCAACTGCGACCTGGCCAAGATAAAGCATAGCAGTGTGAACAGACAACAACACAGAGTTACACATGGAGTAAACAATAAACAAGTCAATAACATGGTAGAAAAAAAAGAGAATCTATATACAATGTGTGCAAAAGGCATGAGGTAGGCAATAAATCGAATAATTACAATTTAGCAGATTAACACTGGAGTGATAAATCATCAGATGATCATGTGCAAGAAGAGATACTGGTGTGCAAAAGAGCAGAAAAATAAATAAATAAAAGCAGTATGGGGGGTGAGGTAGGTAAATTGGGTGGGTAGTTTACAGATGGACTATGTACAGCTGCAGCGATCGGTTAGCTGCTCGGATAGCAGATTTTTAAAGTTGTTGAGTGTCACGAATCCCGCTTCCTGAGTCTGGGTTTGCCTGTGTGTCTGTCCTGGAGTGTGTTTCAGGTGTCCTGGAACGCACCCTGTCTGGTTGCCGGGCGAATTAGCTCATTGGGAGATTGATTTCACCCGCACCTGTTTCCCGTCAGTAATCTGCACACCTGTCCTGATCATCATCTCTACCCTTCAAAAGCTCTGACCTGACTTCCATTCCCTGCCGGATCGTTAGCCATGAACAGTATGTTGTGCCTGAGTACCAGACTCCAGTTGGATAGAATTTGTTTTGTTGTTTTCATTTACGTATTGCTTGCCTTGAACTTACCTCCGTTTGTTTTGCCTTCAGTTACTCACCTGGATCATTCACTCCATTCCCGCCTGGTTGACAGAGGATTCTACTACTACATTGGATTCACCTATTTCCTCTCATCTACTCACCACCGCTGCCCGCTACGCCATCTGGATATATCTACCTTTTCACATTTCACTGTAAATAAATACTCACCTTCTTCCTACGCTCCTTGTCCTGGTCTGCTTCTGGGTTCGATCTTGAAAGATCGTGACAGTTGAGGGAGATAAAAAGTCTCCAACTTCAGAGATTTTTGCAATTCGTTCCAGTCGCAGGCAGCAGAGAACTGGAAGGAAAGGCGTCCAAATGAGGTTTTGGCTTTAGGGATGATCAGTGAGATACACCTGCTGGAGCGCGTGCTACGGGTGGGTGTAGCCATCGTGACCAGTGAACTGAGATAAGGCGGCACTTTACCTAGCATAGCCTTGTAGATGACCTGGAGCCAGTGGGTCTGACGACGAACATGTAGCGAGGGCCAGCCGACTAGGGCATACAGGTCGCAGTGGTGGGTCGTATAAGGTGCTTTAGTAACAAAACGGATGGCACTGTGATAAACTGCATCCAGTTTGCTGAGTAGAATATTGGAAGCTATTTTGTAGATGACATCGCCGAAGTCGAGGATCGGTAGGATAGTCAGTTTTACTAGGGTAAGTTTGGCGGCGTGAGTGAAGGAGGCTTTGTTGCGGAATAGAAAGCCGACTCTAGATTTGATTTTGGATTGGAGATGTTTGATATGAGTCTGGAAGGAGAGTTTGCAGTCTAGCCACACACCTAGGTACTTATAGATGTCCACATATTCTAGGTCGGAACCGTCCAGGGTGGTGATGCTAGTCGGGCGTGCGGGTGCAGGCAGCGAACGGTTGAAAAGCATGCATTTGGTTTTACTAGCGTTTAAGAGCAGTTGGAGGCCACGGAAGGAGTGTTGTATGGCATTGAAGCTCGTTTGGAGGTTAGATAGCACAGTGTCCAAGGAAGGGCCGGAAGTATACAGAATGGTGTCATCTGCGTAGAGGTGGATCAGGGAATCGCCCGCAGCAAGAGCAACATCATTGATGTATACAGAGAAAAGAGTCGGCCCGAGAATTGAACCCTGTGGTACCCCTATAGAGACTGCCAGAGGACCGTACAACATGCCCTCCGATTTGACACACTGAACTCTGTCTGCAAAGTAGTTGGTGAACCAGGCAAGGCAGTCATTAGAAAAACCGAGGCTACTGAGTCTGCCGATAAGAATATGGTGATTGACAGAGTCGAAAGCCTTGGCCAGGTCGATGAAGATGGCTGCACAGTAATGTCTTTTATCGATGGCGGTTATGACATCGCTTAGTAACTTGAGCGTGGCTGAGGTGCACCCGTGACCGGCTCGGAAACCGGATTGCACAGCGGAGAAGGTACGGTGGGATTCGAGATGGTCAGTGATCTGTTTGTTGACTTGGCTTTCGAAGACCTTAGATAGGCAGGGCAGGATGGATATAGGTCTGTAACAGTTTGGGTCCAGGGTGTCTCCCCCTTTGAAGAGGGGGATGACCGCGGCAGCTTTCCAATCCTTGGGGATCTCAGATGATACGAAGGAGAGGTTGAACAGGCTGGTAATAGGGGGTGCGACAATGGCGGCGGACAGTTTCAGAAATAGGGGGTCCAGATTGTCAAGCCCAGCTGATTTGTATGGGTCCAGGTTTTCCAGCTCTTTCAGAACATCTGCTATCTGGATATGGGTAAAGGAGAAGCTGGGGAGGCTTGGGCGAGTAGCAGCGGGGGGGGCGGGGCTGTTGGCCAAGGTTGGAGTCGCCAGGAGGAAGGCATGGCCAGCCATTGAGAAATGTTTGTTGAAGTTTTCGATTATCATGGACTTATCAGTGGTGACCGTGTTACCTAGCCTCAGTGCAGTGGGCAGCTGGGAGGAGGTGCTCTTGTTTTCCATGGACTTTACAGTATCCCAGAACTTTTTGGAGTTAGAGCTACAGGATGCAAATTTCTGCTTGAAAAAGCTGGCCTTTGCTTTCCTGACTGACTGCGTGTATTGGTTCCTGACTTCCCTGAACAGTTGCACATCGCAGGGGCTCTTCGATGCTATTGCAGTTCGCCACAGGATGTTTTTGTGCTGGTCGAGGGCAGTCAGGTCTGGAGTGAACCAAGGGCTATATCTGTTCTTGGTTCTGCATTTTTTGAACGGAGCATGCTTGTCTAATATGGTGAGGAAGTAACTTTTAAAGAATGACCAGGCATCCTCAACTGACGGGATGAGGTCAATATCCTTCCAGGGTACCCGGGCCAGGTCGATTAGAAAGGCCTGCTCGCAGAAGTGTTTTAGGGAGCGTTTGACAGTGATGAGGGGTGGTCGTTTGACCGCGGACCCGTGGCGGATACAGGCAATGAGGCAGTGATCGCTGAGATCTTGATTGAAGACAGCAGAGGTGTATTTGGAGGGCAAGTTGGTCAGGATAATGTCTATTAGGGTGCCCATGTTTACAGATTTAGGGTTGTACCTGGTGGGTTCCTTGATGATTTGTGTGAGATTGAGGGCATCAAGCTTAGATTGTAGGACTGCCGGGGTGTTAAGCATATCCCAGTTTAGGTCACCTAACAGAACAAACTCTGAAGCGCCCTGGCGAGCGATCAATTCACAGATGATGTCCAGGGCACAGCTGGGAGCTGAGGGGGGTCGGTAGCAGGCGGCAACAGTGAGAGACTTATTTCTGGAGAGATTAATTTTTAAAATTAGAAGTTCGAACTGTTTGGGCATAGACCTGGAAAGTATGACAGAACTTTGCAGGCTATCTCTGCAGTAGATTGCAACTCCTCCCCCTTTGGCAGTTCTATCTTGACGGAAAGTGTTATAGTTGGGTATGGAAATCTCAGAATTTTTGGTGGCCTTCCTAAGCCAGGATTCGGACACGGCAAGGACATCAGGGTTGGCAGAGTGTGCTAAAGCGGTGAGTAAGGCAAACTTAGGGAGGAGGCTTCTGATGTTGACATGCATGAGGCCACGGCTTTTTCGATCACAGAAGTCAACAAATGAGGGTGACTGGGGACATGCAGGGCCTGGGTTTACCTCCACATCACCCGAGGAACAGAGGAGTAGTAGGATGAGGGTGCGGCTAAAGGCTATCAAAACTGGTCGCCTAGAGCGTTGGGGACAAGGAATAAAAGGAGCAGATTTATGGGCGTGGTAGAATAGATTCTGGGCATAATGTGCAGACCAGGGTATGGTGGGGCACGGGTACAGCGGAGGCAAGCCCAGGCACTGGGTGATGATAAGAGAGGTTGTATCTCTGGACATGCTGGTCTCAATGGGTGAGGTCACCGCATGTGTGGGGGTGGGACAAAGGAGGTATCAGAGGTACGGAGAGTGGAACTACGGGGTCCATTGCAAACCAAAACAATGATAACTTTGATAACGTGATAACGGGGTCCATTGCAAACCAAAACAATGATAACGTGCCCCACATTGCTATGCAGACGACACACAATTAATCTTCTCCTTTCCCCCCTCTGATAACCAGGTGGTGAATCGCATCTCTGCATGTCTGGCAGACATATCAGTGTGGATGACGGATCACCACCTCAAGCTGAACCTCGGCAAGACGGAGCTGCTCTTCCTCCCGGGGAAAGACTGCCCGTTCCATGATCTCGCCATCCCGGTTGACAACTCCATTGTGTCCTCCTCCCAGAGTGCTAAGAACCTTGGCGTGATCCTGGACAACACCCTGTCGTTCTCAACTAACATCAAGGCGGTGGCCCGTTCCTGTAGGTTCATGCTCTACAACATTCGCAGAGTACGACCCTGCCTCACGCAGGAAGCGGCGCAGGTCCTAATCCAGGCACTTGTCATCTCCCGTCTGGATTACTGCAACTCGCTGTTGGCTGGGCTCCTTGCCTGTGCCATTAAACCCCTACAACTCATCCAGAACGCCGCAGCCCGTCTGGTGTTCAACTTTCCCAAGTTCTCTCACGTCACCCCGCTCCTCCGCTCTCTCCACTGGCTTCCAGTTGAAGCTCGCATCCGCTACAAGACCATGGTGCTTGCCTACGGAGCTGTGAGGGGAATGGCACCTCCGTACCTTCAGGCTCTGATCAGGCCCTACACCCAAACAAGGGCACTGCGTTCATCCACCTCTGGCCTGCTCGCCTCCCTACCTCTGAGGAAGTACAGTTCCCGCTCAGCCCAGTCAAAACTGTTCGCTGCTCTGGCACCCAAATGGTGGAACAAACTCCCTCACGACGCCAGGTCAGCGGAGTCAATCACCACCTTCCGGAGACACCTGAAACCCCACCTCTTTAAGGAATACCTAGGATAGGATAAAGTAATCCTTCTAACCCCCCCCCCCCCTTAAAAGAGTTAGATGCACTATTGTAAAGTGGTTGTTCCACTGGATATCATAAGGCTGAATGCACCAATTTGTAAGTCGCTCTGGATAAGAGCGTCTGCTAAATGACTTAAATGTAAATGTAAATGTAAATAACTAGCCTGAACAACAGTATGCAAGGCATATTGATATTTGAGAGAGACATACAATAAGGCATAAAGAGATTGCAGGTCTTGATTGGGAGAGCTAGCTAAAACAACAGGTGAGATAACAGCAGCTAGTCAGCTAACACAGCAACAGCAGGTAAAAATGGCGACGACTAGGCAGAGAGGGTCGGATTAACTACACACAGATCCTGAGTTAAAGCACAGAGCCGACAGATAAAACACAAATAAACAGAATGGAGTACCGTGAATTAATGGACAGTCAAGCAGGCATCAGCTATGTAGCCAAGTGATCATAGTGTCCAGGGGGCAGCCGTAGATGGAGCAGGGAGGCCTCCACTAAGCTAGCACGCGGCGTTTTAAAGTTAGTAGCCCGGGGGTGGTCTGCTCAGACGGAGGGGGTCTGCTCAGACGGAGGCCGGTTGAGGGCACAGCGGATGGGGTATTCGTCTGCAGACCAGACGTGGTCGTGTCGACAGAGAATCCAAGCAGGATGGCGATGGCGAAAGAGAGGTTGTGAATTGTAGAATTGTGTTTGCTAACTGGTGCTAGCTTCGTGGCAGTGGCGCTAGCTGCGCTAGCTGCAAGCTAGCTGTGAGGATCAGAAGTAGTGGCTCAGGGATTACGGCAGGAATCCGGCGTTGTTGTCGAGAGACAGTCCGATGCTGGTAAATTGGTGAGTAATTCTGCTCTTCGTGCGGTGACGTTGATAAACCAGTCGTGGATTAGTAGGATTCCAAGTTGCTCCAGGTAGCTAGTAGGCCAGGGTTAGCAGAAGGGGCCTTCAGCGGACGTCACGCCTGAGGGGCCTGTTGGAATCCTCGGGCAGATTATGTCAGTATTCCAGTCGTAGAGGATCGGTGGGGTTCCGTGCCCCGTACCGGCAGTAGAAGGGGTCCGGATATTGTAACCCAGGAGTGGGCTTCGGTGGTAGCCCAGGAGCCCTAGCCAGGCTAGCTTCAAGCTAATTGGTGCTTGCTCCGGGATGGAAACGCTAGCCAGGAGTAGTCACCCGGGATTACGGTTAGCTAGTTGCGAAGAACCAGATGAAAATGTTCAGAGTCTGCGGTAGGAATCCGGGGATATGGAGAGAAAAGAAATAGGTCCGCTATGCTCTAGTTTGAGTCATGTTGTACGAACTGGCGAGAGCTTTCCGAGCTAAAGGTTAGCTGATGACCGCTAGCAGTGGTTTCCTGACTGATAGCTGGTAGGTAGTTAGCTGGCTAGCTTCAGTTGAGGGATTCCAGATCCGAAGTAAATAAAAATACTTTACAAAAAAAACAGATCCACACCACGTTGGGTGAGGCTGGTTGCAGGACAGTATTTAGAAGTTGAGGTTTAGGAAAATATTTTAAAAGATATGCGAAGAGAAAGATATTAAAAGATATAAACAAGGGACACGACAGGACAAAGCCAGAGACGTCTGACTGCTACGCCATCTTGGATCTATTGGATCTATTATCACAGGTGGCTGTAATTATCTCTGGTCCTTCTAACATTGTGGCCTTCTAACATGTAAAATATATAACATAATCAAATAGGTAGATTTGTAAGTAAAAAATGTAATCACAAAGCTGTAAAACCTTCTCCTAAATATAAACCATGAATTTAGTGAATACCATTGGTGTTTAATATGAGGGTTTCAACATGAAATATACTTTATGTTTTTTTAACACACAGTTATTTATTTTGCTATATCGATATGTCTTTGTTGTAAATGTTTTGGCACCAAATAGGTGGCAGTAGTGAAAAAGTGAATAGTTGCAGAGTTAATTGAAATAATGCCATTGTTGATTAGATGTTTTTTGCATTTTTGCATTTTCTCTTTGACCATATGGTCTATCCACTAGAAACTCATGTAGAGATATAAAAAAGTAATACTATATGAATACATTTTTTTTAAAGTTATTCAAGTATAAATTAACAAAGTTACCATAGATTGCCATAGATTACCCGTTAATTACCAAAATTACTGAAGATTCTGGTAACTTTGGTAAATTACTGGTAGTACATGGATGTTTTCATGGAAATTACAGATGCTATGAATTTCTATAAAACGTATATTCTTGAAATCTAAAAGTAATGGTGTATCCATTGTTTCAAAAACAGTTGTTTCAATAACCCTCCTGACTTTCTAAAATAATGGTAGAAGTTTTTTGTTCCTTTTTAGACACTACTTGGCTTCTCGTACACATCTCTGTTTATAATGCGTTTTATGATTTCCCTTCACTTTGTGTTTGATATTAGCCTCATATTTACAGTTCAATCCAAAATCTCGATCCAAGCTGTTGTGTTTCAAATGAGTCCGTAATGTACTATGAAATAAGTAATGTATTTTAGTGCTTTAAAGCAGTATGTCTATGATTAGCAATAAATGGCAATTGTTTTGATATGTAACACAAGAATAAAAAACATGAGCTGGCGCACACCCAGAAAAAATATTTTGTGTGGAGGTGCTGATTAATGGCGAAAAAACTGTAAACTCTAAAAATATAGAGAGTCGCACACTCCATATATAAACTGTGCCTTCTTCAGAGAAGGCACAGTGATGCCGAAATGTTGAAGATTTACCCAATAAATTACTGAGAGTTTATAAATGGAGTGTGCGACTCTCTTTATTTATTTTATTTTTATTACAAGGAAATAAATATTTTACTTACAAATATACACATGACAATACTTTTGCTTGAAGCCCATGCAGTAATCCATTTTCTGGGATGAATCTCAAGCATGATGGTAATAAATATGAACCATTGTTATGTATCCATTTTTGTTTCCTTTGTCTTTTGATCAACATGAACACACAAACTCACTGTAATAACTAACATTTGTCCAAAAGAGACAAATGTCAAACAAACTGATTTTGATTGTGTGTGGCTGCTAGTCTTTATCAGAAACTACTTCAACAACGGTATGGCTTAATCCTTTTGCAATTTAACATTGTTGATAGGACTTGTTACGGCTGATTTCCTCCTCTCCGTCTGAAGAGGAGGTGTAGGGATCGGACCAAGACGCAGAGTGGAAAGTGTCCATGTTTTATTATCAAATAAACTGAACACTACACGAAACAAAAGAGAATCTAACCGACAAACAGTCCCGTGTGGCACAACTACGGAAAACAAACACCCACAAAACACACGTGAAACCCAGGCTGCCTAAGTATGATTCTCAATCAGGGACAACGATTGACAGCTGCCTCTGATTGAGAATCATACCAGGCCGAACACAAAATCCCAACATAGAAAATCACACATAGACAACCCACCCAACTCACGCCCTGACCAACTAAATAAATACAGAACAAGGGAAAACATGTCAGGAACGTGACAGGACTTGACAAAGTCAAGGAAATTATGGTTTATGAGGAGAATCTCACCAGGCTCTCATCCTTCATGAATACGTTTGTAACATTTTTACATAATTCCTGTCCAAACCCTTACCTGTACATACTTGCACCCTACATTACAGTGTAAACCAAACTTAAACTAGAATTCAACTTCAGGTCAATCAAGGGATGGGGGGTTAGCCTGGGTGCCAGTCTGTTTCGGATCTCTTACTTAAACCTTATTATTGAATGGTTATGCCAAACATGTTTGACAATGGAGTAGGCAAAAGCACAACCAGATCTGGGACCAGGCTAATAGGGGGTGGGATGGAGGATTTTTGTATTTGTATTATTGTTTCTCATTTGTGGTAACGATGTTGAAGTGACTCAATAAAAGCAATTGTTCCCTAAAAAAAGTAGGTCAATGTAAAGTTACAATGTGATATTTTTAGAACAGCATATAGTTAGGGGGCTCTGAGGGAAATATTACCATGGCGATCCAAGTGATGACAGGTGGTGATGAGGAAGATGGTAATGTAATTCAGACTGCAGGACTGCATCCCAAATGGCACCCTATTCCCTATATTGTATATGACTTTTGACCACGGCTCTAGTCAAATGTATTGCACTATGTAGGGAATATCGTGCCATTTGAGATTCAGCCTAGATGAGTAGAGGAAACTAGGGCCCTCATCTCTGGCCCAAGCCTTCCTCACATACCTCAAACCAGATCTCAGCTCAGCAGGATGAGCCCCCAAGAAGCGAATGATGGTTGTGTCCCAAATGGCACCCTATTCCGCTATTTAGTGAACTACTTTTGACCAGGGCTGATAGGGCTCTGTGAAAAGTAGTGCACTACATAGGGTGACATTGGGGACATAGGTGTAGACTCAGTGACTAGCTCTCGCTGTTCCATATAGCTTGCTGTAGTAGGAATGACAATGAGTGAGTCTGAGGGGAAGTGATTCCTCCTGGTGGAGTTGTAATGTATATGGTGTATAGGCTTTGATGAAGCCTCAAACCAGGCTTCAGCTCAGCAGGTAAGTCCTCAGGAAGCTAACATGGAGTGCATGGCAACCTGTGGCTGTGCCATTTAGCCGGCTGTAGTAGGAACCAGTCTATAGACGAGGAAGGGATTCCTCCTGGTGAAGTAGTAATGTATATTATGCCTTCTCCAAAAATAGACTAATTGAAGCTGTAGTAAATCTAAACTCTGTGGACTGGAGCCCCACTGTGATGCGGACAGACATTCTTCTGTTAAGCACGAAGAAATGGAAACATCGAGCCCATTCGAGGCACGTGGAGGAGTGTGAATTTGTCGTTTATCGCACTGTCCTTTGAACAGGGATGGTTTCCCAGGTCAGGTAATCTTATTTCCCAGGTCAGGTCATAAAAGTATCCCTCTGTCATGTTTGGGCTAAAACACAGACCACTTTGTTATCTTGACACAGATATGGGCTGCATTCCAAATGGCACCCTATTCCCTACACTGTATAATGCACTACTTTTGACCAGATTGCTTTTGGCCCTGGTCAAAAGTAGTCCACTACATAGAGAATAGGGTACCATTTGGATGAAACCCTGATCTAGTGGGGATGCTACTAGGGATCCGTGTGAAAATCTCTTAATTGAACTTTGGCTGGGCTCCTGGTACTGAGAGTAGAGGAGAGGCCCTCTATTCCATACAGCTTTGTAGCCCCCTTTATCATTTTTGTAACAAAAACAAAGATAACAGAGAAAATGCTAACCCTGCTAAATGTCTAAGTGACTGTCTGTCTCCTGCTTGTGTTTGTTGATTGTAACCACTCAGTGACATCACACACATCCCGTGGTTTGTGACTTTAGTCCTGTCTTTGATTAAAATATTGTTTTGTTCAGTTAACAGATGGATTCCATAATCTGCAGTTCAAATGAATGACTGAAAATAATTATATTTATTATATGGCCTTTCCTTCAAAGGGTTTCATTCAGTATTCCAGTGTATTTAGAGCATTTTGGGTGTATACTGAGAATTTTAAAGAAAGATAATAAAATAGACATAACAGTAGAGACAAAACCGGGCCTGTTCAACCACAACTTCTCACTGGTAAAACACTGTACATCAGTTGTCTTTAGACTTTACTTGGACTTGCATGAAACCCAGTGGTGGAAAAAGTACCCAGTAGTCATACTGGAGGAAAACTAAAGATACCTTAATAGAAAATGACTCAAGTAAAAGTGAAAGTCACCCAGTAAAATACTACTTGAGTAAAAGTCTAAAAGTATTTGGCTTTAAATATACTTAAGTATCAAAAGTAAAAGTATAAATAATAAAATAAATTGCTTATTCACAACATTACCAAAGGTATGTGGACACCTGCTCGTTGAACATCTCATTCCAAAACCATACCATGGGCATTAATATGGAGTTGGTCCTCCCTTTGATCTTATAACAGCCTCCACTCTTCTGGGGAGGCTGTCCACTAGATTTTGGAACATTGCTCCGTGGAATTGCTTCCGTTCAGCAACAAGAGCATTAGTGAGGTCAGGCTCGGATGTTGGGTGATTAGGCCTGGCTTGTAGTCGGCATTCCAATTCATCCCAAAGGTGTTCGATAGGGTTGAGGTCAGGGCTTTGTGCAGGCCAGTCAATTTCTTCCACACCGATCTCGACAAAACATTTCTGTATGGACCTTGCCTTGTGCACGGGGGAATTGTCATGCTGAAACAGGAAAATGCCTTCTCCAAACGGTTGCCACAAAGTTGGAAGCATAGAATCGTCTAGAATGTAATTGTATGCTGTAGCATTAAGATTTCCCGTCACTGGAACTAAGGATCCTAGACCGAACCATGATCAACAGCCCCAGACCATTATTCCTCCTCCACCAAACTTTACAATTGGCACTATGCATTCGAGCAGATAGCATTTTCCTGGCATCCATCAAACCCAGATTTGTCCGTTGGACTGCCAGATGGTGAAGCGTGATTCATCACTCCAGAAAACGCGTTTTCACTGCTCCAGAGTCCAATGGGGGCAAGTTTTACATCACTCCAGCCAACGCTGGCATTGCGCATGGTGATCTTAGGCTTGTGTGTGGCAGCTTGGCCATGGAAACCCATTTCATGATGCTCCCGACGAACAGTTCTTGTGCTGACATTGCTTCAAGAGGCAGTTTAGAACTCGGAAGTGAGTGTTGCAACCGAGGACAAACGATTCTGCACTCGGCGGTCCCGTTCTGTGAGCTTGTGTGGCCTACCACTTCGCTGCTGAGCCTTTGTTGCTCCTAGACATTTCCACTTCACAATAACAGCACTTACAGTTGACCGGGGCAGCTCTAGCAGAGCAGAAATATAACAAACTAACTTTTTGGAAAGGGGTGTTCACATACTTTTGTATATATAGTGTATTAAGCAAACCAGACAACACAATTTTCTAGTTTTTATTATTAACGGATAGCCAGGGGCAGACTCCAACACTCAGACATAATTTACAAATAAAGCATTTGTGTTTAGTGAGTCCTCCAGATCAGAGGTAGTTGGGATGACCCAGGATGTTCTCTTGATAAGTGTGTGAATTGGACCATTTTCCTGTCCCGCTAAGCATTCAAAATGTAACGAGTACTTTTGGGTGTCAAGGAAAATGTATGGAGTCAAAATACATTATTTTCTTTAGGAATGTAGTGAAGTAAAAGTAAAAGTAGTCAAAAATATAAATAGTAAAGTAAAGTACAGATACCCCCAAAAAACTACTTAAATAGTACTTTAAAGTATTTGTACTTAATTTTACACCACTGGTAACACCTACAGTGCGTATAAGTATTCACCTCCCTTGAATCTTTTCACATTTTGTTGCATTACAAACTACTCCTCAATATCCTTCCCCCTGAAAACGTGCACATTTAGATGCCCGAAAATGAAACCTCACACAGTAGAAAAGTTGCCTGTCCAGTGTTACCCCAGCTGTGCTTTTTCATGACTGTGCTTGAGACATGCATTTAGCACCCAGCTGGAAGTAAACACTTGATATTTGCAACCCCGTACCTCTTCAAGAAGAGGGTCACTGACTTTTATTACGGGTCAAGTGAGTCCCGTTTTGCAAGCTCATTCTTATGATTACAAAGATGCATTCCCTTGTCCTACAGAGCACTGAACTCTCCAAGAGCATTATGTATCATAGGGTAAATACTGACCTAAATAAATTCTCTAGTCTAGTGGACGTCATAGCACTTAGTCTGCATCCCAAATGGCACATTATTCACTTTATAGTGCATTACTTTTGACTAGGGCCCTAGGGAATAAGGTGCCATTTGGGATGTAACCCCAGTCTTAGGACCTACAGAGCCCATGTCTTCTATGTCTAAATATCCTAAGTTATGATTGTGAGATTGTGAGGGAAATCTAATAGGGCTAGAAAACCAAAACGCACAAACAACAGCTCCTGGCTCATTCCCTCAGAGCTAACACTGTTAAATCAGCTTAGCCACAAAACAAACCCCCTTGCTTCATGATATTGACGCCTTAGCTCTGCTGCCAGACAGAACAAGGATGAGCCAGCCAAGTAAAAGATGAATAGGTTGAGTTGTGTCCCGTACAGTATTACACACTCACTGCAGAGCAAACTCTCCTTGGCCTCTTTCTCATCCATCGCTACCTGCCGAGGGGTCCAAGTATACTCCCTGCTGGCTGTTCCATGGGTTCTGAAAGCGGACCCGTGGCTCCTACGCCACGTAGATGGGGTTCCCTGTGCTTCCAGATGCCAGGTTTCCACCGGGTAGGAGGAGAATGAGGATGACATCCTCTCTGGCCATCTGCTCTAGTGGAGTGTTGTTCCAAGGCCCGGTCCTCCCGCCCTCTACTCACTCTCTCTCTCTCTCTCTCTCTCTCTCTCTCTCTCTCTCTCTCTCTCTCTCTTTCTTTCTCTCTCTCTCTCTCAATCTCTAACTCATACTCACTCTCTCTTTCCAGTGTTCCAAAGCCCAGTCCCCCAACCCCCCCCCCTCTCCCTCTCTCTCTCTCTCTCCCTCTCTCTCTCCCGAGTGGTACAGCAGTCTAAGGCACTGCATCTCAGTGCAAGAGGCGTAACTACAATCCCTGGTTTGAATCCAGGCTGTATCACATCCGGCCGTGATTGAGAGTCCCATAGGGCTGCGCACAATTGGCCCAGCGTCGTCTGGGTTTGGCCAGGGTAGGCCGTCATTGTAAATAAGATTTTGTTCTTAACTGACTTGCCTTGTTAAATAAAGGTTACATTTCTCACTCTGTCTCTCTCTCTCCCTCGCTCCTTCGATCTCTCTCCAGTGTTGTTCCAAGGCCCTTCTGGTCCTTCTGGCCCGTGACATTTCCATGTCAACAGACCCAGGCTATGGCTACAGCTAGGACCAGAACGTATCTGGGTTAAAATACTATCTTAGATCTTTCAAATACTTTGTGCCAGATGGTGGGGTTTACAGTTTTGGGACTATTCTATTCACCCGTTCAATCAAGCACAGATAAAGTATTTTGAATGAGTTTTAAATGATTTTGAATAGTATTTTAACCTAGGTGGGGTCCAGAACCATACATATACCACTCTGTGGAGAAAGAGACTGTCTGGCTGTCTGAGAGAACCAGACAAAATACTCTATAGTAGCCAACTGGTTGAATCAGCTTAAAAGAGCCTGTATTAGACTGTGTCTTTGTCCCATATTTGGGACGCAGCACACAACCTATGTCATAACTATAGTTAGACGAGGTGGTCTCAGTGATTTTTCTTTCAAGAAAACAGATTGAGTACTTTCTATTGTTCTCTCTGGATCTTACAGCTGTAGACATAAATACTGAAAACTGCATCTGATTTTATCTTAATGAAGATAAGTCACTCACACCCAAATAGAAAGACGCCAGACAAAATGGCAATATGCCAAGTCCCAGAAGACCATGTGCAATTGTTCAGCGTTCTCTGAAGTAATTCTCACTTGTGTCCCAAATGGCACTTTATTCCCTATACAGTACACTACTTTTGTTCAGAGCTCTATGGCGGCTATTGCCCTGGTCAAAAGTAGTACTTTATAAGTTAAATAGGGTGCTATTTGGGATGCAACCCTCATCTCAATATATACAGATCAAAAATATAAATGCAACATGTAAAGTGTTGGTCTCATGTTTCATGAGCTGAAATAAAAGATCCCAGAAATGTTCCATACATACAAAAATCTTATTTCTCTCAAATGTTGTGCACAAATGTGTTTAAATTTCTCCTTTGCCAAGATAATCCATCCACCTGACAGGTGTGGCATATCAATAAGCTGATTAAACAGCATGATCATTACACAGGTGTACCTTCTGCTGGGGACAATAAAAGGTCACTCTAAAATGTGCAGTTTTGTCACACAACACAATGCCACAGATGTCTTAAGTTTTGAGGGAGGTTGCAAATGGCATGCTGACTGCAGGAATGTCCCGCAGAGCTGTTGACCGAGAATTTAATGATCAATTCTCTACCATAAGCTGCCTACAACATCGTTTTAGAGAGAAAAAAAGCAGACCACGTGTAACCAGCCCAGGACCTCCACATTTGGCTTCTTCACCTGCAGGATCGTCTGAGACCAGCCACCCAGACAGCTGATGAAACGGAAGAGTATTTCTGTCTGTAATAAATCCTTCTGGTGGGGAAAAACTAATTCGGATTGGCTGTGCCTGGCTCCCCAGTGGATGTGGCTGTGCCCCTGCCTAGTCACATCCATAGATCCATATTTTACTAGGCAAGTCAGTTAAGAACAAATTCTTATTTACAATGACGGCCCACCCTGGCCAAACCCTAACCCAGACGATGCTGGGCCAATTGTGCGCCGCCCTATGGGACTCCCAATCATGGCCGGTTATGATACAGCCTGGAATTGAACCAGGGTCTGTAGTGACACCTCTAGCACTGAGATGCAGTGCATTAGACTGCTGTGCCACTCGGGAGCCCCCCGATTAGGGCCTCATTTATTTTATTAAATTGACTGATTTTCTTATAAGAACTGTAATATCTTGAAATTGTTGCATGTTGCGTTTCTATTTTTGTTCAGCATATATACAAGCCCCTATAGTGCAGTTGTGTTTAGTTTGTATTGCTCTGAGCAGATATGTAGTATAGTAGTAGTAGTGAGGGACTTAATTGGTGCGTTGGACTACTGCTGTAAAACTATAATGGTAAATGCAGAGTATTTGTAGTGGTGAAAGCACTCATAAGCATGTTGTTTAAACAGCCAGCAGTGGTTTAGCCTACACATAGTTGGCCTCTACATAGGAAAGAAACATAACAGGAGAAACAGACTTGTGGATAAGAGTTCTGTTTTCCCTCTGTTTCCATTCCCTGTGGCCGTCTTTAAAATAACTTACTAAGAATGATAATGTCATGTTTTATGTCTATAAAATGCAAATAATAACTTTCTGTACCACAAGGACAATAGCACAGAGATAAGTTAACTATTGAGAAAAGTACTGCTTCAATCCCCATTTATAAAGTTTCTACAAATCCCATCCATGTAGTAGGCTACAAAGTCTGGTGCGTTTGTGGATGTGTCTTTGCTTTCTCCTCTCTCACTGCAGTAGTAGACATAGAGAGAGAAGCTGAAGATGTGTCTGTGTGGTGTGAGGGGGATGGTGTGTTTGAGTGTGGCTTCGTTCCACCCCACCTGTTGTCATCTCACATGGAGGTTTGTCCTCATTGACTCTGAGTGCTTTGTACCTTGGATTGTCTACCTAACTACAACACTGACACTAACCTGCATACAACACTGAGGAGTGCCTTACACTAACACAGCCACACCTAACTGGGGTGGAGGAATTCCACATGTGTGCAGACAGGCACATTGTAGATACAGTACATCTCTACCTTTAGGTGTCAAGTCCTCCGTTTGCGTCCCAAACGGAACCCTATTCCTTATATAGTGCAGTACTTTTAACCAGAACCAGATTAGCCTTGGTCAAAAGTAGGGCACAATATAGGGAATAGGATGCCATTTGGGAGACATGTTCTCCATGTAGCTGCATATACACTACATCTTTACCTCCTCAGGTGCCAAGTTTTCTCCCAGTGCCTGTCTGTGTGTAGTTTCACAACAGGGGCCAGGGGCCAGCAGAGATGCTGTAACATAGTAATGTGTTGAGGTAATTGTTGGCTCTGGTACAAGCAGGACGGATTTTTCTGGCCCTCTGCCTCGACAGGTTCACTGTAATTATACCACACTGTACTTTTCACTCTTAGGAAAAAAAGGTGCTATCTAGAACCTAAAAGGGTTCTCCGTCTGTTCCCCTTTGAAGAACCCTTTTTGGTTCCAGGTAGAACCTTATTCGGTTCCATGTAGAACTCTTTCCCAGAGGGTTCTACATGGAACCCAAAAGAGTTCTACCTGGAACCAAAAAGGGTTCTCCTATGGTGACAGCTGAAGAAACCTTTTGGAACTCTTTTTTTCTAAGAGTGTATTATGACATAAATGTATCCCAAATGGCACCCTATTCCCTGAGTAGTGCACTGGGCCCTGGTCAAAAGTAGTGCACTGTATATTTGGGACACAACCATAGTCTTCATACTCATCTAACAGCGAGGCCCTGAGAGGTAATTTGATACTTTGTGCCAGTATGAGTGAATGTTTTTTTAAACAACGAATGACCGACAAATGAATCATCATCATCATACCTTAGTTCAAACTACTCCTCCACCACCGGGTACTGTTCCAGCCTCCCAAACAGCACCCTTTTTCTTATGAAGTGCACTACTTTTGTTTCAGGAGGGTAATATTTGTCAGGTCTGAAGAGAGTCTGGGTTAGATTTGTCAGGTCTGAAGAGAGTCTGGGTTAGATTTATCAGGTCTGAAGAGAGTCTGAGTTAGATTTGTCAGGTCTGAAGAGAGTCTGGGTTAGATTTGTCAGGTCTGAAGAGAGCCTGGGTTAGATGTGTCAGGTCTGAAGAGAGCCTGGGTCAGATTTGTCAGGTCTGAAGAGAGTCTGGGTTAGATTTGTCAGGTCTGAAGAGAGTCTGGGTTAGATTTGACAGGTCTGAAGAGAGTCTGGGTTAGATTTGTCAGGTCTGAAGAGAGTCTGGGTTAGATTTGACAGGTCTGAAGAGAGTATGGGTTTGATTTGTTTGGACTGTTACGACTTCCAAACCATCTGTTTGCCTGATGAAGTCTAAGATGTTCTGGACTGTCTCTGGCATGTTTCCCTGTACTCAAAAGGAGATTAAAAAGAACACACTACCTCAAATAGCCTTGCAGTAAACCATTACGATAACTTTTTAAAACTGTATTAAGCCTTTATTTAACCATGAAGTTCAAATGAGATCAGAATACATCTTTCACAAAAGAGACCTGGCCAAACAGAATGTATATAATGTTGTTATATTATGCACCGTGATTATTTATTGGTCCACATCTACAGGTTTTCCCAGCAGGCCTGGCGATGCTTACAGGGCTATTAATGTTCCTATAAGGCTTATATTACTGTCATAAACATGATTCCTATCCTATAACCAACTGTAACCAAAATTCAATTGGTTATTCAAAACCTCTTGAAATATCATCATCCACGCCATGAATTGCTAGCGTTTTAGTGGCGCAGCTGGCTAAGGTTTTGTCACGCATGCGGTCATGTACTGTATGTTTGCAAGACAAAGGTTCCAATGTTGGCTCGTGAGGAAAGAAGGGCTACTGTTAAGCAGCAGCGTGACGCCTCTTACACAGCCTTATCGCCATAAAATATAAGTTATAACTACCCCTAAACCATGTTTCTGGCCTCCAACTAACGTCCCCTGCTATTAGGATACCTTGGGAACCTTATTAATGACGCCTGTACGTTGGTGTACTTTTCAACACAGTCTTTGTCTGCGTCCTAAACAACACCCTATTCCAGGTATAGTGAACTACTTTTGACCAGATCCCTGTGGGTTAAAGGGGGGTGAATGTAGTGGACATGAGTCGGTCATGGTCATGTGATGAAGTTGCCCCGCCTGCGAACTTCAAAACCAGTGTCTGCCCTCGGCTCGTCTGCTCTTGGCCCAAAAAGGATTTCCCTCCTGGTCTAAGATGTTGGTTGCTCCCATGCTATGACCATCACCCCGGACAGGAACTAGAGCCGCACTGCAGGATGAATAAGAACACTCACACAACATTCAAAAGCTCAGAGGTTGTCAATCCATGCTGCGACAGTGTTCTGTATCAACTTCCGGCATAAATGGCAACCTATTCCCTATAGAATGCACTTATTCTGTCCAGGGCCCATACAGCTCTAGTCAAAAGTAGTGTACTATGTAGGGAATAGGATGCCATTTGGGGCACAGCCTCGGTCACTAGCCTGCTTTATTGGGTGGAGGTAACTGCTTCACAACATCACAGGGGGGGTTCATGTGATTAATAATGTAACAAAACAATCCCCACTATTAACACAACACTGTTTAGATTTGCCAAGGGGAAGTAGGGTTTATGGTGTGGTTAAGGCTTCTGTTTAGGGAGGAGGAGGAGGAGGAGGAGGAGGAGGAGGAGGAGGAGGAGGAGGAGGAGGAGGAGGAGGAGGAGGAGGGGAAGAAAGAGGGGGGACAGATATCTGTCCACTGTGAATCCCTACCATTTGTTTTGTGCATGTCTGGCAGAAACCCCATACACGTGTGCTGCTCTCAGGCAGGTTCAAACACACACATACACACACGCACACACACACACATATGCACACACAGGCCAAATCTACACTGTAGTTGCTTACCAAGAAGACAGTGAATGTTCCTGAGTGGCCAAGTTACAGTTTTGACATAAATCTGATTGAAAATCTATGGCAAGACATGAAAATTGTTGTCTATCCATGACCCCCAACATTTTGGCAGAGCTTGAAGAATTTTGAATAATAATAATGGGCACATACACAGTCCAGGTGTAGAAAGCCCTTTGAAACTAACCCAAGAAGCCTCACAGCTGTAATCGCTGTGAAAGGTGTTTCTAATATGTTTTGACTCAGTGGGGTGAATACTTATCTAATCAAGGTATATTCATTCATGTTACAGTTTTCAACAACAGAACATCCACTTTGACATTACATAGTATTTGGTGTAGATCATTAACAAAAAAATGATATTAAATCCATTTGAATTTAACTTTGAAACACAATAAAATGTGAAGAAATCCAAGGGGGTGAATACTTATGATGCCCACTGTAGATGTAGCATGTATGTTCTTGAAGGATCCACTGATGTGAGTCTGTATGCTGTATGATACGGTGTTTAAAAACTTACTTGGTAGCTCATTGCTCCTTTGGGAGCATAGGCCATCGACAACTCTTCTCCATCGTTCTCTGTTCTGGGCAGTCTTCTCCAGCTCATTCCACCCCATGCCGGATGGTGTTGAAAAAGAGCATTCAGAAACATCTGTGACTATTACAGAAGGGGCATGACTGATGTTAATTGCTCAGTGTCCAACTGCTTTTACCACAGACACGATTATCCTTATGAAGAGAGAATTAACAAACTCAAACAGATGCCTTCTACTGCAGCGCTGGACCAATAACAGAGCATGACCTCTGATTTGACCCCTGAACTTATAGTGCACTTATTTATATAGTGCACTTATTTTGACCAGGGCCCTTGGACTCTGGTGAAAAGTAGTATACTATCCAGGGAATAGGGTGCCATGCCCCTATGGGCTCTGGTGCGTTTTTTCACAAAACTGGATCTCAGGAGCGCGTATAATCTGGTGCGTTTTCGGGAGGGAGACGAGTGGAAAACAGCGTTTAGTACCACATCAGGCCACTATGAGTACCTCGTCATGCCGTATGGGTTAAAGAATGCTCCAGCCGTTTTCCAATCCTTTGTCGATGAGATTCTCAGGGACCTGCACGGGCAGGGTGTGGTGGTATACATTGATGACATCTTGATCTATTCTGCCACACGCGCCGCGCATGTCTCCCTGGTACTTGGGCGACTGCTAGAGGCATGCCTATATGTCAAAGCTGAGAAATGTGTGTTCTCCAAACGAGCCGTTTCCTTCCTGGGTTATCGCATTTCCACCTCGAGGCAGGGATGGAGTGTGACCGCGTTAACGCCGTGCGTAATTGGCCGACTCCGACCACGGTAAAGGAGGTGCAGCGGTTTGTAGGGTTTGCCAATTACTACCGGAGGTTTATCCGGGGTTTTGGCCAAGTGGCGGCGCCTATTACCTCACTGCTGAAGGCCGGTGCGTTTACGGTGGTTGGCCGAGGCAGATGGAGCTTTCAGCCAGCTGAAGGCGCTGTTTACTGACGCGCCCGTGTTGGCGCATCCGGACCCTTCGTTAGCATTCATAGTGGAGGTGGATGCGTCCGAGGCTGGGGTTGGAGCCGTGCTGTCACAGCGCTCGGGCACGCCACCGAAGCGGAACTATGATGTGGGGGACCGGGAGTTGCTAGCTATGGTAAAAGCCCTGAAGGTGTGGAGACACTGGCTTGAGGGGGCTAAACACCCTTTCCTCATCTGGACTGACCACCGCAATCTGGAGTATATCCGGGCGGCGAGGAGACTGAATCCGCGTCAGGCTAGGTGGGCCATGTTCTTTACCCGATTTAGATTTACCATCTCTTATCGACCAGGTTCTCTCAACACTAAGGCCGACGCGCTGTCCCGTCTCTATGACACTGAGGACCGGTCCATCGATCCGACTCCCATCCTTCCAGCTTCTAGGCTGGTGGCTCCGGTGGTATGGGAGGTGGACGCGGACATCGAGCGGGCATTGCGGTTGGAACCTGAGCCCTCACAGTGTCCAAACGGTCTCAGGTACGTGCCGCTTGGTGTCCATGATCAATTGATTCGGTGGGCTCACACACTACCTTCTTCAGGTCATCCAGGGATTGCGAGGACGGTGCGTGGTCTTAGGGGGAAATACTGGTGGCCCACCTTAGCTAAGGACGTGAGGCTTTATGTCTCATCCTGCTCGGTGTGCACGCAGAGTAAGGCTCCTAGGCACCTGCCCAGAGGGAAGTTACAGCCCCTCCCGGTTCCACAACGGCCCTGGTCTCATCTATCGGTGGACTTTCTTACTGATCTTCCCCCATCTCAGGGGAACACTACCATTCTGGTCGTTGTGGATCGATTCTCTAAGTCCTGCCGTCTCCTCCCATTGCCTGGTCTCCCTACGGCCCTACAGACTGCGGAGGCTCTATTTACCCACGTCTTACGGCACTACGGGGTGCCGGAGGATATCGTATCTGATCGAGGTCCCCAGTTCACGTCCCGTGTTTGGAGGGCGTTTATGGAGCGTATGGGGGTCTCGGTCAGCCTGACCTCTGGTTATCACCCGGAGAGTAATGGGCAGGTGGAAAGAGTGAACCAGGAAATGGGTAGGTTTCTGAGGTCGTATTGCCAGGACCGGCCAGGAGAATGAGCGTGGTACGTTCCATGGGCGGAGTTGGAGCAGAACTCACTCCGTCACTCCTCCACGAACATATCGCCATTCCAATGCATGCTGGGCAAACAGCCGGTCCTGGCTCTGTGGCATCAGAGTCAGACCGAAGCTCCTGCGGTGGAGGAGTGGGTACAGCGCTCTAGGGAGACCTGGCGGGCAGTCCAGGACTCTCTTAATTAGGCCGGTGGACGGCAGAAGAAGAACGCTGACCGCCACCGCAGTGAGGCCCCTGTGTTCGCACCAGGGGACAGGGTCTGGCTCTCGGCCCGAAACCTGCCCCTCCACTGTCACGAATCCTGCCGAAGATGGTGCCTCTTCCTGTTCGGGCGGCGCTCGGCGGTCGTTGTCGCAGTCCTACTAGCTGCCACCGATCCCCTTTTCTGTTTCATTTAGTTGTGTCTGATTTGATTTGTCCTGTTTCGTGTTAAGGTTTGATTGTGGGCTATTTCAACCCAGTTGGCCCGCCGGCTTTTGTGCGGGCTTGCTTTTCTGTTTGTGGTGTTCGTTTATTCTTGTGGTGTCTGTTCCTGCTCAGTTTCGTCCTGTTTGTTGGACTTGGACTTTACGCGCCCTTCTGTGTGTGGCGTGACCGTCTCTCTGGTTATTTGGAATATTAAAAATCCACGTCTTTTGGAACTACCCTGCTCTCTGCGCCTAACTCCTTCACTCACCACTTTTGAAGTCCTGACATCTGGTCAAAAGTAGTGCACTATATAAGGAATAGGGTGCCATCTGGGATGCAGACATTGCCTTCTCACTGATGATGATGTGGAACCTTCTGCATTCCATTCAAATCCATACTGTAAATGACCTGTGAGTTTTACTGACAACCCAGGTCACATGTTTTTTTGTCCTGACTGTGACATTGTCTGACTGGCCATGTCCTTTCTCTATTGCTCCATAACTTCATAACTAGTGATGCAAAAGGAATGACTGGGGAGAAGAAGAGGAAGAAAGGAGGACAGTGCCATATTCTTCACTCCAAATGTTCTTTAGAGAGAGAGAGAGAGAGACATCAGTTCAACATGCTGATATCCATCCCGAATGAAAAGGGTCAGGGAAATGACAATAAAGGGGGGTGAGCTACATATGCACTGTTGGGTGTAACCGTGGTCTGTGGACTAACTTAACCTGGAATCCAATGATATGGCTTACGCAGGACAAACATCCATAAGGAACAACTGATGGTTAACAGGTGTTGGAGCACAAAAAAAACAGAAGATAAATTTATCTTCTCACGCTCAGGCTCTATCTCTTGTTCATCATGGTATAAATCCTGTGCTTAATCATATACATCTCTCTCTGTTTTTGAGTGTTCCAACAACACAAATTAGACCTTTTTGAAGTGTGTCCTGGGTACACTCTATCATTGGATTCCAGTCACTGTCGTTGAGCGCCCTGTTCCACATTAGCTGTTCCCTAGTACATATTTACCACATATTTCCACCCAGCTTGAGTTGTTAATAAGAGAACAGAGATGTACTCCAGCGTATCATGGTCTGCGTCCCAAATGGCACCCTATTCCTTACGTAGTGAACTACTTTCGACCTGGACCTGGTTTCATCTCCGCTCTGCGGCTCTGTTCTGATCCTTTACTCTGCGTCAGTTTCCTGGAGACAGAAGAGAAAACAACAGTTCAGATTACTAATCGTCTCTCACAGAGAGATCGCTTTACAAGACTGCTGCAGCTCAGTTCTCATGCATGCACAAACACATGCATGCACTAACACATACTGGTAACTGCCAAAATAAAGGAAACACCAACATAAAGTGTCTTAATAGGGCGTTGGTCCACCACGAGCCGCTGTAACAGCTTCAATTTCACATTGGCATAGATTATACGTGTTCTAAGTGTCTGGAACTATACTGGAAGGATGAGACACCATTCTGCCAGGAGAAATTCCATCATTTGGTGTTTTGTTGATGGTGGTGGAAAACACTGTCTCAGGCACAGCTCAAGAATCTCCCATAAGTGTTCAATTGGGTTGAGAACTGGTAACTGACACACACACACACACACACACACACACACACACACACACACACACACACACACACACACACACACACACACACACACACACACACACACACACACACACACACACACACACACACACACACTATGCTCCTTTGAGACCCCTCTTTCAGAATCACATAGATCTCATAGCCATGGTAGCCAGTGTTCTGTATGGAATTATTAGATTCATTTGTGTAATGAACGTATGGAAAAGTTCTTCAAATGGCTTTGATCATGTCAACTTCTGCAGACCTAAAGACAACGAAAGTAATTAGAAATACAGGACTGAACACACATCTAGACACATAAATAGTCAAGCCTCGTGTTCCCTGGCTGATAGAATGCATAATTTAATTATGACCACACATACAGTAGTGTCTTGGCAGTCTTCGCTTATAGGCTTACTTCTTAAACTTGCGACTGTCAAGCTTGATCAAGTGGCCTCTGCAGCCTGTCTTGGTTATATATAAGTGTTAGAAGTGTGTTATTATAAACTAATTAACAACACATAGCGTCAAGTATCTTGGCGGCCCCTGCCTAGGACTACTTCTTGAACTCGTTTGAATGTGCCACGTCAGGAACACCTATTGCCTTTTGTCAGTAAATCAGGTGATGAATCAGGAGAAAAGGAGAATGGAGTGCTACTATAATGTTGCATAGCATCCTTTGAAAACATCACGTGACCCTTTGAAAAGGGTAAAGTAGAATGACAGAGGTCAGAGGTCAATACACTACTTATACTAAGATAAGAGCTGAACCATCTCTGACATATTTCGATCAGAGCGATTTCCCATAAAGTTTGAAATATGCTCAAGCCCATTACAGCCCAATGATACAAGTTTACAGTGTCTTGCAGCCAGCATCTTGAAGCCGGGCTGCACATGGCTTCAATACTGCCACTTACATCTGGTAACAGGCAGCCACCACTGCCACAAGTTAAAAGGTCCATCCCAATAAAGTTTATTTCGATGACTGCCATACATACACATCACTAGAAAAGCCATACGATCTGGATCATTTGTTGTATCACTTTGTACTGTGGCCTAAATGTGTGTATTTGAGATATATACTGAACAAAAATATAAACTTAACATGTAAATTGTTGGTCCCATATTTCCTGAGCTGAAATAAAATACATTTTCTATACGCAGAAAAAGCTTATTTCTCTCAAATTTTGTGCACAAATTTGTTTACATTCCTGATATTGAGCATTTCTCCTTTGCCAATATAATCCATCCGCCTGACAAGTGTGGCATATTAAGAAGCTGATTATTGTCCCCAGCACAAAGTTCCCCTGTGTAATGATCATGCTGTTTAAAAGGCCACTCTAAAATGTGCAGTTTTGTCACACAACACAATGCCTCAGAGTCACAAGTCGAATTTAGAGAAAACCTCAGTCCACATCAAACCACGTCAGCCCAGGACCTCCACATCCGGTTTCTTCATCTATGGAATCGTCTGAGACCAGCCACCCGGACAGCTGATGAAACTGTGGGTTTGCACAACCAAAAAATGTCTGCACAAACTGTCTCAGGGAAGCTCATCTGTGTGCTCACCAGGGCCTTGAGCTGACTGCACTTCGGCGTCGTACCAGACTTCAGATGCTCACCTTCGATGTCCACTGGCACGCTGGAGAAGTAGCACTTCACAGATGAATCCCGGTTTCAACTGTACCGGGTAGATGTTGATGTCAACTGACCCATTTCACAAGGATCTGTACATTCCTGGAAGCTGAAAATGTTCTTGGAAGCTGAATTCCTGGAAGCTGAAAATGTCTACATTTTTCCATGGCCTGCATACTCACCAGACATGTCCCCATTGAGCATGTTTGGGGTGCTCTGGACCGACGTGTACAACAGTGTTCCAGTTCCAACCAATATCCAGCAATGTCTCACAGCCATTGAAGAGGAGTGGGAAAACATTCCACAGGCCACAATCAACAGCCTGATCAACTCTATGCAAAGGAGATGTGTCACGCTGCATGAGGTAAATGGTCCACAAATGAATTGTTGCACGTTGCATTTCAATTTTTGTTCAGTGTAGATAAGAGTTTGAGTGTCTTCTTCAACAAAACTTCAGTCATACACTACATGTAAGAACAAGTTGTAGAGGTAGAATATTTTCACCAAGAGGCAGCAGCGTTTCTACAATTATGTGTGAGCCCTAGGTATCTGAGGACACTGTCAGCGTCTGAAAAGGCATGGGAGAACGATTCCCCCTCTCATCCTGACTGGTTGCATCACCACCTGGTATGGCAATTGCTTGGCCTCTGACCGCACGGCACTACACAAAAATTTGAAAAATGTGTTTTTGTCTATATAGGGAAAAGGCATGGGAGAACGATTTCCCCCTCTCATCCTGACTGGTTGCATCCCCGCCTGGAATGGCAACTGCTTGGCCTCCGACCGCAAGGCACTACAGAGGGTAGTGCGTGCAGCCCAGTACATCACTGGGGCCAAGCTTTCTGCGATCCAGGACCTCTATACCAGGCAGTGTCAGAGG
The DNA here is from genome assembly GCF_029448725.1 of Salvelinus fontinalis. Taxonomy (NCBI): domain Eukaryota; kingdom Metazoa; phylum Chordata; class Actinopteri; order Salmoniformes; family Salmonidae; genus Salvelinus; species Salvelinus fontinalis. Next base: position 28,684,574 of record NC_074688.1, read on the forward strand.
AAGGCCCTAAAAATTGACAAAGACTCCAGCCACCCTAGTCATAGATTGTTCTCTCTGCTACCCCACGGCGAACAGCTTCTACCCCCAAGCCATAAGCAAATGGATACCCGGACTATTTGCATTGTCCCTACACCACCCACCATTTTTACGCTGCTGCTACTCTGTATATTATCCATGCATAGTCACTTTACCCCTATCTACATGTACATATTACCTCAATTACCTCGACTAACCGGTGCCCCCGCACATTGACTCTGTACCGGTACCCTGTGTATATAGCCTTGCTACTGTTATTTTATTGTTGTTCCTTAATATTTTTTATTTAATTTTTTACTTCTGTTTATTTTAGTAAATACTTTAAAACTTTTTTTTCTTAAGACTGCATTGTTGGTTAAGGGCTTGTAAGTAAGCATTCACTGTTGTCTTCGGCGCATGTGACAAATAACATTTTATTTTGATTTGATTGAAGCCACGGAAGTTCAATCCCAACTGTGGTACTGCAGGCATTTTTTTAGCAGAAAACAATCCTCGTGGTCAACAATCTTTGTGGTCAATCATTATGTAAATAATTTTTAAAAAAAATCCAAGACAATCATGCTACCAATAATTGCTTCTAATACACCAGATGTATGTCTTTGGAACTAGTTCATTTAAAATCAGACATTTTGTTAGTAATGGCAGCCTGCAGTACCACAGTCGGCCTTAAATTTAAGTTAATGTGTCCGCTTGCTTCCCATCCGAAACAGTTCGGAACAGTTTGTGCATATATCATGATTACATTTCGTGACGTTTTGTTTGTTTTGGCCTTTGGCAAGGTTTTTTTGGACTGTTTGTGCACACAAAAAAAATTACTGAGGCAAGCCAAAATCTATTCCCCTTCGCCGGTGATTGGTCAACAGTAAGGATTCTTCAATTAAGTGTTTCTTGTCATTCAACGATAGGCAAATTGTTTTCATACACACTTTCCACTTGAGAAATACTGTACCAAACATCTTAGAATCGTTGTATAATTGCACGTCTAAGATCTCCTCGGCATAAACGTAAAAATGTATGAGATTTCTTGATTTATCTTAGTTTCCCCCCTATTCCCTATATAGTGCACTACTTTTGTCCAGTACCCATGGGGCTCTGCTCAAAAGTAGTGCACTAGGTTGGCTGCCATTTGGGACAAAGACACTTTTTAGACAGTTGACTGAAGTCCATAACGCTAAACTCATCTATATCCTCTCACTACTTCAACCTCAGGACACCACAGAGATTTATGACTGCATTCATCACCTGGGAATGTAGTATATGTCAGAGAGAGGGAGGGGGGAGCTTTCGGTGTCTTTCTGGGCTAGTTACTACCCTGTTACTACAAGCCACTGTATGTCAGAGAGAGGAGGGGGAGCTTTCGGTGTCTTTTTGGGCTAGTTATTACCCTTTTAGTACACGTCTACAGCACAGATCCAATCACAATATCATAAAGAAGAAATTAACATTCAATAAAATACTTCAGCTGTGCTTCAGATGGTTGCACGTAAGGGTCAACGTTATTGTTATTACGGTATTGGTGAAGATCTTTTATGACATAACAGTAAATGGACTGTGGTGCTCGGTGGATCACTGCTCCAGTATTTGGTTGAGCAAAGATGCTTTATAAAAAGTTATTTCCTGCTCTTCAATCTTCCCCATTTATCATTGGAAAAAGTAAAGTTATTTTTCATAAAGGCATTCAGCTAACAAACATTTGGATTGAGGTCTTGTAGAGTGGTCTTTAAAAAACAGCAAACGGAGCTGTATCAAGGTGCTAATAATGTGAATGATCCTCTGTTTCCCATTTCTGAAGAAGAAAAATTACACAATTGAATAGTTCAATGAAACATTCCTTTTGATAATCACATCCACAGTGGGTATCATAGTATTCACCCCCTTGGATCTTTCCCATTTTGTTGTGTTACAAAGAGGGATTGAAATGGTTTTAATTGTGATTTTTTTTGTCTTTGATTTACACAAAATACTCCATAATGTCAAAGTGAAATGAAAATTCTACAAATGTTTACAAATGTATAAAATTTGAATAACTAAAATATAGTTGCTGCATAAGTGTTCACTCCCTTTGTTTAGACAAGCTTAAATTAGTTCAGGAGTAAAATATGTCTTAACAAATTACATAATAAGTCACACTCACTCTGTGTGAAATAATAGGGATTGACATGATTATTTAATGACTACTTCTATCTCTGTCTCCCATACATACAACATCTGTCAGGTTCCTCAGTCAAGTATTGAATTTCAAGCACAGATTCAACAGCAAAGACCAGGGAGCTTTTGAAAAAGCCTAAAAAATAAGTGATTGGTAGATGGGTAACAACAATAAATCAGATATTGAATCTTTTTAAGCATGGTGAAGTTAATCATTATGCTGTGGATGATGTATTAAACCACCCAGATACATGAAAGATACAGTCGTCCTTCTGAACTGAGCTGCAGGAACGGAAGGAAACTGCTTAGAGATGTCACCATGAGGCCATTTGGGATTTAACAAAAGCTAGAGTTCAATGGCTGTGATGGGAGAAAATTGACAATGGATCAACAACATTATAGTTATTCCACAATAATGACTTAAATGACAGAGTGAAAAGAATAATACAATTATACAGAACAAAAAAAATCCAAAACAAGCGTTGTGTATATGTGACAAAGCACAAAAGTTATATTGCAAGAAAACAAGGCAAAGGAATATACTTTTTTGGCCTATATGCAAAGCCTTATGTTAGAAGCAAATCCAAAATGGTCTCTTCGAAAAATTACTTGCACATCACAGGAACATTCCTATGAAAACATTAGTAAATTACCTAATGACTCTTAAGGGAACATTCTCTAAAGTTATGGGGACATTTGTTGTTAGCTGGGTAGCCATAACCCTCAACACCTTGACAGAGATTGAAGAATGTATATAAATATAGCACAATCCAGGTGTGCAAAGCTCTTAGAGACTAACCCAAGAAGCATCACAGCTGTAATGGCTGCCAAGTGTTTCTAACATGTATTAACATGTGAATTGAAATCCAAGGGGGTGAATACTTATGATACCTACAATTATGTGTGCTGTTACTGGGTCTATAGCCAATGGTGTGTCTGATTACTGATTCTATAACCAATGGTGTGTAAGATGAATGGTCTGCTCTTTGGTCTGTGCCATGATGATGTGTCTGTGAAGGGTGTTTGCAGCCAGTTGGTCAGATGGTGGTGAAACTAATGTCAAACATATGGCCCTCCTAGGTTCACACGATACAGTTAAAATGATGCAGACAATACGCTGTCTCCCTTACTTCCTCTCTCTGTCTCTCAACACAGAATGTAAGAGGAAAATGGTGGATTTTGTACATTGAAATCATTTTGACTGACTTTGACATTTACAGAGGTGAACGTTTAGAGGATCTGATTGGCCTGTAAACACAATGCCACATAACAGACCCTTTTATCCAAGACAGTTTACATTACAATGAGAGCATACATTTTTAGTACATGTGTGATCCCTCTATAAGTGTTTTCCCTGTGTTGCTGCTAACTCTGAGCCTTCTCAGTGTTGATGCATTTTAACAACAGTCCGTCCGCCCCCCCCCCCCCCCCCCCCATGGAGACATCACTTGAACATCCATGTATGGGTCCCAAATGGTGCATTATTCCCTCCCTATATAATGTACTACTGTCATCCAGGGACCTGGTCAAAAGTAGTACACTAAATAGGGAAAAGGGTGTCATTTTGGACAAACTCAGTATGACCTGTAGAACAGAGGGACACAGTGCCCCCTACTGGACATGACAGGATGAAGCGTTCTGACAACATTATCCCAACATAAAACTTCAAAGTCATTTCCAGCCTGTTCCTGCTGCTAATATAACCTTTAGCTGCTGCTAATATAATGATCAGCTATACAGAGCTCATGAGACCTGTCGTGAAAATTATGTCTGTGTGTCTGTCTGTCCTTCAACGTTCTTGAGAACTGGGCTGGGTTCCCCAAAAGCATCATATCACTAAGATCATCTTTCGTCCATTTAGTTTCAATGAAATTAAGATGTTCTTAGTGCTAAAATGAGTCCAAATATATTTATCTCCATTTGGCTGAAGTATGTACAACCCATTACACTGACTATCAAAATGTCATAATGGGATTTAAGATTTGAGATGAGGTTTGAGGAAAAAGAGCTTGGCTTGAAAGTCTGACGGTGATCTGATTGTCAGGTTAACAGGGTATGTCTGCTCTCTGAGTAGGGTTATAATAGAGATGAATGGCCATAGGTCAGCCTGATCTGATAAACGCAGTCTGTTGGTTTACTGCTAACTGATGTGCCGTAGACATATAGCAAGTAGCCTCCTGCTGCCAGCTAGAAGTGTAGGGTAATCAGGTTAGCTGTGGCCAGAGTAGACTGTGGCTGAGATGGTCTATAATGTGTGTATTCCAAATGGCACCCTATTCCCTATGTACTGTAGTGCCCTACTTTTGATCGTGGCCCATATGGCTCTGGTCAAAAGTAGTACACTATGTAGAGACTACGGTGCCGTTTAGGACGCAGCCCGGGTTTTGGCTATGGTGGTGAGGAACTGTAGGCTGTGGCTACAGGAGAGGTAGAGGATGCTTGTGGTTGCCATGGTCTATAATGTTGTAACAGGTATTTGCATGTGGTTGATGAATTGATCAGGCTGGAAGAGGCTGACAACATTCTGGTCTGAAATAGCCTTGGACGCCTTTCAACGAGATGAGATTTGGAAAGATTATTTAGTCAGACTAGATTAGAAACATCCCTCTGACAACATCATTGATTTATGGACAACAGCCATGTGTATCCCATCCCAGACATAGTGCTAACCAGGTCAGACTCTGGGGATGATGTTGGGTAGTTGTAGTGGAGATTTATTTTCCATCTGCCTGATATAAAAGTCAATAGATCAGTGAAATGGTTCCACCTGCTGGACTTTAGGTGTCACTACAATCCCAACTAGCCACTGCCTAGTCTAGGACTACTGCTCCTCTCCATTAGCCAGGTCAAGCAGACTGATCGCTGCGCTCACGTTTTGTTTCGAGTGCAACAGAATGTGAGCTATTGATAGATCAAGCTGGTTTCCTTAAGCCTACCTTTCCTGACTCAGTTTAAGGGAAGGAGAGCAGGTCCTGTGAACTGAGCATATGTGAGCAGAGTAGACTAGGCCTACATAGAAAGCTGATCTCAATTTGCTCCCTACCCTTCACCTTGGCCTCCCTAACCCTTTGATGTTTGTCGTTTTGAAGGGTCTGGAATCTAGATAGCTATAAGAAGAGGGTTAGTGTCTAGTTGCCTCTATGTTCTAGCCTACATGTTGACATCAGTAACACCATATACATTCATCCACAAAACAGAAATACAACATTATTTGATATCACTGACCGGATAACGTAACTAGTACAACATGTACACACGGTTCTTGGTTTCAATGGCTCATTGTGTAAGTATATCAGTCTCATCTCAAATGGCAATGAAGTAGGTACAGTATCAAGGTGAGTTTTACAATTAAATAGTAAATTACCAACAACCTAAACCTACTAGTTAAAAGGGAACTGTGTAAACTACTCACCTGTGAACACCATGTAAACTAGTGTGCTGTACTGTAATTGACTATTCTAACAGTAGTTTTTGGTTGAAGGTGCAGAATGCTGTGTATGGAAGATTGACAGGGGTGTCCTGTACAGGAGCAATGCCAGTGGAATTTAGCTCCAAAAAGGTTGAGCGAGATCTGTTGAGTTCTCTAACAGCCCCCCGTCCGCTTCTCCATCTCTACCTCCAACCCCTGCATACCACTCCCACAATGCACTTAAGAGTTTGGAAGGGGGCAATGTTCCAGTAGGAGCCTTCTGCACAAGTGCAAAGCTAAACCAGTCATCAAGACCCAGCAGCAGCCACACAGCTACAGCAGCCTCATAGTGAACACGGCATCAACATGCAGTTTTATGACTTTTATGTTAAGCTGGAGGAGTGTAAATGTGCATGCTTGGAGATTTCACTAAATCATAGAGCGCCTACTATGCATGGTATGACACACTTAAACTTCAGATCACTACTAGCTCAGCAAAGGTTCCTGTGCGCCCCTCAACAAATCCTGACCACTTTGTGCGGGGGCATCTCTTCCCCAGGTTCCATGGAAACTCAGCAACCACATACGGAAAGGAAAATGAGCAGGTGGCCAACACATGGATGGAGAGCTGTGGGTTTAGTCTGGAGAGCAGAGGCACAGCAGTGAGTGTCAAGGAGCTATGGCTTTCTGCAAGCCCAGATGGAGTGTTAAACTGTCAAAAACTTCTAGAAATCAAATGTCCAGTTCTGAGTAAGAAGTGTGAGTCTCTAGCAAACTCACTGATGTGAAGCTGGTGGATGGGATTTCTCAGCTGCAACCTAATGGAACCCGTGGTTACTACATGTAGGTGTAAACGGGCATGTTCTGCACAGGACTGGAGAGATGCAAACTGCTGTCTGGGCTCCATCCGAGCTGGTTGTCATTGATATGCCTTTTGATGTGAAGTTATGTGCTGATGTAATCACTAAACTAAAGGCATTGTATTTCCCACATATGCTGCCAAGGACAGTATATGAGTTCCAGATAGGCAGACTAACTCTGTGCTCCAAATATGTTAATCTATGTGGTATCTAGGCTCGGGGCATAATACTTTGCTTTTAAATAGTTCTTATATTTTGTGCCTTGTAAAGCTGTCAGCTCTACTGTATCTAAGCTTAACTCTTGGTTGTTTTTTTTGTTTTGCAGTTCTCTTCATATGCACATTGACCTGATTTATATTTGCATAATTCTTCTTGGTGTTTTTTATGTCTTGCCTTGTACAGCTCTCTTCATACATGCTTATCTAATGTCTAAGGATAACACCTTCTGATTTATGAATATTTTAATCGTACCTTGTATAGCTCTTTTTGCATACGGCACTTCGTTAACTTATCTAAGCATACCGTAACTCATCTTGCACTTAGCAAATTACGGAGTTAATAAAAACAAGAAATTCCACATTGACATTTTCTTTGATACTTACCATTTTGAAAAGAAAGATGAGGAGGCATGTCTAAAGTATTCAAAAGTGTTTTCAGTTTGATTCTGGGTTTGGTTTTCAAGGGCACAAATTAAGAAAAATTGTGTCACTTGACAAACATTTGTCTTCCCTCTTGGTCTGTTAGTGACATTTGTGTTGAAGAAAATGTATTTGAAATAGATTTAAAAAGGCATTATAGCAGCACCTAGTGGATGCCTGTAATTATCAGGAACAGTCAAAGTTACAGTACATTTCAAATATAGGAACAAATCATTCAGATTAAACTAATATATATATATATATATATATATATACATACACACACACATAGTATCTCTGGTGGATGAAATTATAGTGTTTAAAGTTACATTTCAAATGTATGAACATTCTCACTGCTCATTCTGCATCCTCATGGATGATCTCACTCTGCATGTTAACAAGTGCTGCACAGATTCTAAGGACTTTTCCCATCAACCTGACACAAAAAATGGACACAGTCTGGGAGAGGATTTGAACACCTTGAGTCTGATAACTCTCTCAACATGTATATGCACATTAGCTATCCTTCTTGTGCTTGCGACATCCTCGTCAGACAGCTGTCCTCCTTTCTGGGTGAAGGCTGGTATGGCAAGGTTTACCTTACTCTCATACAGCAGATCTCGGATGGTGAAGCCCGTCAGCCATTACTTCATTGCCAGGCCTAAGGTATTCCAGGAAGCCAGAGTTTTGGGTGATGAACTTGTCACTGCATCTGCCTCTATATGCAGGAGAAATGAACATAATGAGTGTGCATGTAGCAATGGCAACCAAATACTTGAGAGTATTGCTGGAATAATAGTGGCTGTATGACTCCCATCTGGAATCGAGATTGTGTGCTTTCTGAACAATGGTCTCAGAGCTGTGGATGATGCAAGTGGTGTTGGATAACTTCTCTTTGAAGCACTGAGGCAGCGTCTTCTGGATTGTCTAACCTCAGCTGCCATGGAATGTAGATCCTCATGAGCTCCTCCATTGTCTCAATCCAGTAGAAAATGACTCTGCTCACTACTCCCTGGGACACAGCAAAGTGTTCAGCAAGATCACTGTGGAGTCAATTCAGCTTCATCAAGGTTATCAGTATTTGATCAGTGATATGCATTTTTAAGTTAGCCGTGTATAATTTCTGCAGAAATGCTACATGGTCAAAGAAAACACTAAGAGGAAGGCCAGTATCCAACACTGAGCTAGTGTCATTCTTCAGGATGGTGTGGGTCAATGACTCTGCACCACCACATTGGGTTTGTTAGTGGCAGGTGGGCTTGTTGACTGGTTCTCTTGACACTTAGCTGTGATCAGTCAGTGCTGGAACATTCCCATTGAGTATAAGAGAGACCACAAGTTTAACAAAATAAAATCCACAGACAGCCTACTGGTTATGGTTAGGTTAAAAGAAAGAAAACAATTTGAACGTTTAATAATTTAGCTAGCTAGACATTTCATGAGCATCACCAGTGGAATGCCAGCAATGATGGGGATAATTATTGCATTGGTGAGACATTGTTAGTTATCCAACAACTTCTGTCTGACAATGTAGGGGATGAGCTAATTAGCTAGCAACAACATCAGATGGGCTGCCCCCAAGCTAAGTAAGTAAACTAGGCAACAGTTAGCTTGCTACAGTATGTTAGGACTTAGGAATGGCTACCTACGTACTACTAACACAGTTAGCTAAGCTAGCTAACGTCTGCCTGATTCAGGATACCTTATCTGTGACGATAGCTAGCGAGTAACGTTAGCAGCTAGCTAACAGCTACTGTACCTGTATGTGTTGATGTACTGATGAGATGTCGCCTTCTGATCTGTACTGGAGCATCATAGCCCAGCCACTTCTCAGTGAAAGGATGCTCTTCAGTCGGCATCTTGTCCACGAAGTGATAGGAACACATATAGGGTCGGTTTGGAGGTTTAATTTTATTTTTATTTATGTTTGGAGGTTTCTTCAAGTTCAAAGCTCTGAGCCAAATCCTATGAGACTACTCGCCCTTAGGAGGCGGGTGCAAATCAAAAGGCGCCTCACAACTGCACTACCCTCTCAAAAAAGTTAGGCGGTCAAAACACTCCTGTTCCATGAACAGCTTCCGTTTCTGCCAGTTATTGTGGCATCCCCTTACCGATCATAAAATGCCTGTTTTTCGTGAGTCCATATTTGGGAAGCTGTAAGAAGCGACAGTGAGATATGTAACTTGCTAGCTAACTGTTGTCCGGAAGTGCTTAACCGGAAGTCACCCACACAAAAAAACTAAACAGACTACGTCCATATTTCCGTTGGAAATAAGGTGAATAGACTGTACTCTACATGACTCATACTTCAACTAGCAAAGTAAATGTTTAGTAATCGTATGGGCCTAGATAATAAACCACAAGAACATTCTTGATGTCTGAAACTTGCGTTCCTGGGGGGAATACCTGGTCACAGAGCCCCCTCCTTCGTCTACCCATGATACGATCCCTGGCGCGTTGAATTCTGGGATATTTACTGTCCTCCCAACTCCGTTCATTCTCATCCTACTCCCCGGCTGGAAAAATGGCCGCTTCAGCGGCAGCGCAGGGCTCAAACCCCGGTCTCTGCCCCAGTTTCGCAGTGGTCTGCTCGTTCCTGGAGCGCTACGGACAAGCCCTGGACCTACCTGAACTCACCTTTCCGCAGATGGAGAGGTATCTCCGGGACACATCGACAGGTGGGAAGGGAGAGGGTCTCAGCATCATCATCACTGACTTTCTAGCTAGCTGGGTGGTCAGGGGGGAGCCAGTACAGCTAGCTGGCTTAGGGGAGTTTCCACACTCTGTGACATGTGCCTCGGTATAACTGGCTAATGTTACTGATTGATGTAGCTAGCTAGATAGCTAGATGTATCGTTACTTAGCTATTTGTTAAGAAACTAGCCAGCCATTCCTGCTTGAATGACCAAACTAGCAAGTTAGCTACCTTAATTTCGTTAGCTAGCGAACGTTAGCTATCAGGTGTACTTTTCCATCATGCTTGCCTGTCCATACTAGTGCAAGAAAGGTATACAACTCAGCCCCAGTGTATGAGTAAATACTATTTGAATACAATCGATATCGTATTGTGTCGAATCGTGTCGTAAACAGTTGTCAAAATAGTCCGATAAAAACACCACTTGGCAGACTGTCAATTTCGCGCAGGCGCAATGCGTGATGTGTAGTCGAGCTAGCCAACTTCATGCTAAACCAAGCTAACGTTAGTCAACACATCAGTGGCCATTAATTAATTCAAATAAAATACCGCTGATTTCAAATTACTCAGACTTTACATTTGTCACAGTTTATAATTATTTAAATCCTCCTTTGAGACAATGTTAGCTACTGGTGCTTTCTTGTCACGATTTAGCTAGCTAGTTATCTGGCTAGCTGTGTGTGGCGTACCTAGGCTAGTATGTACTAACGTTGCAGTATCTGCAGGAAAGATGTTGTTACCGTTAACTGTCAGTAGACTGCCGTGATAACGTTGTTTGCTCTTTCCACATTTCCTCCATTGTTCACCAAACACATCGTCGTGTTTTTTTATTAATGCAAAAAATGACAATGAATCACAGTTGTTGATCTTACCTCCACGTCTGCCACTGTTAGCTAGATATTTGAGGATAATTCTAAGAAAGTGTGAATCAATGTGAATTGCACAGACAGTCAGAATAGCAGAAGGAGAATGTTGATTTTATTTTAATTCCACTGCACAATGGGTGTTGTAATAAGTGTTTAGTGTTATACTAGCTGGTGTTATGACAGTGTACTTAGTTTTATATCAAACTAATGTATTAACTCATGTATTATTTCTCTCTGTGTGTATCTCTCTCAGTTCCCAAGCCACTAGTGGAGCTGCACGTCAAGCTGCTGAGGAAGCTTGGCAAGTCTGTGTCTGCAGACAAGTGGGAGAGGTACCTGGCTAAGGTAAGCTGTGCTTGGTGTGTGCTTGGTGTGTACACCTGTAATGACTGTATATTTGTCATCCAGGTATGCCAGGACATCAACAGTAGCTGGGCCTGGGAGCTGGAACACAAGGGCTACCAGGACATGAGCATGGAGTGCAAAACCAGCATCCTCAAAGTAAGACACACACACACCTTGTGCAGACTATCACACTAATATACCAGACTACCTATTTACCTCCTCTGTGATATCTACTGTTATGTATGAACAGTATATTGATAATATACAGTGCCTTCAGAAAGTATTCACACCCCTTGACCTTTTACATGTTGTTGTGTTACAGCCTGAATTAAACATTTTAGATTTTGTGTCACTGATTTACACAGTACCCTATAATATCTAAGTGGAATAATCTTTTTAGAAATGTTTACAAATTAATAAAACATTTAAAGCTTAAATATCTTGAGTCAATAAGTATTCAACCCCTTTGTTAACAAGTCAGATAATTATCGTGTTAAACACTATCTCATCTCAACCCCACAAATAAAATGATCTGTAACGTCTCTCAGTCGAGCAGTGAATTTCAAACACAGATTCAAAGATAAAAACTGCAAAGAAGGGCACCTATTGGTAGATGGATACATATATTTTTTTAAAGCAGACACTGAATATCCATTTGAGCATGGTGGAGCTATTAATTACAATTTGGATGGTGTATCAATACACCCAGTTACTACAAAAATACAGACGTTCTTCCTAACTCAGTTGACGGAGAGTAAGGAAATCGCTCAGGGATTTCACCATGAGGCCAATGGTGATTTTAAACCAGTTACAGAGATAGCTGTGATAGGCGACAGCTGAGGATAGATCTAACTTGTAGTTACTCCACAGTACAAACCTAAATGACATAGTGAAAAGGATGCCTGTACAGAATAAAAATATTCCAAAACATGCATCCTGTTTGCAATAAGGCACTAAAGTGATACTGAAAAAAATTACTTACGTTTTTGTCTGGAATACAAAGCACAATGTTTTGGGCAAATCAAACACATCACTGTGTACCACTCTTTGTATTCTCAACCATGGTGGTGGCTGCATCATATTATGGGTATGCTTGTCATCGGCAAGGACTAGGGAGCTTTTGAGGATAAAAAGAAAAGGAATAGAGCTAAGCATAGGCAAAGTCCTAGAAGAAAACCTGGTTGTCTGCTTTCCAACAGACACTGGGAGACAAATCCACCTTTCAGCAGGACAATAACCTAAAACACAAGGCCAATTATACACTGGAGTTACTTTTTATTTTATTTATTTATTTAACCTTTATTTAACTAGGCAAGTCAGTAAAGAACAAATTCTTATTTACAATGAAGGCCTACCAAAAGGCAAAAGGCCTCCTGCGGGGACAGGGGCCTGGGATTTAAAAAATAAATACAATTTAAATATAGGACAAAACACATATCACAACCAGAGACACAACACTACATAAAGAGAGACCTAAGACGACAACATAACAAGGCAGAAACACATGACCTCACAGCATGGTAGTAACACAACATAACAACATGGTAGCAACACAACATGGTAGCAGCACAAAAACATGGTACAAACATTATTGGGCAAAGTCAAGAGCACAAAGGTCAAGAAGGTAGAGACAACAATACATCACACCACGCAGCCACAACTGTAAGTAAGAGTGTCCATGATTGAGTCTTTGAATGAAGAGATTGAGATAAAACTGTCCAGTTTGAGTGTTTGTTGCTGCTCGTTCCAGTCACTATCTGCGGAAAACTTTTTTGACTTAAATTGTCTTAAACATATATGACAAGACTTGAAAATGGCTGTCTAGCAATGATCACCAACCAACTTGACAGGGTTTGAAGAATTTTAAAAAAATAGTAAAGGGCAAATATTATACAATCGAGGTTTGCAAAGCTCTTAGAGACTTACCCAGAAAGACCCACAGCTGTAATCGCTGCCCAAGGTGATTCAAATGTATTTATTTTCCATTAATACTTTTTTTCGCTTTGAAATTAGAGTATTTTGTGTAGATCGTTGACAAAAAATTCCAATAAAATTCATTTTAATCCCACTTTGTAACAACAAAATGTGGAAAAAGTAACGGCGTGTAAATACTTTCTGAAGGCACTGTACTGTTTTCTTCTCTTTCTCTGTCTGACCCTAACCCCCCCGTCTCTCTCTAATCCCCGACCCCAGTACCTGTGTGAGATCCAGTTTGATGACAACTTGAAGTTCAAGACGTTGGTGAACGAGGAGGAGGCGGAGGCGATGAGGCTGCAGCCGTTGGGCAGAGACAGACAGGGCCTGATGTACTGGCTGCAGACTGACGCCCAACACAACATCCGACTGTACACAGAGGAACAGGACGACTGGGACGGATCCACCTGGAGATGTATCGTCAGGTGATGATGCATGGATGGATGTATGGATAGATAGATGAGATATATTTTTTGTAACCCTAGTCGGAGCATCTGAGAAGAGAGAAAGGGTGTATGTACAGTGCTGTGGAAAAGTATTTGCCCCCTACTTTTGCATATTGTTGATACTGAATGTTATTAGATCTTAAACCTAAACCTAAGAATAGATAAAGGGAACCTGATTGAACAAATAACACAACAATGACATATTTATTTCATAAACAAAGTTATGCAACAACCAATGCCCCCGTGTGAAAAAGTAATTTCGCCCTTACACTCAATAACTGGATGGCCTGACATTCTCCTGTAGAAGGAAGGAACCATGAATTCTGTATCAGAGAATTCTACAGGAGAATGTCAGGCCATCCGTCTGTGAGCTGAAGCGCAGCTGGGTCATGCAGCAAGACAATGATCCAAAACACACAATCAAGTCTACATGAAAATGGTTCAAAAGCAACACATTCAAAGTCCAGACCTAATCCCAATTGAGATGTTGTGGCAGGACTTGAAACGTGCTTCAATGCTTCAAAACCCACAAATGTCGCTGAGTTAAAGCAGTTCTGCATGCAAGAGTGGGCCAAAATTCCTACACAGCGATGTGAGAGACTGATCAACAACTACAGGAAGTATTTGGTTGCAGTCATTACAGCTAAAGGTGGTACAACCAGTTATTGAGTGCAACTACTTTGTTAATTAAATAAATTAAATAAGTATACATTTTTGGGGTTATTAGTAAACTCAGGTTCCCTTTATCTAATATTAGCTTTTGGTTGAAGATCTGATAACATTCAGTATCAAAAATATGCAAAAATAGAGAATATCAGAAAGGGGCAAATGCTTTTTTATGGCACCGTATGTTCAGAATGTTCTGTTTGTCCTCAGAACCCGGAATGACTTAGCCGATGCTTTGGACCTCCTGAAGACCCAGCTGGATCCAGAACACAAGGAGAAAGAGGAAGGAGAGACGGAGAAAGAGATGGACAGAGAGAAGGGAGGGTCCAACTGTGCCACACCTGTGGAGAGGGGGAGAAGAGGCAAGGAGGAGGGTAAGGGTTCTGTTGTTACTTGTAATATGATGGTGTAGTTAGTAGTAATATGATCATGTGGTCACTACTGACATTATAATTGTGTTATTATGAATGAATGTTGGAACCAGAGCTGCAATATAACATGTCAACGTGTGGTGATTTTTCAAGGCGAAGCTGAAGGAGAGGAAGAGGAGGAGGCAAGACAGATGAGGAAGGCTGAGGAAGACAAGAAGAAGAGTAAAGAGAGAAAGAAGAACGAGGAAGATGAGGAAAAGCGAGAGAAGAGTAGATCATCTTCCTACCCAGAGTCCACTAGTACGGACGTCAACATGGCATCTTTAGACGAGAAGGAACACCCAACCAAGCTTGAACCGGTAGTCTCAGTGAAGGAGGAAAACATTGCAGTTGAGATGAAGGAAGAGAAGAAAGAAGAGGGAGAGAAACAGAGCGGTAGGAAGGAGGAGAGGTCAGAAGTGATTGACAACAGAGTGAGCACCATCACTGCACTGGTCAAAGAGGAACCCCAAACGCTTAGCAACTCCCCTAGCAATGCTGTCTCCGTCGTCATGGTGCCCATCTCGGCAACGATGAAACAGGAAATTCCTCCTATGAAGGAGGAAGCAGAGAGGGCGCTGAGGACCGATCAGCAGGCCAAGATACCACTGAAGAAGAGAGAGCTCTTTGGCGCCAACCGTCACCATAGCAACACACATCACAACAACAACAATGACATGCACAGCAACCATCACAACAACAACAGCCATAGCAGCAGTACTAGCAGTAGCATCATCGTCCGTAACCCTTCAGTAACACATACCAAGGAGGAGCAGCTGGGGAGGCAGTCAACTCCTGATGGGGGCCTGGCAGTCCCATTGCCAGAGGAGCTGACCAATGGGGGGGCTCCCCTAAACGGGCTTGGAGGGCTCATAGGGGGTATAGGTCATGTGGGGGTCATCTGCAGGCCAGTATCGCAGCAACAAGATGGCGGATCGGTCTGTACGGAGAGAACCAGACCAGGGTCAGAGGAGAGGGCCAGAGCTCCAGACAAGGAGAGGAGCAGGCAGTCAGTCCTGGTGAGGAAGAGTCCTGGCTGGGGAGAGACTGGATCCCCATCACCCCTGGAGCCTAGAGGACAGGAGAGACAGGCAGGAGGAGAGGAGAGGGAAGGAGAGAGAGAGAGGAACGAGCAAGGAGAGAGATCAAGGGAGAGGTTAGGAGAGGATGGAAGAGAGAAAGCGAGGGAGAATTTACATGGAGACCAGTCTGGAGAGAGGGATGACAACCCAAAAGAGAAAAAGACTAACCTCCATGTGGAGAAAAGTGAGGGATGCCATGGAACAGAGGAAGAGGAGAAGAAGAAGAGTACCTCAGGAGAGAAGGAGCAGGAGTCAGATAGCAGCCAGACTGTAGAAGGACAGAAGGTTCAGGAGGACCAGGAAGAGGCCCTCAACACAGACACACCAGCCCATGCCGGGGTGAAAGGTGCTGGGCATGGAGCAACAGACCGGTCGGGTCCCCTGGAAGCCTCCTCTGAGCTACAGAAAGAAGGGATCAGGCTGAAGATAAAGATCCCTCCCAACCAGAGGAGAGAGAACGTGAGAGAGCAGAAGGGGGAGGAGCAGGGAGATGGGAGGTCTCTGCGGAGATCGGCTCGGATCTGCAGGTAAGGTCCATGATAGAATCTCTTCCCATTTCTTTCATCACAATAACTGAGGTGACAATGTATCATGTAGAGCTGAATAATAGATACAATATTCTGATTTATTATCATGCTCTCACTCATCCCCGTCGTGCCGGCTGGCTCATAGTGCAGCAACAAAGGCTCTCCACTTCTTCTGACTGTCTTTGGCCATCTTCTCCAACTGTGCCCCAGCTCTGCTGGTATTGTTGGAGCTGTCTCCATTGTGCTGTAATTTGATATTTTACTGATCAACCCTACCTACAGACCCAGCCCAAACAAGGTGGAGAGGCAAGACGCACCCCCAGAGGTGAGGGAGGAAGAAGAGGAGAAGACAGCTCAATGGCAAAAGAAGAGAGAAAACCCTGAGGGACAAAGCAGGACTGTGAAGGTAACTACTTTGTTTTAAAAGTTAATTTACTCATAAGTGATCGAGGAATAAGGCTTTGTGTGAATGTGAAAATGATCATAGCCAAGAAAATGTTGGTTATCAATGTGATTGATTGTAAATGTGTGTGTGTCTACAGAGCAGACGAAGACAACGAGGCCCCCGCTGGTCAAATACTCGAGCGAAGAGATGCAAACCGAATGAGGGAGGAGCGGAGGAGAGAGGGAGGGAGGAGGGGAGAGGGGGTGGGGGAAGTGGTTGTGAATCAGATGACTCTAGCCAATCAGAGGAGACGCCTAATGAAGATCCCTGCTGCCACTGTGGACTCCCCAACCACCCTGAACTGGTGAGAAGTGTGTGTGTTTGGACTAGATTGTGTTTTTTGTTTCTTTACATCTCGGCATCCATATGACTTATGAAATATTGTGCTTTACTGTGAAGCCAGAAACGGTGTGTGTTTAAACTGTTTCCCTTCTGCAGATCACTATCTATTCCTAATTTCATGAGTGTATTAACACCAAGCACCTGAATGTGTGCACACTCCGTTTGAAACCAACCTGTGTTTCTCTGCTGCAGATCCTGCTGTGTGATTCATGTGATAGTGGTTACCACACCGCCTGTCTCAGACCCCCTCTCATGGTCATACCTGAGGGAGAATGGTTCTGCCCGCCCTGCCAACACGTAAGTGAGAGAGAGAGCGAGAGAGAGTGTGCGCGTGCGTACATGCATGTATTAACACTGTCCCTGGTCTCTGTAGAAGCTGCTGTGTGACAGACTAGAGGAGCAGCTGCAGAATTTGGATTGCGCTATGAAGAAAAGAGACAGAGCTGAGAGGAGGTCACACATACACACACTCAATCTCACACGTCACACACGGTCTCACTCAACGTCACACACACACTGAAATGGTTGTGTAATTCCTGTGTTTTTTCTCTGTAGGAGGGAGCGTCTGGTGTATGTGGGAATCAGTGTGGAGAACATCATTCCTGTAAGTACACACACAATTAGGAAAATGTAGTCTAGAAGGCCAAATGTGCCTAAAATAAAAGATCATAATCTGAATTTGTGTGTGTTATGTGTTTTTAGCAGGAAGGGGAGGAAGAAGAGGAGAAACAGGCGAAAAAGAAAGATGCAAAAAATACCAAAAATCTGGGAAGGAGGTCTACCAGAACCAGGAAGTGTATCAGCTACAGGTGTGTGTGTGTGTGTGTGTGTGTGTGTGTGTGTGTGTGTGTGTGTGTGTGTGTGTGTGTGTGTGTGTGTGTGTGTGTGTGTGTGTGTGTGTGTGTGTGTGTGTGTGTGTGTGTGTGTGTGTGTGTGTGGACCAGTTGTCTGTCGCTTCAAGGGTCAACCGGTATGAATGAAAAATGTGGGAATATACAGTTATCATTCGAATGAAATTAACTCGCCTGAATGAATGAAAATTGGCACAAAATGTCATGGATAAAATTAAATGATCTCATGTACAATGTAGGCTAGATATTACAAACATTTTCATTTATTTAATGTCTTTAGGAGAAAGATGTGAAACGAATCATTATGCGACATAGAGGGGGGTCCTTGTGATCCTTCGGTTGTCCCTATCCCATTTGAAGTTGATATTTAAAATAGTTAGGGTTGGGCAAGGTAGGGGTTAAGATTAGGGACTAACTGGGGGGAGAGAGAGACACATATTTGTATTTATTTAACCTTTATTTAACTAGGCAAGTCAGTTAATAACGAATTCTTATTTACAATGACGGCCTGTGTGTGAACGAGAAGTGACGGCATAGCTCAAATAAAGTAGTCAAGTCACATGTTGTCATGGTGACAATCCCATCTCATAGTGTGCCAGGGTTTTGGCCGAGGAAAAATAAATAACTTAAAGCCACTAAATAAAATTGTTGCCTGCCAAATTAATCGTGAGAAAAAAACATCCCATTGTCAACTTTAGTGGAATTCGTTGATGGAAATACCAGTCGATGGAAATGCATTTGACCGTCATGCTTATCGGTCTATAGGTTAATTTGCTAAATATAGTGGAATTAAATTGGGGTGTGTGTATTTGTTAGTCATCACACATCTTATTTATCACATGCACACAGCCTACTATGAGCAGGATATAACTTGTCAAACTCGTTGCGCGACAATTCTAAATGCAATTGGGTGATAAACAGTTTTGATGGCCACGATTTATAGAGCTATAATTTTTTTCTTCTTCTCAACTGATAATTGAAGCTCGCCTCCCATTCACCATTCCATTGCATAGGCTATGGTAGGCAGGCTATCAGCGCATCGCCCACTCATTTGCAATGTGAGCTGGAGGCATGCATATGGGTCTGGTAAATTTCTCAAATGGCCGGTAAATTAAAATCTTCCCTGTCACGTTGTCCCAATGACAGTATAAATGAATGGTAAAAGTCATCGATCACATGACACTATTCGTTCCTATTTGAAGACTATAGCGCACTGAAGCCAAATTTAAGTCGGTTAAAATGGCGTCTCATGGAGACATAGCATGCGCTGTTTGAGCTAGAGATCTTCACTGATCCACCTGTATCCGAATACCTGAGACCCGATCCAGGACCTGAGTGGGTCCAGATACAGAATTTTAAATAATGTCACGGGTCTGGGTTGGACCTGATATAATTGCCACAGGGCTCAGGTATGTGTAATTTGAACTGACTTTTCCGGGAAGGGCCCTGTACATATCCGAACGCAACTGCTGCAGTAGAGAGAAAAATAAATAATTGATATTGCTGCTCTTGGTTTTCACAAGAGTGGAGCATGGCGTATGTAGCTTGTTGATGGTCAACATAAGTCATCAAAGCAGCTATAAGCTACAGTCATAGCTCTGTGTGGCAAAAGTTAGGAAATATCTTATTGTTTTATTGAACCTTATTTTAACTAGGCAAGTCCGTTAAGAACAAATTCTTATTTTACAATGATGGCCAAACCCTCCCCTAACCCGGACGATGCTGGGCCAATTGTGCACCACCCTATGGGACTCCAGATCACGGCCGGTTGTGATACAGCCCGGGATCAAACCAGGGTCTGTAGTGACGCCTCTAGCACTGAGATGCAGTGCCTTAGACCGCTGCGCCACTCGGGATATGGAATTAAAATGTTGAAGGATAGGCTACCAAGACGAAGAGGTAGGCTGCTACTTAATATTCTGAATGGAATTGTTGTTATTTGTAGGATGAGAGCGCATGCACTGCAGCCTCAGTTAGTTAGCTAGCTTAACTAGCTTCTTACAGGTTTGATGCAGTCAAGACAGGTACTAGGTAATCGTATTTGATGATAAATAACCTAGCTATGGCAGCTATATATGGGAAAGGTAAAGGGGATACCTAGTCAGTTGCACAACTGAATGCATTCAACCAAAATGTGTCTTCTGCATTTCACCCAACGCCTCTGAATCAGAGAGGTGCGGGGGGCTGCCTTAATCAATGTCATCGGCGCCCGGGGAGCAGTTGCTGTTGCTGGTTAACTGCCTTGCTCAAGGGCATAATGGAAGATTTTTCCACCTTACCCACTCGGGGATTCGAACTATCGAGCTTTCGGTTACTGGCCCAACGCTCTTAACCACTAGGCTGCCTGCCGCCCATAGTCTACAATAGCGCGAGTTGGGTTGGTTGCTTGCTCTTTCCCTCCCTTCTCCCTGTGTCACTAACACAGTATTGCCCCTCCCTCGTCTGCTAGAGCGGCACCTTATTCCTCTCAAGCTTTATCAGCTCGGGGTTAATAAAGTCGCTTTAAAAATGCCTTTTCTGCTGCTTCCCTCACTCTGATCAGACCGGGTCTGGATCCAACCAGGTCTATACGGAATGGGTCTAGTTGTCCTCGGGTCTGTACAGAACGGATTTTTATATTTAAAAAATGTATTTATGCATATCGGGTCCGGGTGGGAAAGCCCCAGGTCCATTTCGGAATGGGTCCAACTTTTTGGAAATCTAGTTTGAGCTACTCCAGGAAGGGATGTTGCAGGCTAGCTCAGTGCTGCCCCCTCTCATTGAGTAACTCAAGTTGAAGGCCGACCGGGGTACTGCAGGCTGCAATTAGCAACTAAATTATTATTCTAACTTCTTCTATGCACAATTTTAAAAAATCTGGTGTATTATAAGCAATTATTGGTACCATTATTGTCTTCCCAAAAAAGTGTATGAAGATTGCCATTTTTCCATTCACTATTATGGGGGATCCTGTTTTCTACTAACAATGTGTGCAGTACCGCGGTCGGCTTTGAATTCCTGTGGTTTCTCCCCTGCGTTGTCCGGCTCCACATTTTCCTAACGTAAACCTTGGTGTGTGTGTTCCAGGTTTGATGACTTTGATGACGCCATTGATGAAGCGATAGAGGAAGACGTCAGAGATGCTGATGGAGGAGGTGAGAAATATAGAGGAGAGAGAGAAAGGGAATGAGTGTGTACACTGAGTACTGAATGGCTCCCTATTCCCTATATCAGGGATCATCCACTAGATTCAGCCAAGTGTCGATTTTTCTTTTTTTTCTTGAGCGGATGGTCGGGGGGGACATCATTTCAAACCTTGCTTGCATTTGTATACATTCATGTGTCTCTATTATGCGTGGGAATAGATTATTATTTATTTTTGGGGGCAAAGGAAACTTGGGGGGACAAATAAAATCACCCGTGGGCCAAACCCGGCCCGCGGGATGCCAGTTGGGGAACCCTGCCCTATATAGTTGCACTACTTTTGACCAGAGCTCTAAGGGTCCTGGTCAATAGTAGTGCACTATGTAGGGAATATGGTGTCATTTTGGATGCATCCAATATGAGGAACAAGATGCAAACAAGAGGGTTTAGATGACAGAATAGTGGTCTGCCTGTGTTTCTGTTGTTGTGTGTAACCCTGTGGCCCTGTGTGTAGGAGTGGGGCGGGATAAGGACATGGCCACCATATCGGAGGAGGGGAACGAGAAACGAGGACCAACCACAGCTCAGGCCCCTTCCACCAGGAGCAGGAAGAGGCGGAGACTTAACGACCTGGAGAGCGACAGCACGGCTGCAGAGAGTGAGGAGGAGTTTCAGCTCAGCGCCAGGTGCGTTTGTCCCTGACTGGCCGCATTGGAGCTAACCCCCATATTGTAAAGTCATTTTTTGTTTGAGCACTATAAATGCAAACTTTTAACTTATGTCTGTAGTACGGAGGAGGAGTTTGTAGCGTCAGGTGATGAGGAAGCAGCCAGTGATGTGGACAGCTTTGCCAGTGACCCGGGCTTCGTAAGCCAGTCTACACGGGCACAGAGACGGGGACCTAAACAGAGAACCACCAGGACTTCAGCAAAGTGCAAGAAATGCCCTCGCAGACGGAGGAGAGGATGGGGGGAGGAGGAGAGTGAAGATGAGGAGGAAGAGGAGATAGGTGAGTAAGGTCTGGAATATAAGTTGGAAAAAGATGACACACACACAGAAATCCAGGTTTGGTGCTGGAGGTTAAAGAACATGTTCAGTTGAAAGTCAAATAAAACTCTGTCTCTTTCTGTAGAGACCAGTGATTTGAGTGACAGCGATGAGGACAGGAAGAGGTGTGGTTTAAGGCGGGGCCGGAAGCGGGAGGTGAACTACCGCGAGACGTCGGAATCCGAGGGTTCCCAGGCAACCACTAATAAGGACAAGGCCAAATCCGTCCGTCGTCTCTCCAGCTCAAACAGCGATGGTCAGTTACTATGGTTACCATCCCTGCCCCAAATTAGGGAGGTCCATGTGGAACTTGACAGACTGTCATTTAGTGAATGTAAACAATTCATAACCAACCCGCATTCAGACACTAGTGGCAAAAAAACGCTTCTGCAAGTGAAAGTGTGCCGATAATGTTCCACCCCTCCCCCTCCTAAATTTAAACCAATCTAAACCGACCACTGTCCCTAAACCAACATTTTCTGGTTGGCGGGATGAAGCGGAAAACACACGTCACCAGATGCAAAGAAAATAGAGCAGTTTTACATTTTTCACCACTTCCGCGGCAACTTTGGCCATCGATTCCATTGCACCGGGCAAAGGAGCGTTTTTGCCGCTAGTGTCTGAATGCGGGGTTAACTCCTGCTGATGTCTGAATCCGCCGCTCGCTCACTCTATTTCAGAATCCTCCCATTCGAGAGAGTCTGAGGAGGAAGAAAAGAGGGGAAAGAGGTGGAGAGAAGAGGTGGAGGAGACTAGAACAAGGGGAAAGAAGAGGGGAGGAGAGAAGATGGGCAGAGGGAAGCGGAGAGAGGTGTTGATAGAACAGCAGAGGAAACATCTAGCTCTGCTGAAGAAATGCATACCCTCCACTAAAGATGATGAGAATGATAATGGGGAATCGGAGTCGTCATCCGAGGAAGATCGTCCTATCCGCAAACGACTTAACCGCATCGACTCTGATGAAGAGGGAAAAAATAAGGAGGATGAAGAGGAGAAGAAGCTGAGAAAGACATTGTCAAAAGACAAGGAATCAAACAGCCCTAACAGACAGCAGGCCTCTAGAGGCTCAATGAAGCCTGGGGCTGAGAGTGCAGCCTTACCCAGGGACAGAGCAGCCAGAGCTGGACAGAACAACCCCCCACCTCCTGACCAGTCAGACGCATGATGACAAACAGACTGTTACTTTTTTTTTTTTTTTTTTTACTTTTTTTACTTTCTTGCCTTTCACCAATGACCTTTCTCATTACCTCATCATCATCCCTCCTTCCGTTTCTCCTTCCCTCCTCCCTGAACAGGATGAGTAACTACTGGACCAAATGCACTAGCACCATCCAACACGCAGACACACAACACAATACACAGCCAGAGGGTGAAGGACTGTCCTGACCTCCACCAGACAGACACCCGCCTTAGCTGTTCTGGACTGTACATAGATACTCTCTCTGCTCGGCTGCTGATCCTGTAAAATGCTAGATGTTCCCTTCTCTCTTCTGTCTCCTTGTAAAATAGTGTTCTATATTCCATGAAGGAGAGAGTGAATGGACTGGAGCGTTTAATTATCCCCCAAAAAAGAGAGTTGGATGTTTTAAACCAATGGAAGAGCTGCTCCTGTTGTTCTGCTGTGAACCAGGAAGATAACGACTAGAAAGAGATTCATACAGGTTGATTCATCTCAAATGGCACTTTGCAGATTTGACCACAGTTACAACTACAGTTCTGGATACAGTTGTAGTTATAGCTACAGTACACTGGGGGCTTGCAGATGGACACTGGCAAACCTAGCTATGTTCAGTAAATCAATTCACTGTTGGTTGTTATGTGTTAGTTGAAGTGTACCTCCTCTCACTCAGTGAGGACTGAATCATTTCTCCACAATAGTCTACAACTCTTCAGTCCAGTCTATACATTCTACATCCTACTACTATTTGAGAAGATGGGGGCATAGTCGTTAGTCAGAAAAAGAACAAACAGGGAGGGACTACCTAAACTTGCTAAATGTTTTACTGCTGTGTGCCCTAATGAATATGGCCCCAGGTGTGAATGCTGTATCCGGCCCTCAGTCCACTGTCTGTTTTTATCATTAGAGTTCTATCTGAACCGCTTGTAGATTCTATCATTCTAGCTCACTGTTCTTATGTTGGTTTCTCCCCCCCAAAATATTAAATCTTTTGAGATGTTCAGTCTGAATAAATAAAAAAAATCGCCCTGTTTTTCATCCAGTGTATGTACAGTATGTTTATAGTTGGTGCTGTAACATAGGTGTTTTATAAGTTATTAAAAACCAATATTCAAGCATCTCACAAATGCACTTTGTCTGCTTTTAAAATATTTTACTATATAAAGATTGACTACACAGTGGACCCATGCAATGGGATGACATGTTCATTGACTGACACAATTGGTGTGTTTTTGTTTGCTGTTATGCCAATATAACTACAATCATTGAGTACTTCCTACGGCAGGGTGCCACGACTGGCAGTCCGCGGGCCCAACAGGGTTTTTAATTTGGCCCCCCAATCAGCTCCAAGTGAATTTAATTTTGGAAATCAGTTCCCAGGTATTCCCATGCATAATATACACGTGATCGTAAACAAATGTAAGCAATGTTTGAAATGATTGTTTTAGTCATCTCTGTTTGGGCTTCTTGCGGTCTACAAATGATTTGTAATTATGTTCTAGTTGATGATCCCTGTCCTACGGTAATGATTTATGTTAAGCTTTTTAAACATTTTAATGATAATGCCGTATCAGATAGCCTATACATACACACTGTAGTTATCAGGAGTCCATGAAACCTGCTGCCATCTCCTTGGCTCCTTGTAACGGATGTGAAATGGCTAGCTAGTTAGCGGGTACGCGCTAGTAGCATTTCAATCAATTACGTCACTTGCTCTGAGACTTAAGTAGGGTTTCCCCTTGCTCTGCAAGGGCCGTGGCTTTTGTGGAGCGATGGGTAACGCTGCTTCGTGGGTGACTGTTGTCGATGTGTGCAGAGGGTCCCTGGTTCGCGCCCGTGTCGGGGCGAGGGGACGGTTTAAAGTTATACTGTTACACATGCAGCTTTTTTCTGTGTCCAGATCTACAGTGTTCCTGTGGAGGAGTGGTTGTCTCTGGTCTGGCAGGACTGTGTTGCTGTTACCATGGCCATAGGTAGTGGTACTATGAGGTACCTGGGTTCTATACTTTGCTCTGGTGCATATTTGACTTGACGGCCTGTCCACCTAGTGCAGTTTGCTAAATCTAGAATAAAAATGTGGAAACGTGCTAGTAAACCAAATAGTATGGTTTAAACGTTGGACAAATGAACCAAAGGTTGAGAAATGGTATGGGGCCCATGGTAAATAGCCTGCATAGTAATAAATAAGAGCTAGCCTACTATTGTAGTCACTCCACCAATGTATACTACTCATGGCAGACAACATACAGTACCTCCAATTTGAGCCTTTTCGCAATGGCCCCAGATTTCCTTGGGCTCTTTGTAGTTCTATTAAATAAACAAATACTCGGCACTGGATCTTCTTTGTCGTACAATATTATAGTGGAGCGAATCTATCAGGTCTGGGTTGTAGACAGAAGCAGGCTTCTCGAAATGGTCTGAACACAACACTACTCGCTGATGATGTAGTCGACTAATTCTCGCTGCTATCCATATAGCCTGGGTACCAGTCTCGTTAGCTAACATTCCACTCCCTGTACTCCATGTCTGTGCCAAAATGTTTGGCAATGGCAAGGAGTGGAACGTTAGATAAGAGACTGATACTCAAACTAGCGTCTATCCAGGCTTTATGGCGGGTATTATCTTGAGGAATAAATACAAGTTTTGCTCTGGCACTTGTCTGTTGGTGCATACGATCGTACAGCAGCTGGTTTGCATTGTTATAGCCAAATGTCAAAGCGAGGAACATGTTGCATTTATACTATTCGCGCGGCTAGTTTGAAGAGGGAAATCATCACTTCTTCATATAACCCCCGACCTGTAGTTGGCGGTAATGTTTTCTTGCGATTGATTTCCCTTCTCCCTCTCCTTTCTCTAATATCTGTCTCTACTCTTTAGTCACTAGTTACCACAGCCGCAAAATCATAAACCTCGCATTTTTCTACAATTTATTGTAACGACCCTGGGTTTATATCTTCAAATTTGATTTGAAACCTTACCATTATACATAACCCTGAGCTATAATAAAGGACCCAAACCTTAAATTAAGACCAACAAGCACCTTTTCGATGTTTATGAATTTCAGAGCCAATTTTAACCTTGTGGCTGTGGTAACTAGTGGAAACCTATGTTCTTGGCGGGGATACGGAGTAACTAGTTACCACTAAGGTATAATAAGAACGGTAACGTTAGCTACTAGCTAGCAGTGAAAGCAGCGTGGGGAGTTTGGTCGAGTAAATACTACCAAGCGAGCTAGTGGCACTAACGTTTCTGGGAAATGTATACTGAATGCATATTCTAACTAACGTTAACTCTTCAGGCTATCGATAGCCAGTTGACTAGCTATATCGTCTTCCCTGCACAAACGTCTAGATATCGGTTTATGTCCAGCAGCGTTAAATAGGCATCTTTGGAAAACGAAATAGCCAACCAGGTCACAGAAGCGCAGTGTTGTTGACAGCTCCGGACCGACCCATTTGAGTGTTTTCTCTGGCCGTCATTTCCATCAGTCTCTGAGGATGGTTCTGCTAAGGAGTGTCCCTCCACCCAGCGAGGGAGTCCGGCATGAACAAGCCGAGACCACGGCGGTGTTGGACGGGAAGGGCCTCGGCGCAGGAACGCTCTACGTTGCTGAAACGTATGCGACGCTATTGTGGATAACTAGCTAAGTTAGCTAGCTTTGTTAGCATGCTAGCTAATTTATTTAAAGTCCTAAAATCAGGAAGTTTCAAGACTTACATTTGTCTTATGTGTTTTTCCTTTGATAGTATTAACTTGAGCACCATGAACTTGCATTTTGCCTCACGTTAGTTGGCTATCTAGTCAGTGACTTGGAGTGGATCTCCATTGTATTTAATTGATTGCTCACACCCTCCCTCCTTGTCTCTTTCTCAAAGCACACTGGCGGGGAAGATATGAGGTTCCTCTGTTTTGAGGAGGAGAGACGTGATGAATCAAGGAAATACAATGAGTTTTCACCTTGTGACTAGTAGTCAAAATGTTCCTTTCCTGTGTTTTCCAGGCGATTGTCGTGGTTTGATGGATCAGGGATGGGCTTCTCTCTAGAGTACCCCACTATCAGCCTGCACGCCATCTCACGAGACCTCAGCACCTATCCACAGGAACATCTATATGTCATGGTCAACGCCAAACTCAACGGTGAGACACACCTGTCCATCATGGTAAATATCAAACTCAGTGTAACACAAACTTGTGAACGAGTAAGAAGTTCTTAGTCTGTGTCTGTGTTCCCCAGATGAGAACGAAGCAGAGATGCAAGAGAATGCCCATGATCAGGAGGATGAGGATAACAGCAGTGAGGAAGATGAGTCTGAGGGGATCACAGAGATCCGCTTCGTCCCTAGAGACAAGGCAGCATGTAAGTCAGGGGAGAGGGATGGCTAGTAGGGCAGGGCTAAATTAAAGTAAATGCATCTTTATTAAGCAGGTCACATTTAATAACATCTTCCATATATAATACAACAAGTGCTGTACAGTAGTCAATAACAAGTTCAAACATCTCACTACACACATGCATTAGGGATGTCTAAAGCTTTTGGTTCTCACATTCTTTGACATTCAGCTCTAGTTTGTAATCACTATGCTAGCTAGCATTAGAACACAGATTTCCCTAACGTGTGTGTGTGTGTGTGTGTGTGTCCAGTGGAGTCTATGTTTTCAGCGATGTGTGAGTGTCAGGCCCTGCACCCAGACCCGGATGATGAAGACTCCGACGGGGACTTTGACGGAGATGAGTACAATGTGGAAGAAGCAGGTGTGTAACACACACACACTCATTTATACAAGCACACACACAGTTCTACAAACAGTACACTCACACTTTTACATACAGTGTACAATCTCACATAGATGGAGTAATAAAGAAGATAATACTAACATTGTATCTCCACCTTCTTTCTCCCTTCAACGGAAAAGAGGCAGGTAAGAAGCCTAACAACTATGCACTCACCCTATCAGCTGCTACTACTACACACACAGGTACACACGCACTCACAGGTGGTATTCTCTCTGTCCTCCAGAGCATGGTCAGGGTGATATCCCGTCATTCTGTACATATGAGGAGGGTGTGTCGGGTCTGACGGCTGAAGGCCAGGCTACTCTGCAGAGACTGGAGGGCATGTTAGCTCAGTCTGTTGCTAACACCTTTCACATGGCTGGGGTCCGCACTGATGAGGCCAATGGAGAGTTTGACGGTGGGTCACACACGTATCATATAGGTCATACAAATACTCAAACACAGGATACGAGGGTAGGTCACACATTGAAACAGTATTTTTTTTAAATCCCTAGGCAACATTTCAGCATGAGGATATAAATAATACACAGTGGAGGTTCTTGGCTCTGCTTGTTAGTGGTGTGTTGTAACAACCACCAGATGGCGCCAGAGGATAACAATGATCCCACTCGACATAATCGCTACATAACAGCAAATGCCTTACAAACAGAACGTAACATATTACAGTATAAGATACATACAAAAACATACGTTCAAAGGACTGGTGTAAGATTGGTTAAAAAAACATTAGGAGGCTAGCTCCTTGGGCGCATGTCTGTCATGAGCAGGAACTTAGCCATGGAGTCCTCTAGAAGTTAAAATAAGAGCATTGAAGTCAGCGTCTGATTCTGGTAATTGGTCCTTCTCCTCTTGAGCACCGGATGGTTCTCCAACTTCTCTGCCTGCCACTGACTTATCTCCTATCACTACAAAAGAGTGAAAAAAACACAACATTTCTGTGCCTAAATGTACCTCTGAGAAGGAGTAATTTTTCAACCTAAAGATGCCATTCTAACATGAACCTAAACAATAGATTCAAATGTATTCTACAACACACCTAAAATATAGCTCAACATATAACCGGGCACCCCAGTCTTCTCCTTAAACTTGGTGAGGCTCCTTGGGCATGATGAGGTTGAAGAAAAAAACTGCCTAAATATATGATGGTTGAGGTGCACTTACTTTGAATTTGCTTCTCCATGCTTTTCCTCAGTCTTTTCACCAGGGGCATCTCTAATCCCTCTTCCAGCATCTTTTCTCGCTCTCCTTCCATGTCTTTTATTACTTTCTCGTATCATATTTTCCCTCTGCTAGAATCTCTTTCCTCTTTCGTACCATCTCATCCCTATTTATGCAAATCTCTAACTTCTTTCACTTCTATCTTTTCTGTCTTTTGTGCCATCTCTCTCGCTCCCTCTCATAGCATCTTTTCTCCCCCAATCTCTTTCCTATTTGGTAGTATATTTTTGATCTCCTTAACAACTCCTTCACCTTGTCTCTTTCTCCATGTTGATGACATGGTACCTGTTCCCACTTCCCTGCAGCACATCAAATTCCAAACCTGTGTATTTATTCCAACATAGAACACAAAATTATACAAATAATAATCTGTTTCGTAATATTTAATTTGTTACTGGTAGTTAAACTGTTGGAAGTATGATTGCTTTAAAAGTTAAAAAGGTATGATTTTTGAACCATTTCTACTGTCAGGTTGTGTTGCAACCTGCGGTAATGTCACCTAGATTACGTTGCAAATATCTAAGAGCTGTAGCTCTGTATGTCAGAGATTAGCAACAAGCCCTTAATACTCACCGGTCGCTGCAATCTTCCTCCAATAATGTACTGAAGATATAATGTACTGTCTCTTGAAGTTAATTCAGTATAGTGTAAACATCTACAGTTGAAGTCGGAAGTTTACATACACCTTAAACTGAGTTTAAATGTATTTGGTTTTCACAATTCCTGACATTTAATCCTAGTAAAAATTCCCTGTTTTAGGTCAGTTAGGATCACCACTTTATTTTAAGAATGTGAAATGTCAGAATAATAGTATAGAGTGATTTATTTCAGCTTTTATTTCTTTCATCACATTCCCAGTGGGTTAGACGTTTACATACACTCAATTAGTATTTGGTAGCATATCCTTTAAATTCTTTAACTTGGGTCAAATGTTTCAGGTAGCTTCCCACAATAAGTTGGGTGAATTTTGGCCCATTCCTCCTGACAGAGCTGGTGTAACTGAGTCAGGTTTGTAGGCCTCCTTGCTCGCACACACTTTTTCAGTTCTGCCCACACATTTTCTATATGATTGAGTTCAGGGCTTTGTGATGGCCACTCCAAAACCTTGACTTTGTTGTCCTTAAGCCATTTTGCCACAACTTTGGAAGTATGCTTGGGGTCATTGTCCATTTGGAAGAGCCATTTGCGACCAAGCTTTAACTTCCTGACTGATGTCTTGAGATGTTGCTTCAATATATCCACATAATTTTCCATCCTCATGATGCCATCTATTTTGTGAAGTGCACCAGTCCCTCCAGCACCAAAGCACCAAAGATGCTGCCACCCTCGTGCTTCACGGTTTGCATGATGTTCTTCGACTTGCAAGCCTCCGCCTTTTTCCTCCAAACATAACGATGGTCATTATGGCCAAACAGTTCTATTTCTTTTTCATCAGACCAGAGGACATTTCTCCAAAAAGTACGCTCTTTGTCCCCATGTGCAGTTGCAAACCGTAGTCTGGCTTTTTTATGGCGGTTTTGGAGCAGTGGCTTCTTCCTTGCTGAGTGGCCTTTCAGGTTATGTCGATATAGGACTCGTTTTACTGTGGATATAGACACTTTTGTACCTGTTTCCTCCAGCATCTTCACAAGGTCCTTTGCTATTGTTCTGGGATTGATTTGCAAAGTACGTTCATCTCTAGGAGACAGAACGCATCTCCTTCCTGAGCGGTATGACGACTGCGTGGTCCCATGGTGTTTATACTTGCGTACTATTGTTTGTACAGATGAACGTGGTACCTTCAGGCGTTTGGAAATTGCTCCCAAGGATGAACCAGACTTGTGGAGGTCTACAATTATTTTCTGTGGTCTAGGTCTTGGCTGATTTTCTTTTGATTTTCCCTTGATGTCAAGCAAAGAGGCACTGAGTTTGAAGGTAGTCCTTGAAATACATCCACTGGTACACCTCCAATTGACTCAAGTGATGTCAATTAGCCTATCAGAAGCTTCTAAAACCATTTCCCAAGCTGTTTAAAGGCACAGTCAACTTAGTGTATGTAAACTTCTGACCCACTGGAATCGTGATACAATGAATTATAAGTGAAATAATCTGTCTGTAAACAATTGTTGGAAAAACTACTTGTGTCATGCACACAGTATATGTCCTAACCGACTTGCCAAAACTATAGTTTGTTAACAAGACATTTGTGGAGTGGTTGAAAAATGAGTGTTAATGACTCCAACCTAAGTGTATGTAAACTTCTGACTTCAACTGTACCTATATCTTAGTGTAGTAAGTTAATATATCTCAGTATACAGTGCATTCGGAAAGTATTCAGACCCCATGACTTTTTCCACATTTTGTTACGTTAGAGCCATATTCTAAAATGTATTAAATAAAATCACACACTTCCCCGTAATGACAAAGCAAAAACAGGTTTTTAGAAATGTTTGCTAATTTATAAAAAAATAAATACAAATAAAGATTACTCAATTGAGCTCAAGTGCATCCTGTTTCCATTGGTCATCCTTGATGTTCTACAACTTAATTGGAGTCTACCTGTGGTAAATTCAATTGATTGGACATGATTTGGAAAGGTGCACACCTGTCAATATAAGGTCCCCCGGTTGATCGTGCATGTCAGAGCAAAAACCAAGTTATGAGGTCGAAGGAATTGTCTTTAGAGCTGGCCGCCTGGCCAAACTGAGCAATCAGGGGAGAAGGGCCTTGGTCAGGGAAGTGACCAAGAACCCGATGGTCACTCTTGATAGAGCTCCAGAGATCCTCTGTGGAGATAGGACAACCATTTCTGCAGCACTCCACCAAACAGGCCTTTATGGTAGAGTGGCCAGGTGGAAGCCACTCCTCGGTAAAAGGCACATGACAACACGCACCTAAAGGACTCTGACCATGAGAAACAAGATTCTCTGATCTGATGAAACCAAGATTCAACTTTTTGGCCTGATTGCCAAGCGTCACGTCTGGAGGAAAGCTGGCACCATACCTACGGTGAAGCTTGTTGATTTTTTTCAGGGACTGGGAGACTAGTCAAGATCGAGGGAAAGATGAACGGAGTGAAGTACAGAGAGATCCTAGATGAAAACCTGCTTTAGAGTGCTCCGGACCTCCAACTGGGGCGAAGGTTCACCTTCCAGTAGGACAACGACCTAAAGCACACAGCCAAGACAATGTGGCTTCAAGTCCCAGCCAGAGCCCGGGCTTGAACCTGATCGAACATCTCTGCAGAGAACTGAAAATAGCTGTGCAGCGACGCTCCCCATCCAACCTGACAGAGCTTGAGAGGATCTGCAGAGAAGAATGGGAGAAACTCCCCAAATACAGGTATGCCAAGCTTGTAGGGTCATACCCAAGAAGACTCAAGTCTGTAATCGCTGCCAAAGGTGCTTCAACAAAGCACCAAGTAAAGGGTCGGAGTACTTATGTAAATGTGAAATTTCATTTTTTTTAATGTATTTATTTTTAAATAAATTTGCAAAAGTATCTGAACCTGTTTTTGCTTTGTCATTGTGTGTAGGTTGATGGGGGGGATGTTCAGGGCCCCTTTTTCTTCCTTGAAAAATAACTGATTGACCAGCATGTATAGCCCAAACCTATTATAGACACATGAGCATGAAGAAAGCAGTATGTGTTTAATGATAATCAGTATATTGGCTGATGAGTCTGTTTTGTCTATTCTAGTCGTTCTATTTCTTTGCTTGTCTTTGCAGATGGGATGGAGGTGGATGCAGGGTCGACGATGGCCGGACAGTTTGAAGATGCAGACGTAGACCACTAGTAATAACATATCATAATACTACGTTGTAATTATCAGTACATTTGTGATGTTTTGTGTTATCACCTTGTAATCCACATCCTGCTGCCAACCGTATGGACCTGCTTACCATACTGTAGTTAAGTCTCTCACTCTCCCCCACTCCTTCTCCCAGATGGAACTCAATTCTACTGCCAGTCAAAGCACTTGTGGGATAGGAGGAGAATACAATCTCTCCACTTTCTGATTTTCTGTTCATCTCAACATACACAGATTCTTCTCTTGTGTTTTGTACCTGAAGACCAGTTTTACAGAGATTTCCCCAACAGGGAACATTGTTGCCTTTGTATGAAATCTCTTCATTAAACACGTGTGTTTTTGTATAAAGAACAAGGTGTTTCTTCTGTGCACATTCCAGAGAAGTAACGTAGGAGCTCCACTGGTGCATCTGGAAATCAATATTTTTCATGTCTTTGTTTATTAAAAAGAGGACAGAGTGCAGAAATGGCTTTGGGCCGAATTGGAAGCGGTACATGTGCATCAGAGGCAGCTGCCTAGACCGCTAGACCAGTGGTTCCCAAATTGTGGGGAGGCGGGGCGCAGTCCGACTTTAAACTTATTCTTGACATTTGTAGTAAAATTAGGTAGTGCATCATCAGTTCCTCTTGTCATGCTAGTCATTACATACCTTAGAGAGCTATTTATAACTTGTCAGAAATGTCCAGATCAACTAGCCAACATTAGCTAACGCTTGTTTTCTGTTTAAAGTTTATTTTTTTGCCTGTAAATATTGTACTTTTTGTGAAAAGGTTTGGGAGTCCCTGCACTAGACTACCCTTGGCCGCAGAAACCAAGGTTTCTTATTTGCTTTGCTTTTAGGCAGCATGAGCGGAGCGAGAGCCGCTTTAAACTATTGTTCTTGGGTGAGGTGTTGTATCAATCTTGAAAATTGAACCAGTGTAATTTTAACACTGAGCAACGCAAGCCTCTCACAGAGCACTTACAAATACATCACCACAAATATGTGGACACCCCTTCAAATTTGTGGATTTGGCTATTTGAGCCACACTCGTTGCTGACAGGTGTATAAAATCAAGCACACAGCCATGCGATCTCTATAGACAAACATTGGCAGTAGAATGGCCTCACTGAAGAGATCAGTGACTTTTAACGTGGCACAGTCATAGGATGCTACCGTTCCAACAAGTCAGTTCATAACATTTCTGCCCTGCTAGAGCTGCCCCAGTCAACTGGGGAGTGCTGTTATTGTGAAGTGGAAACATCTAGGAGCAACAAAGTGGTCGGCCACACAAGCTCACAGAACGGGACCCCCGAGTGCTGAAGCGCATTGGCGCGTAAAAATCGTCTGTCCTTGGTTGCAACACACTACCGAGTTCCAAACTGTCTCTGGAAGCAATGTCAGCTCAAAAACTGTTCGTCGGGAGCTTCATTAAATGGGTTTCAATAGCCGAGCAGCCGCATGCAATGTCACAATCACCATGTGCAATGCCAAGCGTCGGCTGGAGTGGTGCAAAGCTCCCCGCCATTAGACATTGGAGCAGTGGAAACACATTCTCTGGAGTGATGAATCACGCTTCACCATCTGGCAGTACGACGGACAAATCTGGGTTTGACGGATGCCAGAAGAACGCTAACTGCCCGACTGCATAGTGCCCACTAAATTTTGGTGGAGGATGAATAATTGTCTGGGGCTGTTTTTCATGGTTCGGGCTAGGCCCCTTAGTTCCAGTGAAGGGAAATCTTACATTACATTCTAGATGATTCTGTGCTTCCAACTTTGGCAACAGTTTGGGGAAGGCCCTTTCCTGTTTCAGCATGACAATGCCCCCGTGCACAAAGCGAGATCCATACAGAAATGGTTTGTCGAGATCAGTGTGGAAGAACTTGACTGGCCTGCACAGAGCCCTGACCTCAACCCCATCAAACACCTTTGGGATGAATTGGAACGCCGACTGCGAGTCAGGCCTAATCGTCCAACATTAGTGTCTGACCTCATATGCTGTTGTGGCTGAATGGAAGCAAGTCCCCGCAGAAATGTTCCACAAAGTGTGTGTACTGCGAAGGAGCGACTTGGGACGGTTGGCCGTAGACATCATATCTATTGTAGAACTGGGCATAAATTACTATCTCAAAGCGTTATAAAGATGCTATTAACACTAACTACAGAAATCAACTTTTTACATCAATGCTACACAAATACAGAGGATGCTGCTGAGGGGAGGATGGCTCATAAAAATGTCTGGAATAGAGTGAATGAAATGGTATCAAACACGTTCCAGCTCATTTTTTATGTGCCACCAGCCACCACTCCACAAATCATATTAGGTTAAAAAACAATTTTCTTTTGTTTGAATGTGCTTAGTTTTAAAGACGTCACTGTGCATCAGGGTCTTCGGTTCGTAGGGATGGATGGTGAGTCCAGGGCAATAGATATCAAACAAAAGAAAACAAACCGAAAAGTGGAGGAAAGTGTGTGTGTGTGTGTGTGTGAAGGAGGTCTGCATGGAAAAGGCTCCACGGCTGCAGCAGCGACCAGAGTGCCCGGGGAGCACCAGGCTGGTGTGTGTGTCTGTGTAGATGGGGCTGATGCATTGTAAGCCCTGGAGTGTGTGTCTCAGGTGCAGGTCAGAGAGACCGAGGGCCCACAGCCCCTGTAGCATGGTACGAGCCACGCTAGCTGCCATGAACTAGAGCACCATCTTCAGTACACTGCTCCTAAATAGAATTGAGGAGAATAGAATATGTATCCATTATCCATAGAATGCATATTCATTATAGAAAGACAGCAATAGAATACAATAGAATGTTATTATAGATAGAATAGAATAGATTATACATATACAAAATAAAAACATTCTATCCATCATACAGAATAAGCTAAAATAGGTATCCATTACATATAGAATCCACAATATAATAGATAATGTATCCATTATATAGAGACAACAATAGAATAGAATAGAACCAGGCAGTGAGGTGTCCCCGGGTAGGTGTGTTCCAGCGTGCTACAGGGGTTCCCCAGGGTTCCATGGAAGGTGAGGCCATGGACCACAGATGCCAGGTAGGTGAGGCTGAGACAGAACTGAGGCTGCAGCCGGCCCACCTCTCCCAGCAGACGCAGCTCTAGTTTGCAGATACACAGCTGCAGCGTAGAGACCAGCTCCATGGTGTAAACAGCAGACTGACATAGCCCTCTGGGAGCTAGTAGCTTGGTTAACATTCTCCTACTCAGTTCACACAGCAGCACGACGACGTCTGCCTCTCTCCTCAGTCTCGGTTTCTCCCCCTCTCTCTCTTCCTCTCTCTCTGTATGTGTCTTCTTGCTAGCTCCTCTGGGTCTGTTTTCTTATGGCTGCAGCAGGCTACCATGTGTGTGTGTGTGTGTGTATATGTTTGTGTGTGTATATGTTTGTGTGTGTGTGGGATCAGAGAGGGTAGATGATGATGAGCTTGAGTTCACATGGTGCGGAAGTGGCTGCCTCTCTTCTCTCCTTTCTCCTCTCTCTTCCTCTCCTCTCCTCTATGTCTCTCCATACACTGCGCCTATTGCCTATTGCTGCTATAACGTGGCCAGGCTGTGAGGTGTGATCCCCCCACCCACCACCAGAGAGCACAGTAGTTATACAGATTCAATGATGTCATACCATATACTGCATGGTTTTGTATGGGATGTCCCAAATGTCACGCTATTCCCTAGGTCCCTATACAGTGCACTTATTTTGTCCAGAGCCCTGGGCCTTGGTTAAAACTAGCACACTACAAAGAGAATAGAGTGCCATTTGAGACAGGCCTATGTCTATGCCCATCACCCTCACCCAATTACACACACTTTTCTCTCCTCCTTTCCTTATATCTTCTCCTTCAGCAGATTCAGTGATTAGTCTGATTAAGAAAAATGATGATAATGATAAATCTCAATAAGGCTAATGTAAAATGCAGCCCAGTGATTGACCTCGGCACTTGTCAAGTCTGTATCCTACAGATGAAGAAAGTGGGCACAAGGAGAGAAGGACACAAGCAGAGGACACAAGGATAAGAAGCGATATAAACAAATAATTGAGATGCAGCCCCTAAATGTAATCGGGGAAACTCATGGCGAAACCCACCTCACCTCCCAGTGAAACAGACGGCCAAACAGACCAATAAGCAGACGACTGAGCTTCAGCCTGACCACTGGCATACTAGAAACGAGTGTAGTGGGCGGGCGTTGCTATGTAGCAGGGTGGTGTGTGTCTAACAATAGCCAGGGATTGGCAGAGCCTGGACAGAGCGATAGAAGAAGGGTTTGTTAAATTGGGCAGAATAGAAAAAACTGAAGCTACTTGGGCGAATGCATGTGTGTGAGTGCTGGCAAAGAGAACGGATCGCCATCAGGAATATTTCAAAAGACACGGCGATAGGTGAGTTTCTCCTATTCCTTTATCCACGGACAGAACCGGGCATGACATTCTTTTCATTTTACCTTCCTTTACTGGTACATTACAGGACTGTTACCGCAGAACAGACAGGAGGAGCGTGCTCACGGCGCTACAGTGTAACGGCAAGGGATCATGCATACATACAGTAGTGGTTGGACGTTGGGGCCGCGACGCAGATTTATCGGTTCACTGATTTTGTCCCTGGGAGAAGGGAACAGGGTGTTATAACGGTGCTTTATGCAGCCCGCGGTGTTTTGTGGTGGAGCTCCAGACATTATCAGAGTGTGTGTGTGTGTGTGTGTGTGTGTGTGTGTGTGTGTGTGTGTGTGTGTGTGTGTGTGTGTGTGTGTGTGTGTGTGTGTGTGTGTGTGTGTGTGTGTGTGTGTGTGTGTGTGTGTGTGTGTGTGGACCAGTTGTCTGTCGCTTCAAGGGTCAACCGGTATGAATGAAAAATGTGGGAATATACAGTTATCATTCGAATGAAATTAACTCGCCTGAATGAATGAAAATTGGCACAAAATGTCATGGATAAAATTAAATGATCTCATGTACAATGTAGGCTAGATATTACAAACATTTTCATTTATTTAATGTCTTTAGGAGAAAGATGTGAAACGAATCATTATGCGACATAGAGGGGGGTCCTTGTGATCCTTCGGTTGTCCCTATCCCATTTGAAGTTGATATTTAAAATAGTTAGGGTTGGGCAAGGTAGGGGTTAAGATTAGGGACTAACTGGGGGGAGAGAGAGACACATATTTGTATTTATTTAACCTTTATTTAACTAGGCAAGTCAGTTAATAACGAATTCTTATTTACAATGACGGCCTAGGAACAGTAGGTTAACTGCCTTGTTCAGGGGCAGAACAACAGATTTTTACCTTGTCAGTTCGGGGATTCAATCTAGCAACCACTGGCAACCACTGGCCCAACGCTCTAACCACTAGGCTACCTGCCACCCCAAAATGCACTAGAGAGGGTAGAAAAGGGAGAGACCAACAGACGGAAAGAGGAAAAAGACTGGAAGAAACAGAGAGAGGGGGTAGGCTAGATAAGTGCGGCTGTAGCTGTCTGATTAGTGACACAGTGCTCCACAGCCTTCACTCAGTCTGACTTGGCGCTTTGAATAAATGACACATCAGGAATAACAGGCTAACCAAGAAGAGTAGGCTAATTTGGGTTGGGGAAACAACCCAGTGTGTCCCAAATAGCACCCTTTTCCCTATATATAGTTAAATAAAGGTTAAATAAAAAAATATATATGTATATGGGGGGCTCTGGTCAATGTAGTGCACTATATAGGGAATAGTGTTCTGTTTGGGATGTAGCCCCATCTAGTGTCTTCTCATCAGCAGTCTATATCACCACTGGTCTTGTCTCAGTTCTGTTAAGGTAATGAGCCTGAGCAAACACTGACCTTCGTGCCCCATAAAAGTTGAATGGGATCAATATGTAGAGGAATAAGTGAGAGGTGTCCAGCCAGCCAATCACATGTCTGTCTACATGGGTGGAAAGGGGATAGGCACATGTTATGTACAAGTGTAAAAACAGTAATAATATTATGATTAGCCTATTCATTGTGATATGAAGAGACGTTGTGGGGGTGTGAAGGGTGTAAGAACAAGTGTGTGTGTATGTATGTATACCCTGCAGACTGTTTAGGGTTGGACACTTTAGCCAATCCAAGGTTTAATTTGGTCTGTAAGGAGTGTGTGTGTTTACTCTCTCTATTTACACTCTCTGACACACACACACACACACACACACACACACAGAGGGAGGGAGTGTTTCTGTAATTTTTCTACCCTGTGCTGTGTCCTTACCGCCCTCTCTTCTCCTCCTCCCTTTTTCCCTCTAGTAAAGTACTGTAGAGAACGGAATACTGGCATCAGAGCTAACCTGTCCACTGAAGCAACGATAATACTATCAACTATAAATATCTCTCTCTCTCTCTCTGAGTCCCTGTCTATCTCTCTACCTCTCTCTGTTTCTCTCCAGTTGACCCGCTTGTCTCTTTTCCTCTCTTATCAAATCAAATGGTATTAGTTAAATGCGCCGAATACAACAGTTATCCACTTTTCTCCCTTTACTCGTTCTACATCTCGCCCCCCCCCCCCCCCCAAACACACACACACACACACACACACACACACACACACACACACACACACACAGTGACAGGTAGTGCTGCATTGGCACTAATCACTGATTTAAATCACCTTTAAATCTACATCCTGCTGCTGACCTTATGGACCTGTAGTTAAATCCTCTCTTTCTTTCTCTCCTTTCTTTCTCTCTCCCTGTCTCTCTATCCCTATCTCTCTCTCCCTATCTCTATCTCTCTCCCTCACACTAGTGTGTGAATGCGTGAACAGCTGCAGTAGGAATCTCACCGCCTCTCTCTTTATTCGTATAGCTGTTTTCTCTACCTCAGATGACCTCCATTGATGACCATTATCCTCTCAAATACACACCCACAAGCACACAAACCCTGCTGGTCGGCATCTGGTGGGCTGGCGGTGTAGTGGCATGTCTGTCTGGAGTCTGAGGAGTAGGATAGTTTGGGTGTTAAATAGATAGGTTGTATTCCCACGCTTAGATGTTGCTGATGCATGCCAGATCTTACAAGGCCTGGATAAGTATTTTACATATCAGCTAACTACATCATATGTTATAGCAATCTGGTGCCCAGTATTACGATGGTGCCGGATGGGAGGGCTGCTGTCATATTGGCTCTTAATCAACCATGCTATTTTTTTTTTTTTTTTGTGTTGTTCGTAACTTGTTTTGTAAATAATGTTGCTGCTACCGTCTCTTATGACCGAAAAGAGCTTCTGGACATCAGAACTGCGATTGCTCACCTCCAACTGAACAAAGAGTTCTTCAATGAGTCGGACGGGAGGGATATACTACTACAGACACCGACAACATATAGCTGGCAGGTTATACACTCCATCGGCAGGACAGAACAGCAGCCTCTGGTAAGACACGGCGCGGGGGCCTCAGCAAAAAAAACTTCCCTTTTTCAGGACCCTGTCTTTCAAAGATAATTCGTAAAAATCCAAAATAACCTCAGATCTTCATTGTAAAGGGTTTTTAACACTGTTTCCCATTGTTAAGTATCTTGCTAGCTGGATCGAATTCTCTGTTAGCTTGCCAGAGAAATGTTGAGCAACATTAGACAACTTATCTGATCAATAAGGTGAATGCACCAATTTGTAAGTCGCTCTGGATAAGAGCGTCTGCTAAATGACTTAAATGTAAATGTAAATGTAAATAATTTAGTTTATGGTGTAAAAATTAGCTTGCTAATAAAGTCAGACAGTTTTTGTTGAATTTGACAGTAACACGTGTGTGAGGGGAGATTATACTTTTTTTGTTTTACTCAATGTTATTTTTGCACACGTAGCCTTGTACGCTTGATTGATGTCTATAGTGGCCACTACAATAGAGCAAAAATAGAATGCCTGTTTGTTTCATTCTATTTCTACTTTAAGATGGGGGTTTTTCTTCCCTAAGTGCAATATTTATGTGTGTGGTCACGAGTTCTATTATAAAGGCTGTCATGGCTAACTGCAATAATAACATTATTACAATAGCTTTCTTTACATTTTTTTGCTGTGAGTTAGGTTCACATTAACTACTTTTTTATTTACACACAGAGACTGATCATGTAGATCATGTTCTTTGTTGTTTAATTAGTTAAAACCTGCATTTCCCCTAGCAGGGATTTTTAGCATGTTTCAGTGCAACAAAAAAAAGTGTCACCTTTTTGGGCCCTCACCAGTTTGCATCCCTGAAACAGGAAAGCACTTATCCAGAGGCGACGCACCTAGGGGCCGGGGGCTTTAATGCAGGGAAACTTTAATCAGTTTTACCTCATTTCTATCAGGATGTTAAATGTGTAACCAAAGGGAAAAGAATTCAAGACCACCTTTACTCCACACACAGAGATGCGTACAAAGCTCTCCCTCGCCCTCCATTTGGCAAATCGGACCATAATTCTATCCTGATTCCTGCTTACAAGCAAAAATTAAAGCAGGAAGCACTAGTGGTCAGATGAAGCAGATGCTAAACTACAGGACTGCTTTGCTAGCACAGACTTGAATATGTTCTGGGATTCTTCCAATGGCATTGAGGAGTACACCATCAGTCACTGGCTTTATCAATAAGTGCATTGATGACATCGTCCCAACAGTGACTGTACGTACATAAACCAACCAGAAGCCATGGATTACAGGCAACAATCGCACCGAGTTAAAGGATAGAGCTGCCGCTTTCAAGGAGCGGGACTCTAACACAGAAGCTTATAAGAAATCCTGCTATTCTCTCCAACGAACCATCAAATAAGCAAAGCGTCAGTACAGGACTAAGATCGAATCGTACTACACCGGCTCTGATGCGCGTCGATTGTGTGGCAGGGCTTGCAAACTATTAGACTACAAAGGGAAGCACAGCCGAGAGCTGCCCAGTGACAAGAGCCTACAAGACGAGCTAAATAACTTCTATGCTCGCCTTGAGGCAAGTAACACTGAAACATGCATGACAGCATCAGCCGTTCCAGACGACTGTGTGATCACGCTCTCCGCAGCCGATGTGAGTAAGACCTTCAAACAGGTCAACATTCACAAGGCTGCAGGGCCAGACTGATTACCAGGACGTGTACTCCAAGCGTGCACTGACCAACTGGCAAGTGTCTTTTTCAACCTCTCCCTGTCTGAGTCTGTAATACCAAAGAACACTAAGGTAACCTGCCTAAATCAACACCATTATTTCAGAAACCCCAGACCCACTCCAATTTGTTTACCGCACCAACAGATCCACAGATGATGCAATCTCTATTGCACTCCACACTGCCCTTTCACACCTGGACAAAATGATCACCTATGTGAGAATGCAATTCATTGACTACAGCTCAGCGTTCAACACCATAGTGCCCTCAAAGCTCATCACTAAATCAAATCAAATTTTATTTGTCACATACACATGGTTAGCAGATGTTAATGCGAGTGTAGCGAAATGCTTGTGCTTCTAGTTCCGACAATGCAGTAATAACCAACGAGTAATCTAACCTAACAATTCCACAACTACTACCTTATACACACAAGTGTAAAGGGATAAAGAATATGTACATAAAGATACAGTGGGGCAAAAAAGTATTTAGTCAGCCACCAATTGTGCAAGTTCTCCCACTTAAAAAGATGAGAGGCCTGTAATTTTCATCATAGGTACACTTCAACTATGACAGACAAAATGAGAAAAAAAATCCAGAAAATCACATTGTAGGATTTTTAATGAATTTATTTGCAAATTATGGTGGAAAATAAGTATTATAATATATATATATATATATATATAAGTGGCATTGTTTAAAGTGGCTA
Source organism: Salvelinus fontinalis (assembly GCF_029448725.1). Classification (NCBI taxonomy): domain Eukaryota; kingdom Metazoa; phylum Chordata; class Actinopteri; order Salmoniformes; family Salmonidae; genus Salvelinus; species Salvelinus fontinalis. Next base: position 28,727,245 of record NC_074688.1, read on the forward strand.
GTGATACATTTTTGATCAATTTCCATCAATTTACATTTACATTGAAAGTCAACGAGTTCCACATTGTCCCGGAACAAAGCAAAGTAAACGCAGCTCCTGCAACGTTTGAAACGTTCAATAGCGGCCTCCATTTGAGACCGCTGAGCCAGCTAGGCTTGCTGGGCTTTCGTGTATCTCCCCCTATATGGAATCTGGCAGGATCCCGGGACAGATAGCAGCGCTCACAGCCATTTAGCCCAACTGAGCCGCAGGAATCAAAATAAAATTAAAGTATATAAAAACACGGTCCGCTTTTAAACCAATGTCTTTAGTTCAGCGTTCGACAGGTTTCGGCGTTCGACAGCGTTCAACAACAACAAACATACGTCGCGCTCTGATGACGTATGTTGTGACTGGGTTGAGATCTGGTTTCACCGGGTCCATACTTCCTGCCATCCAGGACCTCTACACCAGGCGGTGTCAAAGGAAGGCCCTAAAAATTGTTAGACTCCAGTCACCCAGTCATAGACTCTTCTCTCTGCAACCGCATGGCAAGTGGTACCGGCGCACCAAGTCTAGGTCCAAGAGGCTCTTAAATAGCTTCAACCCCAAGCCATAAGACTTCTGAACAGCTATTCAAATGGCTACCCAGACTATTTGCATTGCCCCCCTCTGGAATGCTGTTGCTACTCTCTGTTATTATCTCTGGATAGTCACTTTAATAGCTCTAGCTACGTGTATATACACTGCTCAAAAAAATAAAGGGAACACTTAGACAACACAATGTAACTCCAAGTCAATCACACTTCTGTGAAATCAAACTGTCCACTTAGGAAGCAACACTGATTAACAATACATTTCACATGCTGTTGTGCAAATGGAATAGACAAAAGGTGGAAATTATAGGCAATTAGCAAGACACCCCCCAAAACAGGAGTGATTCTGCAGGTGGTGACCACAGACCACCTCTCAGTTCCTATGCTTCCTGGCTGATGTTTTGGTCACTTTTGAATGTTGGCGGTGCTCTCACTCTAGTGGTAGCATGAGACGGAGTCTATAACCCACACAAGTGGCTAAGGTAGTGCAGTTCATCCAGGATGGCACATCAATGCGAACTGTGGCAAAAAGGTTTGCTGTGTCTGTCAGCGTAGTGTCCAGAGCATGCAGGCGCTACCAGGAGACAGGCCAGTACATCAGGAGACGTGGAGGAGGCCGTAGGAGGGCAACAACCCAGCAGCAGGACCGGTACCTCTGCCTTAGTGCAAGGAGGTGCACTGCCAGAGCCCTGCAAAATGACCTCCAGCAGGTCACAAATGTGCATGTGTCAGCATATGGTCTCACAAGGGGTCTGAGGATCTCATCTCGGTACCTAATGGCAGTCAGGCTACCTCTGGCGAGCACATGGAGGGCTGTGCGGCCCCACAAAGAAATGCCACCCCACACCATGACTGACCCATCACCAAACCGGTCATGCTGGAGGATGTTGCAGGCAGCAGAACGTTCTCCACGGCGTCTCCAGACTCTGTCACGTCTGTCACATGTGCTCATGTGCTCAGTGTGAACCTGCTTTCATCTGTGAAGAGCACAGGGCGCCAGTGGCGAATTTGCTAATCTTGGTGTTCTCTGGCAAATGCCAAACGTCCTGCACGGTGTTGGGCTGTAAGCACAATCCCCACCTGTGGACGTCGGGCCTCATACCACCCTCATGGAGTCTGTTTCTGACCGTTTGAGCAGACACATGCACATTTGTGGCCTGCTGGAGGTCATTTTGCAGGGCTCTGGCAGTGCACCTCCTTGCACTAAGGCGGAGGTACCGGTCCTGCTGCTGGGTTGTTGCCCTCCTATGGCCTCCTCCACGTCTCCTGATGTACTGGCCTGTCTCCTGGTAGCGCCTGCATGCTCTGGACACTACGCTGACAGACACAGCAAACCTTTTTGCCACAGTTCGCATTGATGTGCCATCCTGGATGAACTGCACTACCTGAGCCACTTGTGTTGGTTGTAGACTCCGTCTCATGCTACCACTAGAGTGAGAGCACCGCCAGCATTCAGAAGTGACCAAAACATCAGCCAGGAAGCATAGGAACTGAGAAGTGGTCTGTGGTCACCACCTGCAGAATCACTCCTGTTTTGGGGGGTGTCTTGCTAATTGCCTATAATTTCCACCTTTTGTCTATTCCATTTGCACAACAGCATGTGAAATTTATTGTCAATCAGTGTTGCTTCCTAAGTGGACAGTTTGATTTCACAGAAGTGTGATTGACTTGGAGTTACATTGTGTTGTTTAAGTGTTCCCTTTATTTTTTTGAGCAGTGTATTACCTCGACACCGGTGCCCCCGCACATTGACATTGACTCTGTACCGGTACCCCCTGTATATAGCCCCACTATTGTTATTTACTGATGCTCTTTAATTATTTGTTATTCTTATCTCTTACTTTACTTTTTTTTTTTTTGGTATTTTCTTAACTGCACTGCTGGTTACGGGCTTGTAAGTAAGCATTTCACTGTAAGGTACAATACCTGTTGTATTCAGCATTTCACTGTAAGGTACAATACCTGTTGTATTCAGCATTTCACTGTAAGGTACAATACCTGTTGTATTCAGCATTTCACTGTAAGGTACAATACCTGTTGTATTCAGCATTTCACTGTAAGGTACAATACCTGTTGTATTCAGCATTTCACTGTAAGGTACAATACCTGTTGTATTCAGCATTTCACTGTAAGGTACAATACCTGTTGTATTCAGCATTTCACTGTAAGGTACAATACCTGTTGTATTCAGCATTTCACTGTAAGGTACAATACCTGTTGTATTCAGCATTTCACTGTAAGGTACAATACCTGTTGTATTCAGCATTTCACTGTAAGGTACAATACCTGTTGTATTCAGCATTTCACTGTAAGGTACAATACCTGTTGTATTCAGCATTTCACTGTAAGGTACAATACCTGTTGTATTCAGCATTTCACTGTAAGGTACAATACCTGTTGTATTCAGCATTTCACTGTAAGGTACAATACCTGTTGTATTCTGCATTTCACTGTAAGGTACAATACCTGTTGTATTCTGCATTTCACTGTAAGGTACAATACCTGTTGTATTCTGCATTTCACTGTAAGGTACAATACCGGTTGTATTCTGCATTTCACTGTAAGGTACAATACCGGTTGTATTCTGCATTTCACTGTAAGGTACAATACCGGTTGTATTCTGCATTTCACTGTAAGGTACAATACCTGTTGTATTTGGCGCATGTGACAAATAACGTATTTGTATTCTATTTTTTGATTTGACTGAACAGACGATGACGTGGCACACAGCCTTTGGTTGATGCATGTTATGTCTGAGCAGGGGAACGCAAACTGTTTGGAGTGGGATAGTTTGGGTGTTAGAGAGTGTTTGTTAAAGGGATAGTATGGTATTGAAGGGATCGTTTGGTGGCAAGAAGGTAGTTTGCTACAGTCAGTTAGAATGTGGATTGTGGTTATATCAGGCTAACTGGCAAGGAAGCTAGCTGGTGACATGCTAGCTGGCTAACTGGTTAGCTGGCCATGCCTATGTTTTGAAAGACTAGCCAGCAGGTTAGTGACAGGAAAAAGTTGAGTGTGTCTGAGAGAGTTGTTGGCTATTTTACATCTCTGTCTCTCTGTCTCTTTGTCTCTTTGTCTCTGTGTGTGTGACAGGAGATCTGCTAACAATCACAGACAGCGCTGCAGCTAACAATACTCAATGAAGACACATATAGACACGCATGCATGCATACAATACATTTATAAAACCATAACAATTCTTGGAGTCTAAATATTTACTAGTTGAACAGTTAAGGGCCTCCTGCTACCATGCTGAGCTTTTTGGACTCAAATTTTGTTCTCTAGTTAGGCTAGTTAGGCTATTTTTATTCTCTCTCGCACGCACGCACGCACACACACACACACTTATCTAGTTATATCATTAGTTTTCTCAGGGGTGGAGCAGCTCTGGGCTCCCAGCAGGCTTTGCAATGGGCATTATTTATGGTGTTGCCTTGGTGATTGGCTTGGTGGGTGGGACAAGACAGCTGGTGGGCAGAGACACTCATACCTGTAAGAATATGTGTGTGTCTTGTCCAGCTCTGTGTTTAATAGTTATCATATGAGGAGTGAGTAGTTCAATGGTGAGGTCACTGACCAGCCCTTTCCCTGTAGTTTACTCGGGATAAGCACAGAGAGGGGGAGAAAGAGAGAGAGATAGTTCATGTGTGGGGTACTTAGACTCTCTGTCTCTGTACTTAGACTTAGAGATGAGGAACCAGTCAAGTGGTTCCTCAGCTCTCTTTTAATTCTCTCACTCTCACTCACTCTCTCTCACTTCCCTTTTATTCTCAGAGAAAAATAAATAGGAAGAGGAAGGGAGAGACAGAAGGAGAAAGGGCAAATGGCGTAAGATGGTGCCGACAGATATGGCAGCTCTGCTCCTAGTTCCTAAGCAACTTTGCAGTATTTTGTTTTTTTGTGTGTTATTTCTTGCATTATTAGCCCAGACATTTTTGGGGTTTTCAGTACATCGAGCAGACAGGAATAAAGAACTCTCTGGGAAGAAGAACGGTGATAAACTACCCATAGTGTGATTGTGATAACATACAGAAATTCAAGTCCTTTTGTTCACCCAATCTAGAATACCTCACAATCAAATGCCGACCGTATTACCTCCCAAGATAATTCTCTATGGTTATAGTCACAGCTGTGTATATTCCCCCTCAGGCCGTTACCACAACGGCCCTCAAAGAACTACATTGGACTTTGTGCATACTGGAAACCACATATCCTGAGGCCACATTTATTTATGGTAGCTGAGGATTTTAACAAAGCAGATTTTAGGAAAACGCTACCGAAGTTCTACCAACACATTGACTGTAAATCATTGGACCACTGCTACTCAACTTTTCGAAATACCTAAAAGGCCCTCCCTTCGGCAACCCCGCCCTGTGCAACTGGGTCCTGGATTTCCTGACTGGCCGCCCCCAGGTTGGAAACAACACCTCTACTTTGATGATCCTCAACACAGGGGCCCCACAAGGGTGCGTGCTCAGCCCGCTCCTATACTCCCTATTCACCCATAACTGCGTGGCCACTCACGCCTCCAACTCAATCATCAAGTTTGCAGACGACACAACAGTAGTAGGCCTGATAGCCTACAGGGAGGAGATGAGAGCCCTTGGAGATAGGTGCCAGGAAAATAACTTCTCACTCAACGTCAACAAAAATAGATGATCGTGTAACACGCACCTATCCACATCGACGTGACCGCAGTGGAGAAGGTGGAAAGCTTCAAGTTGATGACGGTCTGAAATGGTCCACCCACACAGACCGTGTGGTGAAGAATGAGCAACAGCGCCTCTTCAACCTCAGGAGGCTGAAAAAATGTGGCTTGTCACCTAAAATCCTCAAACTTTTACAGATGCACAATTGAGATTATCCTATCGGTCTATCACAGCCTGGTACGGGAACTGCACCGCCATGCAACCGCAGGGCTTTCCAGGGGGTGGTACGGTCTGCCCAACGCATCACCTGGGGGAAAACTACCTGCCCTCCCAAGACACCTACAGCACCCGATGTCACAGGAAGGCCAAAAAGATCAAGGACATCAACCACCCGAGCCACGGCCTGTTCACCCCGCTATCACCCAGAAGGTGAGGTCAGTACAGGTGCATCAAAGCTGGGACCGAGAGACTGAAAAACAGCTTCTATCTCAAGTCCATTAGACTGTTAAATAGCCATCACTAGCCGGCTTGCACCCGGTTACGCAACCCTTAGAGGCTGCTGCCCTATATACAGTGGGGCAAAAAAGTATTTAGTCAGCCACCAATTGTGCAAGTTCTCCTACTTAAAAAGATGAGAGGCCTGTAATTTTCATCATAGGTACACTTCAACTATGACAGACAAAATGAGGGAAAAAAATTCAGAAAATCACATTGTAGGATTTTTAATGAATTTATTTGCAAATTATGGTGGAAAATAAGTATTTGGTCACCTACAAACAAGCAAGGTTTCTGGCTCTCACAGACCTGTAACTTCTTCTTTAAGAGGCTCCTCTGTCCTCCACTCGTTACCTGTATTAATGGCACCTGTTTGAACTTGTTATCAGTATAAAAGACACCTGTCCACAACCTCAAACAGTCACACTCCAAACTCCACTATGGCCAAGACCAAAGAGCTGTCAAAGGACACCAGAAACAAAATTGTAGACCTGCACCAGGCTGAGAAGACTGAATCTGCAATAGGTAAGCAGCTTGGTTTGAAGAAATCAACTGTGGGAGCAATTATTAGGAAATGGAAGACATACAAGACCACTGATAATCTCCCTCGATCTGGGGCTCCACGCAAGATCTCACCCCGTGGGGTCAAAATGATCACAAGAACGGTGAGCAAAAATCCCAGAACCACACGGGGGGACCTAGTGAATGACCTGCAGAGAGCTGGGACCAAAGTAACAAAGCCTACCATCAGTAACACACTACGCCGCCAGGGACTCAAATCCTGCAGTGCCAGACGTGTCCCCCTGCTTAAGCCAGTACATGTCCAGGCCCGTCTGAAGTTTGCTAGAGAGCATTTGGATGATCCAGAAGAAGATTGGGAGAATGTCATATGGTCAGATGAAACCAAAATAGAACTTTTTGGTAAGAACTCAACTCGTCGTGTTTGGAGGACAAAGAATGATGAATTGCATCCAAAGAACACCATACCTACTGTGAAGCATGGGGGTGGAAACATCAGGCTTTGGGGCTGTTTTTCTGCAAAGGGACCAGGATGACTGATCAGTGTAAAGGAGAGAATGAATGGGGTCATGTATCGTGAGATTTTGAGTGAAAACCTCCTTCCATCAGCAAGGGCATTGAAGATGAAACGTGGCTGGGTCTTTCAGCATGGCAATGATCCCAAACACACCGCCCGGGCAACGAAGGAGTGGCTTCGTAAGAATCATTTCAAGGTCATGGAGTGGCCTAGCCAGTCTCCAGATCTCAACCCCATAGAAAATCTTTGGAGGGAGTTGAAAGTCCGTGTTGCCCAGCAACAGCCCCAAAACATCACTGCTCTAGAGGAGATCTGCATGGAGGAATGGGCCAAAATACCAGCAACAGTGTGTGAAAACCTTGTGAAGACTTACAGAAAACATTTAACCTCTGTCATTGCCAACAAAGGGTATATAACAAAGTATTGAGAAGTATTTGGTCAATAACGAAAGTTTATTTTCCACCATCATTTGCAAATAAATTCATAAAAAATTCTACAATGTGATTTTCTGGATTTTTTTTCTCATTTTGTCTGTCATAGTTGAAGTGTATCTATGATGAAAATTACAGGCCTCATCTTTTTAAGTGGGAGAACTTGCACAATTGGTGGCTGACTAAATACTTTTTTGCCCCACTGTACATAGACTTGGAATCACTGGCCGCTTTAATAATAGTCACTTTTAATAGTGTTTACATACTGCTTTACTCATCACATATGTGTAAATACTGTATTCTATTTTAGTATTTTAGTCCATGCCACTCTGACATTGCTCGATCTAATATTTCTATATTTCTTAATTCCATTCTTTTACTTTTAGATGTGTGTGTGTTGTAAATTGTTAGATATTACTGCACTGTTGGAGCTAGGAACACAAGCATTTCGCTACACCCACATCTGCTAAGTATGTGTATGTGACCAATACGATGTGATTTGATTTAAAAATGAGGGATCAGCTTCAAACAGGTTCTTGTAAATAATGGAGCTCCGAGTAATCCTCAGGACTTCTCATTCTCTCTGCTTCGCTTCCTTGCTTTCTACTCCTATATCCATCTCACCCCCTTCCCTCCTCAACACACACACACACACACACACACACATCTTCAGAGGCAAAGGAGAACTCGTCAGTGTGAGCATCTCTCTAGGCACGGTTAAACGAACAGACAGCAGATGAAAAGAGAGCAATGCAAAGGGAGAGAAAGAGACAGAAGATGGATCTTTTTCTTCTTTGTGATTCAAACAATCGCCTGGTGGAACTCATGATGATGTCATGGAGTGTCAAGGAGGAGAGGAGAAAGGGGAGCCACAGTAGAATGTTGGGTGCACCCCACCCTAAGAATCTGCTGGCGACTAGATTCCTGTGATATCATCTCTAGGCACCCAGGGAGACCCGGGACACACACACACACAGTGCATTAATGAAAGGTAGGGAAGGCTAGTCATAAACTTGAACATGCACACATGCACTAGGATACGCCCTATGAGCACACTAGGAATCTTGACTGTTGTCATCATCAATTCCTCAACACACACACACAGATCCAGGGTGTATGTTAAAGTGCATCTAAAAGCCTCCTCAGGTTGACATTTTTAAGACTCCAATGCACACTGATTTATCAACATTGGCTGGTGTGTGTGTGTTTCTCTTAAGCTGACATTAAGCTCACTTAGAGTTATTAGGAGGACAGACCACTCACAGTGCCGGGCTAGAAAGCATCTTGGGATTGAATGCACTTTCTGTCGTCCAGTGAAAGAAAGAACAAAATCAATAAATATATTTGACAATCACCTCTTCGTTTCTTTTTCTCTGCTTCCATCCATCCCTCACTCTCTTTCTACCCACTTAGTTATTGAAGGAATAATCAATAACTGTTAGGACAATATGTGTTAGTCCGGTTTGGTCATGGTGATGTAGTTGGTCGTCATGGTGATGTAGTTAGTCATCATGATGATCCAGTTTGTCAATCATGATGATGGTGATTTAGTTGGTCGTCACGGTGATGTACACTGAACAAAAATATAAAAACAAAACGTGTTGGTCCCATATTTCATGAACTGAAATAGAAGATCCCAGAAATTTTCCATATGCACAGAAAGCTTATTTCTCTCATGTTTTGTTGACAAATTTGTTTACATCCTTGTTAGTGAGGATTTCCCCTTTTGTCAAGCTAATTCATCCACCTGACAGGTGTAGCATATCAAAAAGCTACTGGGAACAATATAAGGTCACTCTAAGATATGTAGTTTTGTCACACAACACAATGTCACAGATGTCTCAAGAGCGTGCACTTGGCCTGCTAACTGCAGGAATATCCACCAGCGTGTTGCCAGAGAATTGATTGTTCATATCTCTACCATAAGCCGCCTCCAACATCGTTTTAGAGAAATTGTCAGTACATCCAACCGGCGAGCGGTTTGCTGATGTCAACTTTGTGAACCCCACCCCCACCACGGGGCATTCTGTTATGGTTTAGGCAGGCATAAGCTACGGACAACGAACACAGTTGCATTTTATCGATGGCAATTTGAATGCACAGAAATACCGTAAAGAGATCCTGAGGCCCATTTGTTAGGCCAATTTATTTTTATTTATCTGTGACCAACAGCTGCAGATCTGTATTCCCAGTCATGTGAAATCTGTAGATTAGGACCTAATTTATTTACATTGACTGATTTCTTTATATGAACTGTAACTCAGTAAAATCTTTGAAATTGTTGCATTAGTATTTTGTTCAGTGTAGTTGGTCAGTCAAGGTGATGTAGTCGGTCAGTCAAGGTGATGTAGTCGGTCAGTCAAGGTGATGTAGTCGGTCAGTCAAGGTGATGTAGTCGGTCAGTCAAGGTGATGTAGTCAGTCAGTCGTGGTGATGTAGTCGGTCAGTCGTGGTGATGTAGTCGGTCAGTCGTGGTGATGTAGTCGGTCAGTCGTGGTGATGTAGTCGGTCAGTCGTGGTGATGTAGTCGGTCAGTCGTGGTGATGTAGTCGGTCAGTCGTGGTGATGTAGTCGGTCAGTCGTGGTGATGTAGTCGGTCAGTCGTGGTGATGTAGTCGGTCAGTCGTGGTGATGTAGTCGGTCAGTCGTGGTTGTGATTTTTCTCTGTTTGGCTTCATTTCATGCTCTTAGGCATGAGAGAACACTGCAGTATAATAGAAGCTGGTACACACACACACACACACACACAGGAGGTATGTCTTCTGTGCCTGTAGTGAGACAAGGTGACGTGTGTGTGTGTGTGAGAGAGAGGGGCAGGGAAAGAGAGAGGGAGCATGAGCTTTCTGGTTTTGGTCTGTGTGAATTGGGTAATTTAATTGTGTGTGTGTGTGTGTGTGAATAGAGTGAGAGTCTTCCTGTCACTGTCCATCCATCAACACCGTAACCCCAGGCAACCAGAGGGGGCAGGACAGTGTGCTATGACAACACCACAACCTTCTTTTTTCTCTTTACTGTCTCACTCACCTCTCTCACTGTCTCACTCACCTCTCTCACTGTCTCACTCACCTCTCTCACTGTCTCACTCACCTCTCTCACTGTCTCACTCACCTCTCTCACTGTCTCACTCTATCCTCTCTCACTGTCTCACTCTCCTCTCTCACTCACCTCTCTCACTGTCTCACTCACCTCTCTCACTGTCTCACTCACCTCTCTCACTGTCTCACTGTCTCACTCACCTCTCTCACTGTCTCACTGTCTCACTCACCTCTCTTACTGTCTCACTCACCTCTCTCACTGTTTCTTTCACACTCACTGTCTCACTCACCTCTCTCACTGTTTCTTTCACACTCACTGTCTCACTGTTTCTTTCACACTCACTGCCTCACTCACCTCTCTCACTGTTTCTTTCACACTCACTGTCTCACTCACCTCTCTCACTGTTTCTTTCACACTCACTGTCTCACTCACCTCTCTCTCACTGTTTCACTCACCTCTCACTGTTTCTTTCACACTCACATCTCTCTCACTGTTTCTCTCGCACCCACTCTCACTCACCTCTCTCACTGTTTCTTTCACACTCACTGCCTCACTCACCTCTCTCTCACTGTTTCTTTCACACTCACTGTCTCTCTCTCTCACTACCTCACTGTCTCACTGCATGTCCAGTTCAGGCTTGGTTGTTCCTCACTCATGTGAAAAAGTACCCTCCCATCCTCCTCTGCTCCCCCCCAGCCAGCAGGTGCTATGCGGCCCCCTCTCTCTAATTGTGTGTTTGGCCGTGTCCTCTCTGCCATCTGCTTGGGCCTGTTGTGGGACTCCTGGGAGTGGGACAAACGCGCACACACACACACACACACACACACACACACAGTCAAGTTTTCTTTATGAAACTACCTATTTTCAAATAATAAGCACTGTCCTCATACATATTATTCATACAGTCATTTATAGTGATAATTTATTTGTATAGCGCTTTTCAATACAAGAATACAAGAAACAAAGTGCTTCACATCATAAAATAAAAGTACTATCAAAAAAACAAAGACAGGAGGACGGAGAATAAAAAATAGCTAATCATATTGAAATCATACAGTGCATTCGGAAAGGATTCGGACCCCTCGACTTTTCCCACAATCGTTTTTCCCCCCTATCACTCTACACACAATACCCCATAATGACAAAGCGAAAAAAATATATATACATTTTTGCTCATTTATATCACATTTACATACGTATTCTAACCCTTTACTCAGTACTTTGTTGAAGCACCTTTGGCAGTGATTACAGCCTTGAGTCTTCTTGGGTATGACGCTACAAGCTTGATACACCTGTATTTGGGGAGTTTTTCCCATTCTTCTCAGCAGATTCTCTCAAGCTCTGTCAGGTTGGATGGGGAGCGTCGCTGCACAGCCATTTTCAGGTCTCTCCAGAGATGTTCAATCGGGTTCATGTCAAGGCTCTGGCTGGGCCTTTCAAGGACATTCAGAGACTTGTCTCGAAGCTATTCCAACATTGTCTTGGCTGTGTGCTTAGGGTCGTTGTCCTGTTGTAAGGTGAACCTTCATCCCAGTCTGAGGTCCTGAGCACTCTGGAGCAGGTTTTCATCAAGGATCTCTCTGTACTTTGCTCCGTTCATCTTTCCCTCGATCCTGACTAGTCTCCCAGTCCCTGTCGCTGAAAAACATCCCCACAGCATGATGCTGCCACCACCATGCTTCACCGTAGGGATGGTATTGGCCAAGTGATGAGCGGTGCCTGGTTTCCTCCATATGATTTGGACAATTTTGTGTTGTACTTTGTTTGAGAATTTAAATAAACCAAGAACCACATGTATCCGAGAACTGTCTGTCATCTACTTGAAAGACTGAAACCTGTGTGTGTGTGTGTGTGTGTGTGTGTGTGTGTGTGTGTGTGTGTGTGTGTGTGTGTGTGTGTGTGTAAAATATACATTTGAAGTCTGTCCTAGGGGCTGGCTCATTAACATAGTGGGACAAGAATACAATTGTATCTCTTTTCTCCCCTATCTTTCTTGCTTCCTTAATTTTTCTCATTCTGTTCTTTCTTTTCCTTCAAATGTTTTCATCTCACACATACAAACACACACCAATGATGAGGGAACAGTTGTGTAGGCTCGATCTCTCTACTCATTAGCTCCAACAGGAGGGGGTCTCTGTCTCCTCAACTCCCCAGGGATGGTGAGGTCTTCTGGGCTTGGTGTATAGAGGCATCTCCTCTTCTCACCTGCTGGCTGTGGTTTAGCTAATTCCGCTGATCAGCAGGGAGGAACACCGACAGGCTTAACCCTCTAGCTCTCTGTCAGACAACAAAACAGTGTGTTTGTGTGTGTATGTTTTGTACTTTCTGAAGTTGGTCACAATAAAAATCAGACGGGTGAGACGGGGTTGTAATCCAGCCCTGTTTGATATCTATAGCATCAGCTCAGTCAGTGGAAAGCACCAGGGATGCATCTCAAACGGCACCCCATTCCCTACATAGTGTACTAGTTTTGACCAGAGCCCTAATTCCCCTGGTCAAATTTGTGCACTATACAGGGATTAGGGTGCCGTTTGGGATGTAGCCCAGGTTGTTCCTTTATTAGTCACTTCCCCAGAGCTCGTCTGCTCTGTGTGTGTGTGTGTGTGTGTGTGATGACAGGGTTGTATGTGTAAACTGACAGTGGAGTCTGAAATGTGAGCCCTTCCTTGTGTCGGCTCGCCAAAGGAGGATTTGGGTGGGTGTTGGCTGGGGAGGGGTGGGGGTGAGACGGGGAGGATGTGTTTGATGTCTGAAGGAGGGAGGGAGGATGGAAAGGGAAGAGGTGACAAAGGTGCACTAGAATTACAGAACCCTATGAAGAGTGTGTGTTTCATCCACCTTGTGACCAGCTGCTGTCTTCGTCACCAGAGCTGTGTAATTGAAGAGGTATGTGATTGTAGAGTGTGTGTGTGTGCATTTGTTTTATACATCTGTTTAGTGTGTGTGTGACAAATCTACTGTAGTTCAACACTTTAATGACATGTGTGAGCCACAAACCCCACCTCCTACCCCATGACTCATTCTGACATCACAGGCTGTGAACTCATGATGACTAAAAGGCAGCAGAGAAGACCTCAAGTCCAAACATATCAGCACGGAAACCTCCTATACACACACACACCTACACACTCTCTCTCTCTCCCACACACTGCATGGTATTTGGACTTAGACTAGCTGTTATAGTTAGAGGAACACTGAGGACTGAGGAGACAGAAGCTGAAGCCAAGCTCAGTTCCAGCCTGACAGACAGACTGAGGTAAGGCCAGACAGAACCTAGCAACTGCTAATGTAACACAGCCATCACTGTGTCTGCTTAGAAGTACACTATTTATTTTTATTTAACCTTTATTTAACTAGGAAAGTCAGTTAAGAACAAATTCTTATTTACAATGACGGCCTACCGGGGAACAGTGGGTTAACTGCCTTGTTCAGGGAAGAACATCATATTTTTACCTTGTCAGTTCGGGGATTCGAACCAGCAACCTTTCGGGTTACTGGCCCAACGCTTTAACCACTAGGCTACCTGCCGCCCCACTAGCTTCCTTCACTGTCAAAATCAAATCAAATTTGATTGGTCACATACAATTACATACAGTTGAAGTCGGAAGTTTACATACACCTTAGCCAAATACATTTAAACTCAGTTTATCACAATTCCTGACATTTAATCCTAGTAAAAATCCCTGTTTTAGGTCAGTTAGGATCACCACTTTATTTTAAGAATGTGAAATGTCAGAATAATAGTAGAGTGATTTATTTCAGCTTTTATTTCTTTCATCACATTCCCAGTGGGTCAGAAGTTTACATACACTCAATTAGTATTTGGTATCATTGCCTTTAAATTGTTTAACTTGGGTCAAACGTTTCAGGTAGCCTTCCACAAGCTTCCCACAATAAGTTGGGTGAATTTTGGCCCATTCCTCCTGACAGAGCTGGTGTAAATGAGTCAGGTTTGTAGGCCTCCTTGCTCGCACACGCTTTTTCAGTTCTGCCCACACATTTTCTATAGGATTGAGGTCAGGGCTTTGTGATGGCCACTCCAATACCTTGACTTTGTTGTCCTTAAGCCATTTTGCCACAACTTTGGAAGTATGCTTGGGGTCATTGTCCATTTGGAAGACCCATTTGCGACCAAGCTTTAACTTCCTGACTGATGTCTTGATGTTGCATCAATATATCCACATAATTTTCTATCCTCATGATGCCATCTATTTTGTGAAGTGCACCAGTTCCTCCTGCAGCAAAGCACCCCCACAACATGATGCTGCCACCCCCGTGCTTCACGGTTGGGATGGTGTTCTTCAACTTGCAAGCATCCCCCTTTTTCCTCCAAACATAATGATGGTCATTATGGCCAAACAGTTCTATTTTTGTTTCATCAGACCAGAGGACATTTCTCCAAAAAGTGCTATTTGTCCCCATGTGCAGTTGCAAACGATAGTCTGGCTTTTTTTATGGCGGTTTTGGAGCAGTGGCTTCTTCCTTACTGAGCGGCCTTTCAGGTTATGTTGATATAGGACTCGTTTTACTGTGGATATAGATACTTTTGTACCTGTTTCCTCCAGCATCTTCACAAGGTCCTTTGTTGTTCTGGGATTGATTTGCACTTTTCGCATCAAAGTACGTTCATCTCTAGGAGACAGAACGCGTCTCCTTCCTTAGAGGTATGACTGCTGCGTGGTCCTATGGTGTTTATACTTGCGTACTATTGTTTGTACAGATGAACGTGGTACCTTCAGGCATTTGGAAATTGCTCCCAAGGATGAACCAGACTTGTGGAGGTCTACAATATTTTTTTCTGAGGTCTTGGCTGATTTCTTTTGATTTTCCCATGATGTCAAGCAAAGAGGCACTGAGTTTGAAGGTAGGCCTTGAAATACATCCACAGGTGCACCTCCTATTGACTCAAATTATGTCAATTAGCCTATCAGAAGCTTCTCAAGACATGACATTTTCTGGAATGTTCCAAGCTGTGTAAAGGCACAGTCAAATCAGTGTATGTAAACTTCTGACCCACTGGAATCGTGATACAATGAATTATAAGTGACATAATCTGTCTGTAAACAATTGTTGGAAAAATTACTTGTGTCATGCACAAAGTAGATATCCTAAACGACTTCCCAAAACTATAGTTTGTTAACAAGAAATGTTTGGAGTGGTTGAAAAATGAGTTTTAATGACTCCAACCTAAGTGAATGTAAACTTCTGACTTCAACTGTATTTAGCAGATGTAGCGAAATGCTTGTAGGCCCAGTCCCCTTACTTGGCTCCTACAAGTGGTTCGCAAACGAGAGACCGCCCGCTTGATAACGGGCGGTAAAGCTAGCAATTCAGCGACATGAAGGGAGACATTTCAAGCTGTGACACTAACCCTGAGATATGATTAGGTCAGTGTGTCAGATGATTAGTCATCAGTTGATGTAAATGTACCCTTTTTTTACCATGTGGACTTTATGATTCATTCCGGCATTGAGATGACATGAACTCTGTTATTCTCCTGTACAGTGGATTAAAGTGAGCTAAAATAAATCAATCTCTGCTTTTTTTGTTTAGTGCTCCAACTTTCCACCTTGAATTAGTCCTTTTTAGAGGTTTTTCTTGTTCAGCTCTTCTCATGACATGAACTCTGTAAAACTGTGTCTGACCCAGATAGTTGTTCCCGTTGGTAGACTGTGTCCACCAGAGCATTCACTATAGCAGGTTAGCTTACATCCCCTATGTGAATGACTCTGTGTCTGTTTGTCAGTGTGTGAGAATCTGTGTGTGTGTGTCGTTTAGATGTTTGTGGTACAACTAGTTATGAGCCTGTTCCTTTCTCTCAGTCCAATGGCTCTGAGAATAAGTGTGTGAGCAGAGGCAACAGGCTAGTGTGTGTGTGTGTGTGTCTTTCTCGTCCTGGATTGTGACTGTGTTTGGTGTTTGTAGCGTGTAGACACACACTCCGTATCCGGGAAACTGGCCTGTAAATGATGTGTGTGTTTTCAGATCAAACAGAGTGTCAGCTAGTCAACTATAGACTGGTAGTTCTCCTAGCTGTGTCCTGTTAGCTGATAGGCTAGTCGACTAATGCTCTCTCAGCTGATGGGCTAGTGGAATAATGTTCTGTCAGCTAATTGGCTAGAGTACTAATATTCTGTCAGCTGACAGGCAAGTGGACTGGTGTTGTCCTGTTAGCTGATAGGATAAATGTTCTGTCAGTTGATTAGCTAATGGACTAACGTCATGTTAGTTGATAGACTGGTAATGTTCTGTGACCTCATGTTTATTGGTTGTTCCAGCAGCAGCTGGTGTGTGATTGGTGAAGATGTCTGACAATGGGGACGTCGAGGACAAGCCCCCAGCCCCGCCCATGAGGAACACCAGCACTCTGATTGGCTCCTGCAGCAAAGATCCTGCCCCCCATGGCTCCAAGCCCCTTCCCCCCAACCCAGAGGACAGGAAGAAGAAAGATCGCTCCATCATGTCCATCCTGACAGGAGGAGGAGACAAGAGTGAGTTGTGTGTGACACGTGAACATGCGACTATGTGTTCAACTGTACAGCCAAGGGAGGTAACCAGGGGGAATATGACAGACATCCAAATCCCCCAGGATCCCTTGCTGTAGCTTGCGTGGTTAGTTTTCCCATGAGCCTCAGGGGGGATGGTCTTTCAAGAGACTCTGCTGCTACCTCTATCATAATGCTCCTTCTTTCTCTTTCTCTCCTCATTTCTTTCTCTCTCCTCTCTCTCACCCCCTTCTCTATCTCAGCCAACAAGAAGAAGGAGCGTCCGGAGATCTCTCTGCCTTCTGATTTTGAACACACCATCCACGTGGGCTTCGATGCGGTCACTGGAGAGTTCACAGTGAGTTTGTCTATGTGCTCTACATCTATGCTCTACTAGGGTCTGTCTATGTACTCTAGATCTAGGGTCTGTATCTGGAAGGGGCTATATGCTCCAGATCTAGGGTCTGTATCTGGAAGGGTCTATTTTCTCTAGATCTAGGGTCTGTATCTGGAAGGGTCTATTTTCTCTAGATCCATGGACTGTATCTAGTAGGGTGTGTAACTATGATTCAGCTGCTCAACCCTGGCCTGAGTAGGAGGATCTGTTTTCTGGACAGCAGGCGGGTAACTGAGTTAGAGCAGGAATGACTTTAGATTTGGACTGAAGAAAACAAGCTAACTAGCTACAGCACAATACCTCCACTTACTCCTAATCTCTCTCTGGCTGCATCCCAAATGGCGCTCGAATACCTATATAGTGCACTTCTTTTGACTAGAGTCCTATGGGCCCTTGTCAATATGTGTGCTCTGTAAAGGGGATATGGAGCCATTTCAGACGCATCCTCTCTCTTTCACTATTACCCTCCCTCACTGTCTCTCCCTCAATCCCTCTTCCTCCCTCACTGTCTCTCCCTCAATCCCTCTTCCTCCCTCACTGTCTCTCCCTCAATCCCTCTTCCTCCCTCACTGTCTCTCCCTCAATCCCTCTTCCTCCCTCACTGTCTCTCCCTCAATCCCTCTTCCTCCCTCACTGTCTCTCCCTCAATCCCTCTTCCTCCCTCACTGTCTCTCCCTCAATCCCTCTTCCTCCCTCAATGTCTCTCCCTCAATCCCTCTTCCTCCCTCACTGTCTCTCCCTCAATCCCTCTTCCTCCCTCAATGTCTTTCCCTCAATCCCTCTTCCTCCCTCACTGTCTCTCCCTCAATCCCTCTTCCTCCCTCACTGTCTCTCCCTCAATCCCTCTTCCTCCCTCACTGTCTCTCCCTCAATCCCTCTTCCTCCCTCACTGTCTCTCCCTCAATCCCTCTTCCTCCCTCAATGTCTCTCCCTCAATCCCTCTTCCTCCCTCACTGTCTCTCCCTCAATCCCTCTTCCTCCCTCAATGTCTTTCCCTCAATCCCTCTTCCTCCCTCACTGTCTCTCCCTCAATCCCTCTTCCTCCCTCAATGTCTTTCCCTCAATCCCTCTTCCTCCCTCACTGTCTCTCCCTCAATCCCTCTTCCTCCCTCACTGTCTCTCCCTCAATCCCTCTTCCTCCCTCACTGTCTCTCCCTCAATCCCTCTTCCTCCCTCAATGTCTCTCCCTCAATCCCTCTTCCTCCCTCACTGTCTCTCCCTCAATCCCTCTTCCTCCCTCACTGTCTCTCCCTCAATCCCTCTTCCTCCCTCAATGTCTCTCCCTCAATCCCTCTTCCTCCCTCAATGTCTTTCCCTCAATCCCTCTTCCTCCCTCACTGTCTCTCCCTCAATCCCTCTTCCTCCCTCACTGTCTCTCCCTCAATCCCTCTTCCTCCCTCACTGTCTCTCCCTCAATCCCTCTTCCTCCCTCAATGGCTCTCCCTCAATCCCTCTTCCTCCCTCACTGTCTCTCCCTCAATCCCTCTTCCTCCCTCAATGTCTCTCCCTCAATCCCTCTTCCTCCCTCAATGTCTCTCCCTCAATCCCTCTTCCTCCCTCACTGTCTCTCCCTCAATCCCTCCTTCTCCCTCAATGTCTCTCCCTCAATCCCTCTTCCTCCCTCACTGTCTCTCCCTCAATCCCTCTTCCTCCCTCACTGTCTCTCCCTCAATCCCTCTTCCTCCCTCACTGTCTCTCCCTCAATCCCTCTTCCTCCCTCACTGTCTCTCCCTCAATCCCTCTTCCTCCCTCAATGTCTCTCCCTCAATCCCTCTTCCTCCCTCACTGTCTCTCCCTCAATGTCTCCTTCTCCCTCAATGTCTCTCCCTCAATCCCTCTTCCTCCCTCACTGTCTCTCCCTCAATCCCTCTTCCTCCCTCACTGTCTCTCCCTCAATCCCTCTTCCTCCCTCACTGTCTCTCCCTCAATCCCTCTTCCTCCCTCACTGTCTCTCCCTCAATCCCTCTTCCTCCCTCAATGTCTCTCCCTCAATCCCTCTTCCTCCCTCACTGTCTCTCCCTCAATCCCTCTTCCTCCCTCACTGTCTCTCCCTCAATCCCTCTTCCTCCCTCACTGTCTCTCCCTCAATCCCTCTTCCTCCCTCACTGTCTCTCCCTCAATCCCTCTTCCTCCCTCAATGGCTCTCCCTCAATCCCTCTTCCTCCCTCACTGTCTCTCCCTCAATCCCTCTTCCTCCCTCAATGGCTCTCCCTCAATCCCTCTTCCTCCCTCACTGTCTCTCCCTCAATCCCTCTTCCTCCCTCACTGTCTCTCCCTCAATCCCTCTTCCTCCCTCACTGTCTCTCCCTCAATCCCTCTTCCTCCCTCAATGTCTCTCCCTCAATCCCTCTTCCTCCCTCACTGTCTCTCCCTCAATCCCTCTTCCTCCCTCACTGTCTCTCCCTCAATCCCTCTTCCTCCCTCACTGTCTCTCCCTCAATCCCTCTTCCTCCCTCAATGTCTCTCCCTCAATCCCTCTTCCTCCCTCACTGTCTCTCCCTCAATCCCTCTTCCTCCCTCACTGTCTCTCCCTCAATGTCTCCTTCTCCCTCACTGTCTCTCCCTCAATCCCTCTTCCTCCCTCACTGTCTTTCCCTCAATCCCTCTTCCTCCCTCAATGTCTTTCCCTCAATGTCTCCTTCTCCCTGTCTGTCTGTCTGTAATAGGGGGAGATCTTAGGGGGAATGGAGGGAGAGCGAGGCAGAGAGGGGGATGATAGTGTAGGATGGAGATTTGACCCAGTTCTCTGACCACTGCAGACATCTCTCTCTTGTTATCGTGTGTCTGTGTGTGTAGGGCATGCCGGAGCAATGGGCTCGGTTGCTCCAGACCTCTAACATCACTAAGCTGGAACAGAAGAAGAATCCTCAGGCTGTCCTTGACGTTCTCAAATTCTACGACTCCAAGGAGACCAACAACAGCCAGAAATACATGAGCTTTACAGGTACACAAACACACACACACACACACACATTCACATGTAAACACACATTCACAACACTATCAGAACTTGATCTCTTCATATTGTTTTCCTTCTCCACAGACAAGAGTTCAGACAACTACAGCTGTTCCAACACTTCTGTAAGTCTCCTGACACATCTCTGCTTTAGTCCCAAATGGTACCCTTTTCCATATATAGTGCACCATTTTTGATCAGGGCCCATAGCCACGATTCTGACCAGAGAGCCCTATGAGCCACGGTCAAAAGTAGTGCACTATATATAGGGTGCATTTTGAGACGCACATCTTGGTTTACTCAACTATCAATGTGTGTTTAGGGCATCTGCCATAGATGAAGAATGGTGAATACGAGAAGAGGGATAGAGAAAAGCAGGGGATAAACAGAGAGAATGAGAGGATAAGAGAAAGCAGAGGAAGAAATGGAGAGGAGAGGTGTGACGATTGACACTCTTCCCTGGCTCTATTTCTCTCTCAGTCTTTACTTCTCCATCCCTCCTCTCCCTGTTTCTGCACTGCATGTGAGTCAGCATATTTTACTCCTTTCATTCACGCTCTCTATCTGTCTGGCTGTCCTGCTGTCACAGTCAGTCAGCAGGAGAGAGGGAGAAGAAAGGGGGAGAAGGGGAGGGAGTATTAATAATAGGAAAAGAAAGCGAACTAACTGAAAGTGATGTCACGTCCTCCTCAGAGCTCCAAGGCTGTGTCAGAGACGCCCGCCATAGCAACCGTATCCGAGGACGAGGATGAAGATGAGGCCACGCCCCCTCCTGTTGTCGCTCCCCGACCAGAACACACTAAATCAGTAAGACATGCGCCCCACACACACACACACACACACACATACACTCAGCCCCCTGGCTCCAGACAGGATAAATAAAGTAACACTCTCCTCGTGCTGGTCCTCACCAACAGACTCAGCATTGTGTGTGTGTGACGATCATGGGCGGCCAGAGAAATCCCCTGGAGAAGTCTGTTCTCTGATTGGCTGAGAGTGGTCTTTCGGTCCAAAGTGAAGTGGTGTCCCAGACAGGGATACTGCCATGGCACCACTGTTGCCACGGTGATTTAGCAGCTCATTGCACCTGACTGGGACACACACACAGACACGGTAACATCAGGAACAGTAACTGTAACAGGTGGTTTGGTAGACCACCAATTGCATAAGCTATAGCTCAGAAGGCTAACAGTCCTTCTCTCTGTCTCTGTCTCTGTCTTTCTCTCCCCTCTCTCTCTGTCTCTGTCTCTCTCTGTCTCTCTCTTTCTCCCCCCTCTGTCTCTGTCTCTCTCTTTCTCTCCCCTCTCTCTCTGTCTCTGTCTCTGTCTCGTGTCTCTGTCTCTCTTCCTCCCCTCTTTCTCTTTCTCTCCCTTTCTTCCTCTCTCCCTCCCCCTCTCTCTTTCTCTGCCCCCTCTCTCTCTCTTTATCTCCCTCCTCTCTCTCTCTCTCTCTCCCCACCCTCTCTCTCTCCCCCTCTCGCTCTCTCCCCCCTCTCTCTCTCTGTCTCTCTTTCTCTCCCCTCTCTCTCGTGTCTCTCTGTCTCTGTCTCTCCCTCCCCTCTTTCTCTCCCTTTCTGTCTCTCTCCCTCCCCCCTCTCTTTCTCTGCCCCCTCTCTCTTTCTCTCTCCCTCCTCTCTCTCTCCTCAGATATACACTCGTTCTGTGATAGATCCCCTCCCAGCCCCTCCCACCAGAGACGTTGCCACGTCGCCTATCTCCCCCCCACCTCCGGAGGGCGCCACCTCCGCCATCACGCCCCCCACTAGCCCCTCCCCTGGTCCATCACTGCCACGCCCCGCAGACAAAACACGCAAGAAGAAGATGTCTGATGAAGAGATACTGGAGAAACTACGTAGGTCACACACACACACACATACATACATACATACATACATACATACATACATACATACATACATACATACATACATGTATTCTGAAAGTTGCAATAGAAGTGAACTGAGCTGGCTGCTGGTTTCAGATCCCAGGTACCATCTCCAGTCATTGTGCACTAAGGTACTCTGTATTGATGAATGGTGTGTATACTCTGTAATCAATCAAATTTCTATCAATCAAATGTATTTATAAAGCCATTTTTACATCAGTCGATGTCACAAAGTGTTTTATAGAAACTCAGCCTAAAACCCCAAACAGCAAGAAATGCAGGTGTAGAAGCACGAATGCTAGCAAAAACTCCCTAATCCATTAGGGGAGTTGTGTGTGTGTGTGTGTGTGTGTAACTAGTTCAACTATATCATCCTGTGATGCTCCATGCCTCAGATGTACTCAGGTCTCCCTCTACTGGTAAGAAACAATACTGTCACTCAGACATGTCTTCCCGCCCTCCTGTCCAACCCTGGCATTTGATTGGTCCTCTTCTCTCTCTACCATCCAATCTCCTGGAGTTACCGAGTGATACTGTGAAATTGAGCGTCTGACAGTCTCCCCTCCTCCTGTGGACTCAACAAGATATTCTGTCTGTTACTGTCTCTCTCTCACCCCGTCTGTCTGAGTCTGACCAGCATGTCTTTGACCTGACCCTGACAGCCGTGGTTGTGAAGTTTCTGAGAGTCTCTGTACTGTAGTGGTCCTACTTCTCTCTCTGTCTCTCCTCTGTTACTGTCTCTCTCTGTCTCTCCTCTGTTACTCTCTCTCTGTCTCTCCTCTGTTACTCTCTGTCTCTCCTCTGTTACTCTCTGTCTCTCCTCTGTACTCTCTGTCTCTCCTCTGTTACTCTCTCTCTGTTACTCTCTCTCTGTTACTCTTTCTCTGTTAATGTCTCTCTCTGTCTCTCCTCTGTTACTCTCTCTCTGTCTCTCCTCTGTTACTCTCTGTCTCTCCTCTGTACTCTCTGTCTCTCTGTCTCTCCTCTGTTACTCTCTCTCTCTGTTACTCTCTCTCTGTTACTCTCTCTCTCTGTTACTCTCTCTCTCTCTGTTACTCTTTCTCTGTTACTGTCTCTCTCTGTCTCTCCTCTGTTACTCTCTGTCTCTCTGTTACTCTCTGTCTCTCTGTCTCTCCTCTGTTACTCTCTCTCTGTCTCTCCTCTGTTACTCTCTGTCTCTCCTCTGTTACTCTCTGTCTCTCTCTCTCCTCTGTACTCTCTGTCTCTCTGTCTCTCCTCTGTTACTCTCTGTCTCTCCTCTGTTACTCTCTCTCTCTGTTACTCTCTCTCTCTCTGTCTCTCCTCTGTTACTCTCTCTCTGTCTCTCCTCTGTTACTCTCTGTCTCTCCTCTGTTACTCTCTGTCTCTCTGTCTCTCCTCTGTTACTCTCTGTCTCTCTGTCTCTCCTCTGTTACTCTCTCTCTGTCTCTCCTCTGTTACTCTCTGTCTCTCCTCTGTTACTCTCTGTCTCTCCTCTGTTACTCTCTGTCTCTCTGTCTCTCCTCTGTACTCTCTGTCTCTCTGTCTCTCCTCTGTTACTCTCTGTCTCTCCTCTGTTACTCTCTCTCTCTGTTACTCTCTCTCTCTCTGTTACTCTTTCTCTGTTACTGTCTCTCTCTCTCTCTCCTCTGTTACTCTCTCTCTGTCTCTCCTCTGTTACTCTCTCTCTGTCTCTCCTCTGTTACTCTCTGTCTCTCTGTCTCTCCTCTGTTACTCTCTGTCTCTCCTCTGTTACTCTCTCTGTCTCTCCTCTGTACTCTCTGTCTCTCTGTCTCTCTGTCTCTCCTCTGTACTCTCTGTCTCTCTGTCTCTCCTCTGTTACTCTCTCTCTGTTACTCTCTCTCTGTTACTCTTTCTCTGTTACTGTCTCTCTCTGTCTCTCCTCTGTTACTCTCTCCGTCTCTCCTCTGTTACTGTCTCTCTGTCTCTCTTCTGTTACTCTCTGTCTCTCCTCTGTTACTCTCTCTGTCTCTCTCTGTCTCTCCTCTGTTACTCTCTCTGTCTCTCTTCTGTTACTCTCTGTCTCTCCTCTGTTACTCTCTCTGTCTCTCTCTGTCTCTCCTCTGTTACTCTCTCTGTCTCTCCTCTGTTACTCTCTCTCTGTCTCTCCTCTGTTACTCTCTGTCTGTCTCTCTGTCTCTCTGTCTCTCTGTCTCTCCTCTGTACTCTCTGTCTCTCTGTCTCTCCTCTGTTACTCTCTCTCTGTTACTCTCTCTCTGTTACTCTTTCTCTGTTACTGTCTCTCTCTGTCTCTCCTCTGTTACTCTCTCTGTCTCTCCTCTGTTACTCTCTCTGTCTCTCCTCTGTTACTCTCTCTGTCTCTCCTCTGTTACTCTCTCTGTCTCTCTTCTGTTACTCTCTCTGTCTCTCTTCTGTTACTCTCTCTGTCTCTCTTCTGTTACTCTCTGTCTCTCCTCTGTTACTCTCTCTGTCTCTCTCTGTCTCTCCTCTGTTACTCTCTCTGTCTCTCCTCTGTTACTCTCTCTCTGTCTCTCCTGTGTTACTCTCTCTGTCTCTCTCTGTCTCTCCTCTGTTACTCTCTGTCTCTCCTCTGTTACTCTCTGTCTCTCTGTCTCTCCTCTGTTACTGTCTCTGTCTCTCCTCTGTTACTCTCTCTGTATCTCCTCTGTTACTCTCTGTCTCTCCTCTGTTACTCTCTGTCTCTCTGTCTCTCCTCTGTTACTCTCTGTCTCTCTGTCTCTCCTCTGTTACTCTCTGTCTCTCTCTCTCCTCTGTTACTGTCTCTGTCTCTCCTCTGTTACTGTCTCTGTCTCTCCTCTGTTACTCTGTCTCTCTGTCTCTCCTCTGTTACTCTCTCTCTGTTACTCTCTCTCTGTGTCTCTGTCTCTCTCTGTGTGTGTGTTTCATTTATTAACCTCACTTCTCTCTCCCTTCCTCCCTCCTCTCAGGGAGTATAGTCAGTGTGGGAGACCCCAAGAAGAAATACACGCGCTTCGAGAAGATCGGACAGGGGTGAGTCTACACTGCACACACACACACACACACACACACACACACACTACACAAACACTTCTTCACTTTGAAATGAAAGAAGTCTCTCTCTCCCCTCCTCTGTTTCCTCCCTCCTCCAGTGCGTCAGGTACGGTATATACAGCCATAGACATCGCTACAGGCCAAGAGGTGGCCATTAAACAGATGAACCTGCAGCAGCAGCCCAAGAAGGAGCTCATCATCAATGAGATCCTGGTCATGAGGGAAAACAAGAACCCCAACATAGTCAACTACCTGGACAGGTGAGACACACACACACACACACCGACATCGTTTACTAGACAGGTGAGACACACGCATACAAACACACACTCATAAACACACACATTGACATGTAAACACAAACACACTTTCAAATGTAAACACACACACATTAGTTGTGAGAACTATATATCTACATCTTGTCTTTTGTCTCCTTCTTCATCACACACCCTAACTCCCTCACACCCTCTCATATCTTCCCCTTACCATTCAGGAACTGGGACAGTGGTGATATTTGGTGTTACCATGGTAACATGGCCTTGGTTGTTGTGTTTCTGTAGTTACCTGGTGGGGGAGGAGCTGTGGGTGGTGATGGAGTATCTGGCTGGAGGTTCTCTGACTGACGTCGTCACGGAAACCTGTATGGACGAGGCTCAGATCGCTGCTGTGTGTCGGGAGGTCAGTGCTGCTGCGTGTGTGTGTGTGTGTGTGTGTACATGGCTTGTTGGCCTGCTTGCTAATTCAGAAAGTGATGCCTTGAGCACTTTTGTACATCTCTCTCTCTCTCCAGTGTCTGCAGGCCTTGGAGTTCCTCCATTCTAACCAGGTGATCCATCGCGACATCAAGAGTGACAACATCCTTCTGGGAATGGACGGATCAGTGAAACTCAGTATGTAACACACACACACTTGGGGTTGGACATGGGCATTAATGTGCAGTGTCTCCATTTGACCAGCAGTGGGAGCTCATAGTCTGTGTTCTAATGCGGTACTACCACCTTAGCCTTATACAATGCATTAGAGTGCTATGTCCTATTCTAATGTGTGTTCTCTCTCTCCTCTCTAGCTGACTTTGGGTTCTGTGCCCAGATCACTCCAGAGCAGAGTAAGAGGAGTACCATGGTGGGAACTCCCTATTGGATGGCTCCAGAGGTGGTGACCAGGAAGGCCTACGGTCCTAAAGTTGACATCTGGTCTCTAGGCATCATGGCTATAGAGATGGTGGAGGGAGAACCCCCTTACCTCAACGAGAACCCACTCAGGGTGAGAGAGAGAGTGTGGTGTGTGTGTGTGTGTGTGTGTGTGTGTGTGTGTGTGTGTGTGTGTGTGTGTGTGTGTGTGTGTATAACGGCCCCTGTCTGTCCTGTCCTATCTCCTAGGCGTTGTATCTGATTGCGACCAACGGGACTCCAGAACTTCAGAACCCAGAGAAACTGTCCTCAGTCTTCAGAGACTTCCTCAACTGCTGCCTGGAGATGGATGTGGAGAAGAGAGGGAGCGCTAATGACCTACTACAGGTAGAGAGGGAGGAAGAGCGGGAGGTTGGATAGGGGAAGTATGCCTGTGGTGAATAAGGTTGGTTTGAGCATCAAACCACATCACTAGTTTTACCAGTTATAAAACTAAATCCATCTCTCCTCTCCTCCTCCTCTCCACAGCACCAGTTCCTGAAGGTGGCCAAGCCTTTATCCAGTCTGACTCCTCTCATCCAGGCAGCCAAAGAAGCAGCTAAGGCTAACCGCTAACCTGCTAGCTGCTAGCTCCACAGATCACCCCTTCATTCTCTCTCTCTCTCTGTCGCTCTCCCCCACTGGGGCAAACAAGACCCAGACGGGGTGTTTCGGGGGGTCCCATCCCCCTCAACCCCTTGACCTATCACGGTGACTGTGGGAAGGACGCTCTTATTGATGTCATCGCTGGTACTAATACTCTGATCGGATTGGAGGAGAGATCCAGGCCCAAAGACTCATGGGAGTTGTAGTTTCAGCAGGACAGTGGCTGTGGACTGGATTATATCTGACCTTTGAACTGTTTGTTTGTTGATGTCTGACTGTTTTCATTTTCATGTGTTGAAAAAGTGCATTTTAGTTTGATCTTTTCTTAGGTGTTTTGTTTTGAGGAGAAGGGTTTGGTTGAAAGTGTAATGAAGAGACACAAAGTGGTACTGTTGATATTATCTCAGTCCCAAACGCCACCCTATTCCCTACATAGTGCACTACTTTGGTCACAAATAGGGTGCCATTTGGGACAGTCGTTCAGTCTGATCAAATGTTGGAATTCTATCTCCTTATCTCTACTTCTCTTTCTCTGTCTGGCTGAGTGAGATGACACGCATGACAAACCTTTCTTCTGGAATGTCTAAAATCATAATACAGTAATGATGATGATTGTGATGGTACATGAAGGATGCCTGTGTACGATACAGTATAGAAGAACATATCTAAATCCTATTTTTCAGTACAATGGTTGTGGTACAAGGTTGGACGGATCCTAGTCCCAACCCTCTGAAGATAGAATGTACATTACATGTGAAAGAACTGCTCTGAAAAACCCCTGCCTAAAACAACCAGAAGAATATTGTCTGCATTCTTTGTTTAGCAACGTGTTTCCTTTATGCAGATGGCGCTGAAGAATACCAAGGTACCAATAAGAAGTATACTTTTTACCAGGTTTGGCTTAGTTCTGTTTTTAAAATGTAGTGTTGAAACTGCCTTTGGCCTTAAACTGTCTCACAGGTGGAAGAGTTCCAGCAGACAGTTGGACAACCTCTAGTCTCTCTCACCAGACTGAGTGTTCTGCACACTCCTGCGGCTGTGAGAAGAGACGACACAACCTTTAAATCTTGTCAGTTCCCCAGACTACTGTAGCCCACCTGAGGTTAGACAGGTTTAGAACTGGGATAGACTGGATTGAACTTGCTCAAACTGGTTTAGACTGGTTCAGATAAGGGTGGTGATAGTTATTGAAGTCTTCTCTTCCTGTGTATTGGAGCCATAATTATGTTTATCAAATTATTGGATTATTTTGAATGAGACAAATAAAGTGAAGAAAACGCTGTATGGTGGATAGAGTCTGGCTGTTTGTAAATCTGTTTCGGGCTGTTGTGTGTACCCCTGGTTAGGTCTGTTTATATAAAGTGTTATTGTAATTTTAAGTGTGTCAGCTCCTCTGAGAGGGCTCTCATCTGAATGGGAAATTAGACTCATCACTGATTAAACTGGTAATTACTGTTGCCAGAGTCTTAATCTGCCAGGCTAGACAGAGGGTCTGTGTGCGTCTGTCGCAACCCTCCAGCTCTTTATTTCTATCCCTTTTTTTTTCTCTCACTGCCTCCATTTAATTGCCTCTCTCACTGCCTCTCCTTCTGCCTCTTTCCATCTCTGGGAGAATCTCAATTGCATACTCCTTGCATCCTACTCAAAACCCATTGGAGGAGAAAGCCAGAAGTCCCACCCCTCTGGCCTTCTCCTCCAATGGGTTTTGAGAAGGAGGCAAGGAGAGAGGACATCAGGAGTATGCATTTCAGATTTTCCCTCTGTCTATTCTCTCCCCCTCTCTCCCTTGTACGTTCTTCCCCATCCTGGGCTGGTAGAATGATGATGCTCATTCTTGCTGAATCAGCACGAGAGAGAAGAGATGTGGAGGAATGCCAGAGTGTGACGTCATCAGTGACATGGGCAAACAACCACAGGAGTAGAGGAGAGAAAACAAATGAGAAAAACAGGGAGACCCGAGGAGAGAGTGATCAAGACACAGGCTCAGAGTTTGGCTCTGCTCAAGGGGATGGTGTGTCTGCTCTCCTTCATGTAATAATGTATGTGGGTGTGTCTGCTCTCCTTCATGTAATAATGTATGTGGGTGTGTCTGCTCTCCTTCATGTAATAATGTATGTGGGTGTGTCTGCTCTCCTTCATGTAATAATGTATGTGGGTGTGTCTGCTCTCCTTCATGTAATAATGTATGTGGGTGTGTCTGCTCTCCTTCATGTAATAATGTATGTGGGTGTGTCTGCTCTCCTTCATGTAATAATGTATGTGGGTGTGTCTGCTCTCCTTCATGTAATAATGTATGTGGGTGTGTCTGCGCTCCTTCATGTACTAATGTATGTGGGTGTGTCTGCTCTCCTTCACGTAATAATGCTCTTTGGCCATCTAGAGGTTTCAATAAGAGCTTTATCTAGCTGAGGGTTGTCAAAGTCCTTTATGTCTGCTTGGTAATGTACTATTGTCATTACATACATGTGTTATTGATTACAAAGAGCTTCACTGCCCAATATTAGAGAAACACACACACTGTAGCCTAGGCTACTAAATAGTGATCAATTCGACTATAACAATTTAAAATCTCAGTCGGTGTGGTTAAATCGGTTATGTAGCACCACTCTAGTCTGAGCTTAAAACAACAACCTTTACATTTCCTGCCAAAGAACGAGCGTAATAGTTTCAGCCTATTTGTATCATTATTCCTTACTGTAATTATAGATGCATGTACTGTTAGCAACAGGTGGGAGTGGCCGCCTCTCTCTACGGCGTGTGCTGCCGTACTTTCTCTGGCGCGAGACAAACGCGGCTCTAATTATACCACCACCAGACTGCAGGAGGTTGCGGCAATACAGATCGCGTGCTTATTTTTCAGCGGATAAACAGAGAGAATAATAACGGCCGACTAGCTTTCATAATCACCGTCCGGTAAGTCTGAAATAGATCCTAGCCAGGTAAACGGTGATAATATGAATCAACCGTTGTGTATTTTCTTGTTTTATTATTGGTTAACTAGTCACATGCATATAAAGGCGGTCATCCTCTCTTGTGCTATGGACAATCTACCGTCACGAAAAAATAGTAGTTTACTGGGCTATTCTACAAATAGATAAATAAAACGATGACTGACTATTCGTTAGTATTCATTAGTAGGCTGTAGATTGACCAGTGAACACTCTGATCATAACAGTTGATTGAATGAAGATTGATAGATTGCGTCTGCTGGCTGCTGCTGTGTCGAGTAGTCATTATCTCCGGGGAGACGGGCACACGGAGGGAATGACCAGGCGGTTCTGTTGGCCACGGGTAGATTTCTAGACTTACAAGATATATCTGTTTCTTTCGGTGTCCGGGCTTTTTTAAATTCTGTTGTGTATGTGACAGTCCAGGAATATGAGGGTACACAGCATAGCCTACACATCTCTCTCTCCCTCATCCCTTCTTCTGTCCATGAATAGCCTGGTTGCTGTTTT
This sequence comes from Salvelinus fontinalis, assembly GCF_029448725.1. Classification (NCBI taxonomy): domain Eukaryota; kingdom Metazoa; phylum Chordata; class Actinopteri; order Salmoniformes; family Salmonidae; genus Salvelinus; species Salvelinus fontinalis. The sequence continues at coordinate 28,757,416 of NC_074688.1, forward strand.
AGGTTAGGTATTGCATTGGTGCTTGGCTTGGTCAACTGCTTTTTGGATGGGTGCTGGTGTATTGGTATGATTCTTTTTTATTGGTGCTGGTGTATAGCTTGGATGGGAAGCCTATTGGTGTTGGTGTTTAGCTTGGACGGGAAGCCTATTGGTGTTGGTGTTTAGCTTGGACGGGAAGCCTATTGGTGCTGGGGAATATATCTTGGATGGGAAGCCTATTGGTGCTGGTGTATAGCTTGGATGGGAAGCCTATTGGTGCTGGTGTATAGCTTGGATGGGAAGCCTATTGGTGTTGGTGTTTAGCTTGGACGGGAAGCCTATTGGTGCTGGGGAATATATCTTGGATGGGAAGCCTATTGGTGCTGGTGTATAGCTTGGATGGGAAGCCTATTGGTGCTGGTGTATAGCTTGGATGGGAAGCCTATTGGTGCTGGTGTATAGCTTGGATGGGAAGCCTATTGGTGCTGGTGTATAGCTTGGATGGGAAGCCTATTGGTGCTGGTGTATAGCTTGGATGGGAAGCCTATTGGTGCTGGTGTATAGCTTGGATGGGAAGCCTATTGGTGCTGGTGTATAGCTTGGATGGGAAGCCTATTGGTGCTGGTGTATAGCTTGGATGGGAAGCTTATTGGTGCTGGGGTGTAGCTTGGATGGGAAGCCTATTGGTGCTGGTGTATAGCTTGGATGGGAAGCCTATTGGTGCTGGGGTATAGCTTGGATGGGAAGCCTATTGGTGTTGGTGTTTAGCTTGGACGGGAAGCCTATTGGTGCTGGGGAATATATCTTGGATGGGAAGCCTATTGGTGCTGGTGTATAGCTTGGATGGGAAGCCTATTGGTGCTGGTGTATAGCTTGGATGGGAAGCCTATTGGTGCTGGTGTATAGCTTGGATGGGAAGCCTATTGGTGCTGGTGTATAGCTTGGATGGGAAGCCTATTGGTGCTGGTGTATAGCTTGGATGGGAAGCCTATTGGTGCTGGTGTATAGCTTGGATGGGAAGCCTATTGGTGCTGGTGTATAGCTTGGATGGGAAGCCTATTGGTGCTGGTGTATAGCTTGGATGGGAAGCTTATTGGTGCTGGGGTGTAGCTTGGATGGGAAGCCTATTGGTGCTGGTGTATAGCTTGGATGGGAAGCCTATTGGTGCTGGGGTATAGCTTGGATGGGAAGCCTATTGGTGCTGGTGTATAGCTTGGATGGGAAGCCTATTGGTGCTGGTGTATAGCTTGGATGGGAAGCCTATTGGTGTTGGTGTATAGCTGGGGATGGGAAGCTTATTGGCGTTGGTGTATAGCTGGGGATGGGAAGCCTGTTGGTGTATAGCTTGGATGGAAAGCCTATTGGTGCTGGTGTATATAGCTTGGATGGGAAGCCTATTGGTGCTGGGGTATATAGCTTGGACGGGAAGCCTATTGGTGCTGGGGTATAGCTTGGATGGGAAGCCTATTGGTGCTGGTGTATAGCTTGGACGGGAAGCCTATTGGTGCTGGTGTATAGCTTGGATGGGAAGCCTATTGGTGCTGGGGTGTATAGCTTGGATGGGAAGCCTATTGGTGCTGGTGTATAGCTTGGATGGGAAGCCTATTGGTGCTGGGGTATAGCTTGGATGGGAAGCCTATTGGTGCTGGGGTATAGCTTGGACGGGAAGCCTATTGGTGCTGGGGTATAGCTTGGATGGGAAGCCTATTGGTGCTGGGGTATAGCTTGGACGGGAAGCCTATTGTTGCTGGTGTATAGTTGGGGTATAGCTGGGGATGATGATGTGGTGATGCTGGGAGAAAATGAATGAACAACAGAGACAACAGAGTCACTGTTAAGTTTAACACTATTTATAGACACACACACTGTCTGTAGCCCTGGCCTATGGTCATTGTTAAGCCTACGGTACAGGGCAGATACCAGATGGTGTATATTAGGCCATATAATAATAACAATGAGTGTAACGGGAATCCCCTTTCAATGTCAGCCATTGTGAGTGTACCGATGAGTTTACCAGTCATTGACAAGGTCAGGGGTTCCTTGTCCATTCTACTCAGTCTAATTCTATGGTTTAGGCTGCGCTACAGCATACAGACTCATTCTACTTCTGCTAGTCAACTAGCATAATTGATGATGATATGATACATTAATACAAACATAGAAACATCCACAGTATCCATGCAGACGATGAGCAAAACATCACGTCTTTCTTAATTTATCTCTTTTCTAGCTCTCTCTGTCCTCTGTGGTTTTATTGGTCCAGTTCTTTCAGGGTTTTATTGACCCTGCATCCTATAGCTGCTGGTACAACACCCGCCCATCCTACCATTTACAGTATGTCTGGCTGTTTGCTGCTGTTTGTTTCCTGCTGTGTTTCTATGTGGTTTGTTTATGTAATGTGTGAGCTGTAAGAAATTCCTCTTGTTGGACAATAAATGTCAATCAAGTCTATCTAATCCTTACCTGGACCTCAGATCAGTTTAGTCACTGTCTCTTTCACTCCTTCAGATTTGACATCAAATCTCTTTTACCATAGAGAGCATTACTCCAGTGAGCTGGTATGGCACCGCCACCATAACACGACTTATGTGCCAGTTCACTGGAGTTGGTCTGTCCTGTGATAGAGATATGATCAATATATGGGATTAACCTGGTTTAATGGTGGTTGATTATTTGTCATGGGTTAGTGTTACAGTACAGATGAGGTAGGCTTATTTAATCCTACATACAGTTGAAGTCGGAAGTTTATATACACTTAGGTTGGAGTCATTAAAACTCGTTTTTCAACCACTCCACAAATGTCTTGTTAACAAACTATAGTTTTGGGAAGTTGGTTAGGACATCTACTTTGTGCATGACACAAGTAATTTTTCCAACAATTGTTTACAGACAGATTATTTCATTTATAATTCACTGTATCACAATTCCAGTAGGTCAGAAGTTTACATACACCGAGTTGACTGTGCCTTTAAAAAGCTTGAAAAATTCCATAAAATGATGTCATGGCTTTAGAAGCTTCTGGAAGGCAAATGTACATAATTTTAGTCAATTGGAGGTGTACCTGTGGATGTATTTCAAGGCCTACCTTCAAACTCAGTGCCTCTTTGCTTGACATCATGGGAAAATCAAAAGAAATCTGCCAAGACCTCAGGAAAAATATTGTAGCCCTCCACAAGTCTGGTTCATCCCTGGGAGCAATTTCCAAATGCCTGAAGGTACCACATTCATCTGTACAAACAAAAGTACACAGGTAGAGGTCGACCGATTATGATTTTTCAACGCCAATACCGATACCGATTATTGGGGGACCAAAAAAAGCCGATGCCGATTAATCGTCCGATATTTTTTTTTACATTTATTTGTAATAATGACAATTACAACAATACTGAATGAACACTTATTTTAACTTAATATAATACATCAATAAAATAAATTTAGCCTCAAATAAATAATGAAACATGTTCAATTTGGTTTAAATAATGCAAAAACAAAGTGTTGGAACTGAAAGTAAAAGTGCAATATGTGCCATGTAAGAAAGCTAACGTTTAAGTTCCTTGCTCAGAACATGAGAACATATGAAAGCTGGTGGTTCCTTTTAACATGAGTCTTCAATATTCCCAGGTAAGAAGTTTTAGGTTGTAGTTATTATAGGAATTAAAGGACTATTTCTCTCTATACGATTTTTATTTCATATACCTTTGACTATTGGATGTTCTTATAGGCACTTTAGTATTGCCTGTGTAACAGTATAGCTTCCATCCCTCTCCATGCCGCTACCTGGGCTCGAACCAGGAACACATCGACAACAGCCACCCTCGAAGCAGCGTTACCCATGCAGGGCAAGGGGAACAACTACTCAAAATCTCAGAGCGAGTGACGTTTGTAACGCTATTAGCTCGCACCCCGCTAACTAGCTAGCCATTTAACATCGGTTACACCAGCCTAATCTCGGGAGTTGATGGGCTTGATAGTTATAAACAGCGCAATAGCTGCTGGCAAAACGCACGAAAGTGCTGTTTGAATGAATGCTTACGAGCCTGCAGCTGCCTACCACCGCTCAGTCAGACTGCTCTATCAAATATCAAATCATAGACTTAATTATAACATAATAACACACATAAATAGGAGCCTTAGATCATTAATATGGTCAAATCCGGAAACTATCATCTCAAAAACAAAACGTTTATTCTTTCAGTGAAATACGGAACCGTTCCGTATTTTATCTAACGGGTGGCATCCGTCAGTCTAAATATTCCTGTTACATTGCACAACCTTCAATGTTATGTCATAATTACGTAAAATTCTGGCAAATTAGTTCGCAATGAGCCAAGCGGCCCAAACTGTTGCATATACCCTGACTCTGCGTGCAATGAACGCAAGAGAAGTAACACAATTTCACCTGGTTAATATTGCCTGCTAACCTGGATTTCTTTTAGCTAAATATGCAGGTTTAAAAATATATACTTCTGTGTATTTATTTTAAGAAAGGCATTGATGTTTATGGTTAGGTACACGTTGGAGCAACGACAGTCCTTTTTCGCGAATGCGCACTGCATCGTTTATATGCAACACAGGACACGCTAGATAAACTAGTAATATCATCAACCATGTGTAGTTATAACTAGTGATTATTATTGATTGATTGTTTTTTATAAGATAAGTTTAATGCTAGCTAGCAACTTACCTTGGCTTCTTCCTGCATTCGCGTAACAGGCGGGCTCCTCGTAAGGCAGGTGGTTAGAGCGTTGGACTAGTTAACCGTAAGGTTGCAAGATTGAATCCCTGAGCTGACAAGGTAAAAATCTGTCGTTCTGCCCCTGAACAAGGCAGTTAACCCACCGTTCCAAGGCCATCATTGAAAATCAGAATGTGTTCTTAACTAACTTGCCTAGTTAAATAAATGTGTAAAAAAATATATAAAAATTAAAAAATTAAAATCGGCAAAATCGGCGTCCAAAATTACCGATTTCCGATTGTTATGAAAACTTGAAATCGGCCCTAATTAATTGGCCATTCCGATTAATCGGTCGACCTCTATACACAAGTATAAACACCATGGGACCACGTAGCCGTCATACCGCTCAGGAAGGAGACGCGTTCTGTCTCCTAGAGATGAGTGTACTTTGGTACAAAAAGTGCAAATCAATCCCAGAACAACAGCAAAGGACCTTGTGAAGATGCTGGAGGAAACAGGTACAAAAGTATCTATATCCACAGTAAAACGAGTCCTATATCGACATAACCTGAAAGGTCGCTCAGTAAGGAAGAAGCCACTGTTCCAAAACGCCATAAAAAGCCAGTCTATGGTTTGCAACTGGACATGGGGACAAAGATCGTACTTTTTGGAGAAATGTCCTCTGGTCTGATGAAACAAAAATAGAACTGTTTGGCCATAATGACCATCGTTATGTTTGGAGGAATAAGGGGGAGGCTTGCAAGCCAAATAACATCATCCCAACCGTGAAGCACGGGGCTGGCAGCATCATGTTGTGGGGTTGCTTTGCTGCAGGAGGGACTGGTGCACTTCACAAAATAGATGGCATCATGAGGATGGAAAACTATATGGATATATTGAAGCAACATTTCAAGACATCAGTCAGGAAGTTAAGCTTGGTCGCAAATGGGTCTTCCAAATGGACAATGACCCCAAGCATACTTCCAAAGTTGTGGCAAAATGGCTTAAGGACAAAAAAGTCAAGGTATTGGAGTGGCCATCATAAAGCCCTGACCTCAATCCTATAGAAGATTTGTGGGCAGAACTGAAAAAGCGTGTGTGAGCAAGGAGCCCTACAAACCTGACTCAGTTACACCAGCTCTGTCAGGAGGAATGGGCCACAATTCACCCACCTTATTGTGGGAAGCTTGTGGAAGGCTACCTGAAATGTTTGACCCAAGTTAAACAATTTAAGGTCAATGCTACCAAATACTAATTGAGTGTATGTAAATGTCTGACCCACTGGAAGAAATAAAAGCTGAAATAAATAATTCTCTCTACTATTATTCTGACATTTCACATTCTTAAAATTAAGTGGTGATCCTAACTGACCTAAGACCGGGAATTTTTACTAGGATTAAATGTCAGGAATTGTGTAAAACTGAGTTTAAATGTATTTGGCCAAGGTGTATGTAAATTTCTGATTTCAACTGTAGATGTGTGTACCTTAGTTCAATGGAGTACAGGCTTAACTGAATGAACAATAAAGACGAACTGCAATATGACATTTTATTAAATAGTTTGGGGAATGGCCTCGTCGACAGATGATGTGATGGCAGGTAGCCCTATGCAGGACTCCTGGCATGGAAACCCCCCCGCTGGGAGAAAGGAGTTCCAATGATGGGCCTTCAGGTTATTATAGCTGGTGGTGGTGGGGAGGTGGATGGTGCTGAAAAGAGCAAGTGAGAGAACATGGGTAAATTTACATATAAATACATCCCATGATTTACGCCCGTTGGTTGAGAGAGAAAGGTGATAATTGCAAGAGTGAGCCCATAGGTTAAACAGCAAGCATGAGGAATGTGCATTATTGTGCCATGCTTATAGGCTATAATGTAAATAGGTGAATGATATTCCGCACGTGGTTGGTAGGAAAGAGGAGAAGAAATGAGACGCTATGCTGATGATACATTTGTATTAATTCCCACTATGCCCGTAGAATAGGAAACAACGGTGATTTATGTTATGCTAAATGGATAAAGTTAAACAAGCATTCAGATCAGCCTTCCTAATTGAATGTTAGTAAACTACATTTTAATCCACTAACTGTACGCTAAATGTCCAAAATGAAAACAAATAGAGTGAAGAAGGTAGATAGTTTGTGTTCTGTGGGAGAGACCTGTTTGTGTAGCCTGATTATTTGATTGTTTGTGTCTGATAGGTATTAGGTGAACAATAGATAAGTAAAGAAATAAAAACAACAGTAAAAAGACAGTGAAAAATAACAGTAGCGAGGCTATATACAGTAGTGAGGCTATAACAGTAGCGAGGCTATATACAGGCACCGGTTAGTCGGGCTAATTGAGGTAGTATGTACATGTAGATATGGTTAAAGTGACTATGCATATATGATAAACAGAGAGTAGCAGTAGCCTAAAAGAGGGGTTGGTGGGCGGTGGGTGGCGGGACACAATACATATAGTCCGGATAGCCAATATGCGGGGGTACCGGTTAGTTGGGCTAATTGAGGTAGTATAGTTAAAGTGACTATGTATATATGATAAACAGAGAGTAGCAGCAGCGAAAAACAGAGGTTGGTGGGGGGGGGGGGGACAATGCAAATAGTCCGGGTAGCCATTTGATTACCATTTGATTACCTGTCTTATGGCTTGGGGGTAAAAACTGTTGAGAAGCCTTTTGGTCCTAGACTTGGCACTCCGGTACCGCTTGTCAAGCGGTAGTAGAGAGGACTGTCTATGGCTGGGGTCTTTGACCATTTTTAGGGCCTTCCTCTGACACCGCCTGGTGTAGAGGTCCTGGATGGCAGGCAGTTTAGCCCCGGTGATGTACTGGGCTGTACACACTACCCTCTCTAGTGCGTTGTGGTCGGAGGCCAAGTAGTTGCCGTACCAGGCAGTGATGCAACCAGTCAGGATGCTCTCAGTGTTACAGCTGTAGAACCTTTTGAGGATCTCAGGACCTATGCCACATCTTTTTAGTTTCCTGAGGGGGAATAGGCTTTGTCGTGCCCTCTACACGACTGTCTTGGTGTGTTTGGACCATTCTGGTGATGTGGACACCAAGGAACTTGAAGCTCTCACCCTGCTCCACTACAGCCCCGTCGATGAGAATGGGGACATGCTCAGTCCTCCTTTTCCTGTAGTCCACAATCATCTCCTCTATCCCATCCCCTCTAACAGGAAGATGGGTACTTCCTCTCCCTTCCTACTTTCCTCCCTCCCTCCCCCCACTCTCTCTCTAACTACGAACAGGTCTTAGGACAGTGTACATGAAGATTAAGTGTTAGGTCAGTAGAGACAGTGTAGAATGCTGTAGATGGTTGTTAGGTCAGTGGATACAGTGTAGAATGCTGTAGATGGTTGTTAGGTCAGTGGATACAGTGTAGAATGCTGTAGATGATTGTTAGGTCAATGGATACAGTGTAGAATGCTGTAGATGGTTGTTAGGTCAGTAAAGACAGTGTAGAATGCTGTAGATGGTTGTTAGGTCAGTGGATACATTGTAGAATGCTGTAGATGGTTGTTAGGTCAGTGGATACAGTGTAGAATGCTGTAGATGGTTGTTAGGTCAGTGGAGACAGTGTAGAATGCTGTAGATGGTTGTTAGGTCAGTGGATACAGTGTAGAATGCTGTAGATGGTTGTTAGGTCAGTGGATACAGTGTAGAATGCTGTAGATGATTGTTAGGTCAGTGGATACAGTGTAGAATGCTGTAGATGGTTGTTAGGTCAGTGGATACAGTGTAGAATGCTGTAGATGGTTGTTAGGTCAGTAGATACAGTGTAGAATGCTGAAAATGGTTGTTAGGTCAGTAGAGACAGTGTAGAATACTGTAGATGCTTGTTAGGTCAGTGGATACAGTGTAGAATGCTGTAGATGGTTGTTAGGTCAGTGGATACAGTGGTGAATGCTGTAGATGGTTGTTAGGTCAGTGGATAAAGTGTAGAATGCTGAAGATGGTTGTTAGGTCAGTGGATACAGTGGAGAATGCTGTAGATGGTTGTTAGGTCAGTGGATAAAGTGTAGAATGCTGAAGATGGTTGTTACGTCAGTGGATACAGTGTAGAATGCTGTAGATGGTTGTTAGGTCAGTAGATACAGTGTAGAATGCTGAAGATGGTTGTTAGGTCAGTAGAGACAGTGTAGAATACTGTAGATGGTTGTTAGGTCAGTGGATACAGTGTAGAATGCTGTAGATGGTTGTTAGGTCAATGGATACAGTGTAGAATGCTGTAGATGGTTGTTAGGTTAGTGGATACAGTGTAGAATGCTGTAGATGGTTGTTAGGTCAGTGGATACAGTGTAGAATGCTGTAGATGGTTGTTAGGTCAGTGGATACAGTGTATAATGCTGTAGATGGTTGTTAGGTCAGTGGATACAGTGTAGAATGCTGTAGATGGTTGTTAGGTCAGTGGATACAGTGCAGAATGCTGTAGATGGTTGTTAGGTCAGTGGATACAGTGTAGAATGCTGTAGATGGTTGTTACCATTACAACGGAACGACTTGACTTGTGTAGTGTTAGCTAGCTACATAGCTACATAGTTTTCTTTGCTATCTTTTTTTCTAAGATAATTGTGTAGCTTTGAGTAATTATCGGTTAGCTAGCCAGCTATTTTTCGCCTGCCGCGCTGCCGTCCTCCTACCTAGCCAACACTGCTAGCTAGCCAACTTCTACCGAATAGCAGCACTGTAGAAACTTACATTACAACGGGACGACTTGATTAGCGTAGTGTTAGCTAGTTGTCTTTGCTGTCCTTGTATCCATGATAATTGTGTAGTTTAGAGAAATTTAGTGAAATTGTCGAGGTTACCTAGCCAGCTTCACTTTCAACAACGTAGCCACTGCTAGCCAGGCTACTTCACCAGCCAGCAGTACTATATCATTTTAGTCAATAAGATCTTGTATTTTATTTTTATTTTTTTGCAACGTAAGCTTAACTTTCTGAACATTCGAGACGTGTAGCCCACTTGTCATTCTAATCTCCATTGCATTAGCGTAGCCTCTTCTGTAGCCTGTCAACCATGTGTCTGTCTATCCCTGTTCTCTCCTCTCTGCACAGACCATACAAACGCTTCACACCGCGTGGCCGCGCCCACCCTAACCTGGTGGTCCCAGCCCGCACGACCCACGTGGAGTTCCAGGTCTCCGGTGGCCTCTGGAACTGCCGATCTGCGGCCAACAAGGCAGAGCTCATCTCAGCCTATGCGTCCCTCCAGTCCCTCGACTTCCTGGCACTGACGGAAACATGGCTCACCACAGATAACACTGCTACTCCTACTGCTCTCTCTTCGTCTGCCCATGTGTTCTCGCACACCCCGAGACCTTCTGGTCAGCGGGGTGGTGGCACCGGGATCCTCATCTCTCCCAAGTGGTCATTCTCTCTTTCTCCCCTTACCCATCTGTCTATCGCCTCCTTTGAATTCCATGCTGTCACAGTTACCAGCCCTTTCAAGCTTAACATCCTTATCATTTATCGCCCTCCAGGTTCCCTTGGAGAGTTCATCAATGAGCTTGATGCCTTGATAAGCTCCTTTCCTGAGGACGGCTCACCTCTCACAGTTCTGGGTGACTTTAACCTCCCCATGTCTACCTTTGACTCATTCCTCTCTGCCTCCTTCTTCCCACTCCTCTCCTCTTTTGACCTCACCCTCTCACCTTCCCCCCCTACTCACAAGGCTGGCAATACGCTTGACCTCATCTTTACTAGATGCTGTTCTTCCACTAACCTCATTGCAACTCCCCTCCAAGTCTCCGACCACTACCTTGTATCCTTTTCCCTCTCGCTCTCATCCAACACTTCCCACACTGCCCCTACTCGGATGGTATCGCGCCGTCCCAACCTCCGCTCTCTCTCCCCCGCTACTCTCTCCTCTTCCATCCTATCATCTCTTCCCTCTGCCCAAACCTTCTCCAACCTATCTCCTGATTCTGCCTCCTCAACCCTCCTCTCCTCCCTTTCTGCATCCTTTGACTCTCTATGTCCCCTATCCTCCAGGCCGGCTCGGTCCTCCCCTCCCGCTCCGTGGCTCGACGACTCATTGCGAGCTCACAGAACAGGGCTCCGGGCAGCCGAGCGGAAATGGAGGAAAACTCGCCTCCCTGCGGACCTGGCATCCTTTCACTCCCTCCTCTCTACATTTTCCTCTTCTGTCTCTGCTGCTAAAGCCACTTTCTACCACTCTAAATTCCAAGCATCTGCCTCTAACCCTAGGAAGCTCTTTGCCACCTTCTCCTCCCTCCTGAATCCTCCTCCCCCTCCCCCCCCCCCTCCTCCCTCTCTGCAGACGACTTCGTCAACCATTTTGAAAAGAAGGTCGACGACATCCGATCCTCGTTTGCTAAGTCAAACGACACCGCTGGTTCTGCTCACACCGCCCAACCCTGTGCTTTGACTTCTTTCTCCCCTCTCTCTCCAGATGAAATCTCGCGTCTTGTGACGGCCGGCCGCCCAACAACCTGCCCGCTTGACCCTATCCCCTCCTCTCTCCTCCAGACCATTTCCGGAGACCTTCTACCTTACCTCACCTCGCTCATCAACTCATCCTTGACCGCTGGCTACGTCCCTTCCGTCTTCAAGAGAGCGAGAGTTGCACCCCTTCTGAAAAAACCTACACTCGATCCCTCCGATGTCAACAACTACAGACCAGTATCCCTTCTTTCTTTTCTCTCCAAAACTCTTGAACGTGCCGTCCTTGGCCAGCTCTCCTGCTATCTCTCTCAGAATGACCTTCTTGATCCAAATCAGTCAGGTTTCAAGACTAGTCACTCAACTGAGACTGCTCTTCTCTGTATCACGGAGGCGCTCCGCACTGCTAAAGCTAACTCTCTCTCCTCTGCTCTCATCCTTCTAGACCTATCGGCTGCCTTCGATACTGTGAACCATCAGATCCTCCTCTCCACCCTCTCCGAGTTGGGCATCTCCGGCGCGGCCCACGCTTGGATTGCGTCCTACCTGACAGGTCGCTCCTACCAGGTGGCGTGGCGAGAATCTGTCTCCTCACCACGCGCTCTCACCACTGGTGTCCCCCAGGGCTCTGTTCTAGGCCCTCTCCTATTCTCGCTATACACCAAGTCACTTGGCTCTGTCATAACCTCACATGGTCTCTCCTATCATTGCTATGCAGACGACACACAATTAATCTTCTCCTTTCCCCCTTCTGATGACCAGGTGGCGAATCGCATCTCTGCATGTCTGGCAGACATATCAGTGTGGATGACGGATCACCACCTCAAGCTGAACCTCGGCAAGACGGAGCTGCTCTTCCTCCCGGGGAAGGACTGTCCGTTCCATGATCTCGCCATCACGGTTGACAACTCCATTGTGTCCTCCTCCCAGAGCGCTAAGAACCTTGGCGTGATCCTGGACAACACCCTGTCGTTCTCCACCAACATCAAGGCGGTGGCCCGTTCCTGTAGGTTCATGCTCTACAACATCCGCAGAGTACGACCCTGCCTCACACAGGAAGCGGCGCAGGTCCTAATCCAGGCACTTGTCATCTCCCGTCTGGATTACTGCAACTCGCTGTTGGCTGGGCTCCCTGCCTGTGCCATTAAACCCCTACAACTCATCCAGAACGCCGCAGCCCGGCTGGTGTTCAACCTTCCCAAGTTCTCTCACGTCACCCCGCTCCTCCGCTCTCTCCACTGGCTTCCAGTTGAAGCTCGCATCCGCTACAAGACCATGGTGCTTGCCTACGGAGCTGTGAGGGGAACGGCACCTCAGTACCTTCAGGCTCTGATCAGGCCCTACACCCAAACAAGGGCACTGCGTTCATCCACCTCTGGCCTGCTCGCCTCCCTACCACTGAGGAAGTACAGTTCCCGCTCAGCCCAGTCAAAACTGTTCGCTGCTCTGGCACCCCAATGGTGGAACAAACTCCCTCACGACGCCAGGACAGCGGAGTCAATCACCACCTTCCGGAGACACCTGAAACCCCACCTCTTCAAGGAATACCTAGGATAAAGCAATCCTTCTGCCCCCCCCCCCCCCCCTTAAAAGATCTAGATGCACTATTGTAAAGTGGCTGTTCCACTGGATGTCATAAGGTGAATGCACCAATTTGTAAGTCGCTCTGGATAAGAGCGTCTGCTAAATGACTTAAATGTAAATGTAAATGTAAATGTTAGGTCAGTGGATACATTGTAGAATGCTGTAGATGATTGTTAGGTCAGTGGATACAGTTAGGAATGCTGTAGATGGTTGTTAGGTCAATGGATACATTGTAGAATGCTGTAGATGGTTGTTAGGTCAGTGGATACAGTGTAGAATGCTGTAGATGGTTGTTAGGTCAGTGGATACAGTGTAGAATGCTGTAGATGGTTGTTAGGTCAGTGGATACAGTGTAGAATGCTGTAGATGGTTGTTAGGTCAGTGGATACAGTGTAGAATGCTGTAGATGGTTGTTAGGTCAGTGGATACAGTGTAGAATGCTGTAGATGATTGTTATGTCAATGGATACAGTGTAGAATGCTGTAGATGGTTATTAGGTCAGTGGATACAGTGTAGAATGCTGTAGATGGTTGTTAGGTCAGTAGATACAGTGTAGAATGCTGAAGATGGTTGTTAGGTCAGTAGAGACAGTGTAGAATACTGTAGATGCTTGTTAGGTCAGTGGATACAGTGTAGAATGCTGTAGATGGTTGTTAGGTCAGTGGATACAGTGGAGAATGCTGTAGATGATTGTTAGGTCAGTGGATACAGTGTAGAACGCTGTAGATTGTTGTTAGGTCAGTGGATACAGTGTAGAATGCTGTAGATGGTTGTTAGGTCAGTGGATACAGTGTAGAATGCTGTAGATGGTTGTTAGGTCATTGGATACAGTGTAGAATGCTGTAGATGGTTGTTAGGTCAATGGATACAGTGTAGAATGCTGTAGATGGTTGTTAGGTCAGTGGATACAGTGTAGAATGCTGTAGATGGTTGTTAGGTCAGTGGATACAGTGTAGAATGCTGTAGATGGTTGTTAGGTCAGTGGATACAGTGTAGAATGCTGTAGATGGTTGTTAGGTCAGTGGATACAGTGTAGAATGCTGTAGATGGTTGTTAGGTCAGTGGATACAGTGTAGAATGCTGTAGATGATTGTTAGGTCAATGGATACAGTGTAGAATGCTGAAGATGGTTGTTAGGTCAGTAGAGACAGTGTAGAATACTGTAGATGCTTGTTAGGTCAGTGGATACAGTGTAGAATGCTGTAGATGGTTGTTAGGTCAGTGGATACAGTGTAGAATACTGAAGATGGTTGTTAGGTCAGTAGAGACAGTGTAGAATACTGTAGATGGTTGTTAGGTCAGTAGATACAGTGTATAATGCTGAAGATGGTTGTTAGGTCAGTAGAGACAGTGTAGAATACTGTAGATGCTTGTTAGGTCAGTGGATACAGTGTAGAATGCTGTAGATGGTTGTTAGGTCAGTGGATACAGTGGAGAATGCTGTAGATGGTTGTTAGGTCAGTAGATAAAGTGTAGAATGCTGAAGATGGTTGTTAGGTCAGTGGATACAGTGGAGAATGCTGTAGATGGTTGTTAGGTCAGTGGATAAAGTGTAGAATGCTGAAGATGGTTGTTAGGTCAGTGGATACAGTGTAGAGTGCTGTAGATGGTTGTTAGGTCAGTAGATACAGTGTAGAATGCTGAAGATGGTTGTTAGGTCAGTAGAGACAGTGTAGAATACTGTAGATGGTTGTTAGGTCAGTGGATACAGTGTAGAATGCTGTAGATGGTTGTTAGGTCAGTAGATACAGTGTATAATGCTGTAGATGGTTGTTAGGTCAGTAGATACAGTGTAGAATGCTGTAGATGGTTGTTAGGAGACCTGGTTTTAAATAGACTAAATATGTTAGTGTTTAAAAAGGAGCTGGATGCAGATTAGGGTTGATTGAGATGGGAGGCCATTTTGGATGTGTCTAAAGATACAGTATGGCCTAGATTCAAATCGGACTGTGGAAGATCCGCGTTATAGCGTGATTTACATTCAAAGGTCATTTCCCATTAAACCAGCATATGCAACTTGTACTGTGAATGTGGTCTCCGCAAACTCGGAAACATTGCCTTTAAAAGGTGCATAGCCGAAAAGGGGCGATCAGATTGAATATAGCCCTAGATCTACTAGATTTCCTCTGGTGAATCTTGGTCTTTTGGTAAACTTAAATCTACTAAACTCTCTCTAAGCTTATATTTTTGGTTGTGATGGGGTACGACAGTGAACTAAACTCCTAAGGCATTTAGAAATTATTCAAGAAATCAATTGGTAAATATCATACATCTTAAAGTCCAAAAATTGATGTAGAAATCACAGATTGGCCCTTTATGCTCCCATCTCTCTCTCTCTCTCTCGCTCTCTTTTATCCCACAGCTCTCCTTCAATACCGAAAAACTACTGGGACCAAAGACAGTCTCCATTCAGTCTTTTCTGTCCCCTGTCTGTTTCTCCCTCCTTCTCTTCCTCTCTGTCTCTCATCCTCTCTTTCCCTTTTCTCTCTGGGATGCGGGGCTGTAGGTGAGGCTGCGGGTGAGGGTCCGTGTCCAGTCCGAAGCTGGGGAAGCTAAAGGTGGTGCGGCGGCAGCTGCTGCAGAGGTAAACTGCTAGTGTCTGCGTGTGTTGCTTGTGCAGAAGATTCCATTCTAATTGATAGATGATACAGTACTATAGTATTAGCTGTCGTTAACAGGTATAATAGTATTGTTATAGTATTATAGTGTGTTGTTCCCAGGTGATATTATATGAATATTGTATTATATTCTTGTGTATTGTATTATGTCATAGTATTATTGTGTTTTTATCCAGGTATGAGCACCAGCCGTTTGTGTCGTGTCTGGCTGGTCTGTACGGCTGTCAATGGAGACGCTACCAGAGGGCCAAATCTCAGCCTGGGGAGTGCTGCTGCAGCAGGGTAGCCTATACACAGGCACACACACACAGGCACACACAGAGAAGCACGCTCGCACGCACACACACACACACACACACAGACTCAGGCACGTGCACAGTAAGGGTTCAACCAGTCCCCTTCTGTGAAAAAGTGTCTTTGCAGCTCTGTGGATTTTTTGTTGTTGTTGTTGACAAATTAGCCTACTTTTAAATTTTATTTTAGGTTAGGTTATTAGGTTATTTCATAAGCTCTTGAATCTCAGATAATACCCCCCTCCCTGCCTTCCCGCTCTTAGAGCGCACTTGTGTCTGACTTGCATGCAGTGACCACTGTCTGTGGGCGCCGACCCGGGAGACTTGAATACTGTTAGAGACAAAGATTGGGGCAATTCGACTGCTTGTTAGTACGAGGAAAATGTCAGCAGCAGAATAAACTCAAATCAAGTAAAAACAAGTTTGTTTCGACTGCTTAGCTAAATAGCTAGCTAGAATATTTATATCATAATTCGCTCTGATCAGCTGATAGCCACTCTTTTCCAGATGTCAATCATCTCTCATGGTGTTTAGCCCTAAGAGTCACTGCCTTGCTCACAGTGTGTGATGAGTGAGTGTGTTGTTATAGAAAATAAATAGACTGTTCTGCAGCAAGGTGCTCACACTGACTAAAGCCAGAATGTTATCTGAAACACTGACTAAAGCTAGAACGTTATCTGAAACACTGACTAAAGCCAGAACGTTATCTGAAACACTGACTAAAGCCAGAACGTTATCTGAAACACTGACTAAAGCCAGAACGTTATCTGAAACACTGACTAAAGCTAGAGTGTTATCTGAAACACTGACTAAAGCCAGAACGTTATCTGAAACACTGACTAAAGCCAGAACGTTATCTGAAACACTGACTAAAGCCAGAACGTTATCTGAAACACTGACTAAAGCCAGAACGTTATCTGAAACACTGACTAAAGCTAGAGTGTTATCTGAAACACTGACTAAAGCCAGAACGTTATCTGAAACACTGACTAAAGCCAGAATGTTATCTGAGACACTGACTAAAGCCAGAACGTTATCTGAAACACTGACTAAAGCTAGAGTGTTATCTGAAACACTGACTAAAGCTAGAACGTTATCTGAAACACTGACTAAAGCCAGAACGTTATCTGAAACACTGACTAAAGCCAGAACGTTATCTGAAACACTGACTAAAGTTAGAGTGTTATCTGAAACACTGACTAAAGCCAGAACGTTATCTGAAACACTGACTAAAGCCAGAACGTTATCTGAAACACTGACTAAAGCCAGAACGTTATCTGAAACACTGACTAAAGCCAGAACGTTATCTGAAACACTGACTAAAGCTAGAGTGTTATCTGAAACACTGACTAAAGCCAGAACGTTATCTGAAACACTGACTAAAGCCAGAAAGTTATCTGAAACACTGACTAAAGCCAGAACGTTATCTGAAACACTGACTAAAGCCAGAACGTTATCTGAAACACTGACTAAAGCCAGAACGTTATCTGAAACACTGACTAAAGTTAGAGTGTTATCTGAAACACTGACTAAAGCCAGAACGTTATCTGAAACACTGACTAAAGCCAGAACCTTATCTGAAACACTGACTAAAGCCAGAACGTTATCTGAAACACTGACTAAAGCCAGAACGTTATCTGAAACACTGACTAAAGCTAGAGTGTTATCTGAAACACTGACTAAAGCCAGAACGTTATCTGAAACACTGACTAAAGCCAGAAAGTTATCTGAAACACTGACTAAAGCCAGAACGTTATCTGAAACACTGACTAAAGCCAGAACGTTATCTGAAACACTGACTAAAGCCAGAACGTTATCTGAAACACTGACTAAAGCTAGAACGTTATCTGAAACACTGACTAAAGCCAGAACGTTATCTGAAACACTGACTTAAGCTAGAACGTTATCTGAAACAGTTTGTGGTGAGTTTGCTGATAATGCAGAGTGGACTGGGCATGTGCTGAGTATTGATTCTCTCTCTGCTGACATACTGCAACTGCAGTGTGTGTTGTTAATGTTACTGATCTAACCCTTTATAGGAAAAATGACTCTCTCTCTCTTTGACTGCCTCTCTCTCTCTGACCCCCCCCCCCCCCCACTCTCCCTCTACCCCCCCTGTGTCTCTCCCCTTCTCATCCCCTCTCCCTTCTCTCTCCCCCCTCTTCTTCCTTCTCTCTCTCCTCCAGGTGGAGTGTGGGAGCGTGGTCCTTCTGGTCCTGACCTTCCTCCTCTCCTCTCTGTTCCTCTACTTCTGGAGCCAGGCTCACAACGATTACAATGATTTTGATTGGTGGGTCACGCACACGCACGCACAACACACAAACACATGTGTATGACACACACACACCACCCACGCACACGTGCATGCACACACACACACCACACGCGCATATATACACACCACACATGCACAGATTGTACTATATGTATGCATTGCAGGTTTAACTTTGAGACTCTGGGATTCTGGTTCCCCTGGTCTCTGGTGCTGCTGGTTGTTGCTGCTGCTCTGTTCACCTACATCTGTCTGCTGCTGGTGAGAACTAGTACTACTACTATAAATACTACTATACTTATACTACTGATATTACTATACTATTTCTACTGTTACTACTACTGTGCAACTACTGCTGCTCGTTTCGCCTACATCTCTCTGCTGCTGGTGAGAACTAGTAATACTACTATACATACTATACATACATACTACATACTATACTTATATTAATACTATTACTCTAATATTATCACTACTATTCTATTGCTGTAGCTCTGCTGCTGGTGAAAACTATAGTACTATCACTATACGAATTCTATACTACTGTTGCTGGTCTCTTCAGTGCTACTACATTACAATACCACTGTACTGCTCTCTTCAGTACTACTACATTACTATACCACTGTACTGCTCTCTTCAGTACTACTACATTACTATACCACTGTACTGCTCTCTTCAGTACTACTACATTACTATACCAATATACTGCTGCTGCTCTCTTCAGTACTACTACATTACAATACCACTGTACTGCTCTCTTCAGTACTACTACATTACTATACCACTGTACTGCTCTCTTCAGTACTACTACATTACAATACCACTGTACTGCTCTCTTCAGTACTACTACATTACAATACCACTGTACTGCTCTCTTCAGTACTACTACATTACTATACCACTGTACTGCTCTCTTCAGTACTACTACATTACTATACCACTGTACTGCTCTCTTCAGTACTACTACATTACTATACCACTGTACTGCTCTCTTCAGTACTACTACATTACAATACCACTGTACTGCTCTCTTCAGTACTACTACATTACTATACCACTGTACTGCTCTCTTCAGTACTACTACATTACTATACCACTGTACTGCTCTCTTCAGTACTACTACATTACAATACCACTGTACTGCTCTCTTCAGTACTACTACATTACTATACCACTGTACTGCTCTCTTCAGTACTACTACATTACTATACCACTGTACTGCTCTCTTCAGTACTACTACATTACTATACCACTGTACTGCTCTCTTCAGTACTACTACATTACAATACCACTGTACTGCTCTCTTCAGTACTACTACATTACTATACCACTGTACTGCTCTCTTCAGTACTACTACATTACTATACCACTGTACTGCTCTCTTCAGTACTACTACATTACTATACCACTGTACTGCTCTCTTCACTACTACTACATTACTATACCACTGTACTGCTCTCTTCAGTACTACTACATTACTATACCACTGTACTGCTCTCTTCAGTACTACTACATTACTATACCACTGTACTGCTCTCTTCAGTACTACTACATTACAATACCACTGTACTGCTCTCTTCAGTACTACTACATTACTATACCACTGTACTGCTCTCTTCAGTACTACTACATTACTATACCACTGTACTGCTCTCTTCAGTACTACTACATTACTATACCACTGTACTGCTCTCTTCAGTACTACTACATTACTATACCAATATACTGCTGCTGCTCTCTTCAGTACTACTACATTACAATACCACTGTACTGCTCTCTTCAGTACTACTACATTACTATACCACTGTACTGCTCTCTTCAGTACTACTACATTACAATACCACTGTACTGCTCTCTTCAGTACTACTACATTACAATACCACTGTACTGCTCTCTTCAGTACTACTACATTACTATACCACTGTACTGCTCTCTTCAGTACTACTACATTACTATACCACTGTACTGCTCTCTTCAGTACTACTACATTACTATACCACTGTACTGCTCTCTTCAGTACTACTACATTACAATACCACTGTACTGCTCTCTTCAGTACTACTACATTACTATACCACTGTACTGCTCTCTTCAGTACTACTACATTACTATACCACTGTACTGCTCTCTTCAGTACTACTACATTACAATACCACTGTACTGCTCTCTTCAGTACTACTACATTACTATACCACTGTACTGCTCTCTTCAGTACTACTACATTACTATACCACTGTACTGCTCTCTTCAGTACTACTACATTACTATACCACTGTACTGCTCTCTTCAGTACTACTACATTACAATACCACTGTACTGCTCTCTTCAGTACTACTACATTACTATACCACTGTACTGCTCTCTTCAGTACTACTACATTACTATACCACTGTACTGCTCTCTTCAGTACTACTACATTACTATACCACTGTACTGCTCTCTTCAGTACTACTACATTACTATACCACTGTACTGCTCTCTTCAGTACTACTACATTACTATACCACTGTACTGCTCTCTTCAGTACTACTACATTACTATACCACTGTACTGCTCTCTTCAGTACTACTACATTACAATACCACTGTACTGCTCTCTTCAGTACTACTACATTACTATACCACTGTACTGCTCTCTTCAGTACTACTACATTACTATACCACTGTACTGCTCTCTTCAGTACTACTACATTACTATACCACTGTACTGCTGCTGCTCTCTTCAGTACTACTACATTACTATACCAATGTACTACTCTCTTCAGTACTACTACATTACTATACCACTGTACTACTGCTGCTCTGTTCATCTACATCTCTCTGTTGTTGTCTTGCAGGTACTGGCGGTGTGTTTACTGTCTGAGGGACAGAGGCTGTACCTTCACTGGAGTCACAAGGTATCTCCCATCCTCCATGGAGTACAGCACACAGTCAAATCACATCACATTGTATTGGTCACATACACATGTTTAGCAGATGTTATTGGTCCATACACATGTTTAGCAGATGTTATTGGTCCATACACATGGTTAGCAGATGTTATTGGTCCATACACATGTTTAGCAGATGTTATTGGTCCATACACATGTTTAGCAGATGTTATTGGTCACATGCAGATGTTATTGGTCACATACACATGTTTAGCAGATGTTATTGGTCCATACACATGTTTAGCAGATGTTATTGGTCCATACACATGGTTAGCAGATGTTATTGGTCCATACACATGTTTAGCAGATGTTATTGGTCCATACACATGGTTAGCAGATGTTATTGGTCCATACACATGTTTAGCAGATGTTATTGCGGGTGTAGCGAAATGCTTGTGTTTCTAGCTCCAACAGTGCAGTAATATCTAACAAGTAATATCTAACAATACACACAATCTAAAGTAAAGGAATGGAATTAAGAATATATAAATATTTGGACGAGCAATGTCAGAGCAGCATAGAGTAAGATACAGTACAATAGAATACAGTATATACTTATGAGATGAGTAATGCAAAATATGTAAACATTCTTTAAGTGACTAGTGTTCCAATTACTAAAGTGGCCAGTGATTTCAAGTCTATGTATATAGGGCAGCAGACTCTAATTCACGCACACTCACATACATCATCTGTGAAGAAGCACAGACTGATCAGGATGACACATATGTTGATTAGTCCTTTGATATTTTTCTGTGTTAGATGGGGATTGTGGTGACCCTGGCATTCGCTGTCAGTGCCACGGCTGTTCTGTCTGAGGTGTGGAGTAAAGAGTGGAAGACCCTCCTCCTCTCCCTGCAGGTTGGCCAGTCTAGCTGTCACTCACACATACACAGACCAATAAAATCAAGCGACCCAAAGTAACAATGTAAAATGTGTATGTTCAGTTGTCTGCATTGTGATATGAACCTTTCGCTGTCTCCCCTTCTCTATTGGCTAGGTCACAGCCCCCTTTCTTCATGTAGGCGGGGTTTTATTTATGACTCTCCTGTCCTGGCCAATAGCGCTGCACTTTTTTCGCATGAACAAGAGAGGTAAGTGCTCCAATTGGCTGCTGTAAAACAAGTCCAGGTTCTGGTCGTGTTCCCCTGCTCAGACGTTGCGGACAAATGCCAGATTTTTCAAAGCCTGGATAGGTATTTTACGTATCAGCTAACCACATCTATGTTATAGCAACCTGGTGCCCAACTGCACGGTCAATGACGTGGCACACAACCATTGGCTGACGCATGCAACATCTGAGCAGAAGAACGCAACCCCTGTTGACTGAGACTGAGAGGGACCTTTTCTGAGTTGTAAACCTGGCATAGACACTGCATTGTGTGTATTGTTGTGAATTGTTAGATATTACTTCACTGTTGGAGCTAGAAACACAAGCATTTCACTACACCCGCAATAACATCTGCTAAACATGTGTATGTGACAATGAAATTTGATTTGATGACGCACACTCTGTGCTTTGCTCTCTCTCTCTTTTTCCCTCTATCTCTCGCTCTCTCTTGTTTCTCTGTCATCTCCATGGTCACTGTTCTGAGTTGTCGTGGTGACGTGAAGCTGTAGGTGGACTAGCTGACTCATGTCTGGCCTCTCTGTGGAGGATAATGACACACACAGACTTAAGCTGTGTCAGGTGTACAGTAGTCTGATTAAAGGAGCAATCTGCGGTTCACACAATAACAAAGCGACTCCCGCTAAGGGATGGGGCTGGAGAAATGTAACCACTCTTACCAGATTCATAGACCAAGCGTTTATACATTCATGAGTCATTTATAAATCATTCAAGAAATCAATGGGTAAATAAAAATGGATGTAGCAATCACAGATCTCCCCTGTAAGCTCTGATTTCATCATTAAGACTTGTATAACTAGAATTAGAACACTGGATCTCTGCTAGAGAGCCTGTTCCAGTATGAGGTTGTTGTGGAATATGGTCTCTCTCTCTCGCTCTCTCACTCATTCTCTATGGCTCTCTCGCTATCTCTCGCTCTCTCGCTCTCTCGCTCTCTCTCTCTCTAGTGCATCAGGTGTGTCTGTTGGGTGTGTACCTGAGTGTATTGTTCAGTCTGTACCTGGTTCCTCTGGCCATGTATTCTCCCTGCATCAGAGAAGCTGGAACCCTGGGACCCAAACCAACACTCCTCGGACACAGAGGAGCTCCCATGGTACATATCTATATATCAATAACATCATTATCAATATTATCACTATCTATATATAACATTATTATCAACATTATCACGATCAATAACTTCATTATCAATATTATCACTATCAATAACTTCATTATCAATATATATAAATAGCATTATTATCAACATTATCATTATCTATCAATAACTTCATTATCAATATTATCACTATCTATATATAACATTAGTATCAATATTATCCCTATCTATATATAACATTATTATCAATATTATCACTATCTATATATAACATTATTATCACTATCAATCAATATGACCACATACAAGATACAGGATGGCACAGAAATGTTCCCATGGTAAATCCAGAGAGACTCTGAATCCACAGAGACTCTGGCCTCATGTTACTTTAGAGAGTCAGCGAGAGAGTGAGTTCCTGATTAGAATAAAGTCTGGCACTGTAAAATTGACTTGGCACTGTGCATTTTTGATGCCCTTGTGTTGGAAATCTCGTTCATCGCTCATGGAGCGGCCCAGCGCTCCATGTCCTTTTCTACCGCTCTGCTAAAAACCGCTCCAGCGCTCCATGTCCTTTCCTACCGCTCTGCTAAAAACCGCTCCAGCGCTCCATGTCCTTTCCTACCGCTCTGCTAAAAACCGCTCCAGCGCTCCATGTCCTTTTCTACCGCTCTGCTAAAAACCGCTCCAGCGCTCCATGTCCTTTTCTACCGCTCTGCTAAAAACCGCTCCATGTCCTTTCCTACCGCTCTGCTAAAAACCGCTCCAGCGCTCCATGTCCTTTCCTACCGCTCTGCTAAAAAACGCTCCAGCGCTCCATGTCCTTTCCTACCGCTCTGCTAAAAACCGCTCCAGCGCTCCATGTCCTTTCCTACCGCTCTGCTAAAAACCGCTCCAGCGCTCCATGTCCTTTCCTACCGCTCTGCTAAAAACCGCTCCAGCGCTCCATGTCCTTTCCTACCGCTCTGCTAAAAACCGCTCCAGCGCTCCATGTCCTTTCCTACCGCTCTGCTAAAAACCGCTCCAGCGCTCCATGTCCTTTCCTACCGCTCTGCTAAAAACCGCTCCAGCGCTCCATGTCCTTTTCTACCGCTCTGCTAAAAACCGCTCCAGCGCTCCATGTCCTTTTCTACCGCTCTGCTAAAAACCGCTCCATGTCCTTTCCTACCGCTCTGCTAAAAACCGCTCCAGCGCTCCATGTCCTTTCCTACCGCTCTGCTAAAAAACGCTCCAGCGCTCCATGTCCTTTCCTACCGCTCTGCTAAAAACCGCTCCAGCGCTCCATGTCCTTTCCTACCGCTCTGCTAAAAACCGCTCCAGCGCTCCATGTCCTTTCCTACCGCTCTGCTAAAAACCGCTCCAGCGCTCCATGTCCTTTCCTACCGCTCTGCTAAAAACCGCTCCAGCGCTCCATGTCCTTTTCTACCGTTCTGCTAAAAACCGCTCCAGCGCTCCATGTCCTTTCCTACCGCTCTGCTAAAAATCGCTCCAGTGCTCCATGTCCTTTCCTACCGCTCTGCTAAAAACCGCTCCAGCGCTCCATGTCCTTTCCTACCGCTCTGCTAAAAACCGCTCCAGCGCTCCATGTCCTTTCCTACCGCTCTGCTAAAAACCGCTCCAGCGCTCCATGTCCTTTCCTACCGCTCTGCTAAAAACCGCTCCAGCGCTCCATGTCCTTTCCTACCGCTCTGCTAAAAACCGCTCCAGCGCTCCATGTCCTTTCCTACCGCTCTGCTAAAAACCGCTCCAGCGCTCCATGTCCTTTCCTACCGCTCTGCTAAAAACCGCTCCAGCACTCCATGTCCTTTCCTACCGCTCTGCTAAAAACCGGTCCGCGCTCACATGAAAAAAAACTGCCACTCCAAATTCGCTCTATTCATTAAAATCACAACACCCATCTATTTTTGTGACTACTTGGACCTAACAATTGTTTTTTATGTGTTGAAACCAAACCACATGGATTTGAATGAAAAGTATTTGAATAAACATGAAAATGTAAGAAGTGAACATCATTTCAAATAGGCTACATTTCATATTAAACAGCATATAAACATTCTAAATAGGTCAGGAGCCAGACATTATTTAGACTAGATGAATACAATTACTTCATGGCTATTCTACAAAGAAATACATTGTGAAACATTTGATTTAAGAGATCTGATGTTTAGTTTATAAATACTTTGCTACAATGAAACACTTAGTTATCTATCCACCTCATTCTTTTCTTTTAGCATGTGCACGTAGTACGTACACCATGCTTCAGGATGCTTGTCTTTTCAGATTCCACAATGATTATTTAATTGTGGACACTACATCACCTCACTCTGGGTTAAATGTGGAAGACACATTTCAGTTGAATGGATTCAGTTGTACAAGTGACTAGGTATTGTCACGATCATCAAAGGGACTGAGAGAGGACCAAGGTGCAGCGCGTGGAAAATACATCTTCTTTATTACAGAAAGAAGACGAAAACGAAACAAACACTATACAACTAAACAGACGACCGTGAAGCTATACAAACAGAAGTGCAGCCACTAAACACTTCGACGTAGACAATTCCCCACAAACAGCTAAAGCCTATGGTTGCCTTAAATATGGCTCCCAATCAGAGACAACAATAACCAGCTGTCTCTAATTGAGACCCAATTCAGGCAACCATAGACTTTCCTAGATACCTACACTCAACCATAGACACAGCTAGACTTCTATACTAAACATAAACCCAACTACTCTAATAAACCCCCTAAACTTTACAACCACCCTAGACACTACAAAAAACACATACATTCCCCATGTCACACCCTGACCTAACTAAAATAATTAAGAAAACAAAGAATACTAAGGCCAGGGCGTGACAGGTATCCCCCTTTCCTCTCTTGCTCTTGGTTGTCATCTTTGTTACATTGATTTAGTCACATTGATTTTGCACCTGTGTGTTTTATCAGTTTCTTTATGAAAATATTTTGTGAACTCAATGACAGTAGCTAAAGCAAGGGGCTATAGCAGCACACAAGTAGACTACAAATGAATGCTGAGCCGGGCATCCTCTGAGCTTGTGAAGTGAGTGCTACTGGAGACAAAATTGTAGCTGGCGAGAAGGCTGACGCTCCAGCCTTTAGGAATCTCGCACCAGGCTCCAGTCAAATTGGGAACGCTCCGCTCCTCGCTCCGCTCACATACCTTGGTGTGTGCGTGCTTGTCTGTCCTCTAACAGCTTGCTCCAGAGAACACTCTAATGTCCTTTGAGAGTGCAGTGGAGGCTGGAGTGGACGGGCTGGAGACTGACGTCACTATAAGGTACACACCCCTCTGTCTGTCTTGTTTTGTCTGTCTTGTTTTTCTGTCTTGTCGTATGTCTGTCTGTCCCCTTCTGATCCCTGTAATAGCCCCGTGTCCTGGCTAGCTTTGACCCCTGTCCTGCCTTGTCCTGTCCTGGCAGCCTTGTACTAATCCTAGAGATCATACATTAGCGTCCCTCCACTCCTCACAGTTAATGTGATTACAGCCTAACTAATCCAGTTAGAGGTTAGTACTCCTGTCCAGGCCTGCTAGCCTGGCGCTGGCGGTGTTCTCTATGTGGCCTTTAGCATTAGGATGTAGCATGCAGACCTAGACTCAAATACTATTTCAAATAATTTCAGATACTTTAGCTGGGCTTGAGAAGCTGGGAGGGTGTAATGGAACCGCCCATCAGGCACTCCAGGAAAGCCAAAGCTCAAAGTATTTGAAAGATTTAAAATAGTACATGTATTTGAACCGGGCCTGTTAGCAGGACCTTAGCTAGCAGACCGAGTGTATCTTCACCTGAGACCTGCCACACATGTCTGTCTTGACCATGTGAACGGCAGGACCTAATCTCTCCCCTCCCCCCTCTCTCTCTCCTAGTGCTGATGGCGTTCCGTTTGTGATGCATGACCTCACCCTGCAGAGGACCACTAACGTCGAGGAGGTGTTTCCTAACAGAACACACACACCTGCTGCCCTGTTCACCTGGTCTGATGTACAGCTGCTCAACGCTGGGGCCTGGTTCCTCTCTGTAAGGACACTCACACTTTTGAATGGCGACACACACACACACACACACACACACACACACACACACACACACACACACACACACACACACACACACACACACACACACACACAGTAGCTGACTTCAGCGCCATGGGTTAGTTAGTAGCTGTATTACAGACCTCTTTTAACCATCTCTCTCTCCCCCCCTCCCAGTGGGATCCGTTTGGCACGGTGTCCTCTATGACTCCAGAGCAGCGAGCGCTAGCTGCCAATCAGACTGTTCCCTCCCTGGCTGAAGTTCTGGACGTAGCGAATCGGACAGGCAGGATAGTGTTGTTTGACCTGAGACAGCCTCCTCCTGGACACCCTTATAGAGACAACTACCTCAACATCACCCTCGACCTCATACACACACACATCAACTCCAGCCAGGTATGTTTGTGGATGGGTGGAAACCATGTTACAGGACCATGTTAGAAAGGCCTGCCGCCATGCTCTTATAAGGGACAGACTTTTTTAAGATGTGTGTGTGTGTGTGTGTGTGTGTGTGTGTGTGTGTGTGTGTGTGTGTGTGTGTGTGTGTGTGTGTGTGTGTGTGTGTGTGTGTGTGTGTGTGTGTGTGTGTGTGTGTGTGTAGGTGCTGTGGCTGCCATCAGATCAGAGAGGGGAGGTACAGCAGGTGGATCCAGAGCTGCAACAGACAGCAGGACAGACTGCCTCTATTCAGGAACTACAGGACAACCACATCACTACCCTCAACCTTCACTACAGCACCATGTCTCTACAACACATCAGGTACACACCCACACACACACACATGATGTACTATAAAATGTCTCTCTCCTCACCCACCATGAATGTGTGTGTTTCAGTAAGTACAGGTCGGTGAACATCAGTGTGAACCTGTATGTAGTGAACCAGCCGTGGCTCTACTCTCTGGCCTGGTGCAGTGGAGCATCCTCCGTTACCACCAACAACATGCTGCTGAGAGATATACACACACCGCTGCTCCTTGTGGTGAGACACACACACTCACACCACAGGAGGTTGGCCGCACCTCATTTGGGGAGGACAGGCTCGTAGTAATGTGTTTGATACCATTCCCTTTTCTTTGTTCCAGCCATTATTATGAGCCGTCCTCCCCTCAGCAGCCTCCTGTGACACACACACACACACACACACTGCTATTCATCATGGTGAGACACACACACACACCTCACACACACACATCGGTTCTCGTTATGGTGAGACGCACACACAAACACACACTAATGTCTTCACATGTGTTTCCCAACCCCTACAGACTCTAGAGCAGTACAGTGTGATGTGGGTTTTGACTGACCTGGTCTCTGCTGCTCTTATCGTCTGCATCTTCATATTCCACTGGTGAGTTCACACGTTTCTACATACATGTCAAAGGTGTGTGAGTGAGATGATTACAGTGGAAAATATAATGGGTTAGTTAGGTAAAGGTGTGTCTGTAAGGTGTGTCTGTATGTGTGTGTGAAGTGTGCTATTTCTCCGTGTCCTACAGGTGGCGTGAGCGAGGCTTACAATTCTGGTCAGGCAGTCGGCAGACACACAAGACCGGGCCTTATAGCAAGTTCCGGACCGGTAAGGACAACAACAATATCATACTAAATACTGTACATCACTATAGCCCTCTCCCATTGGACTAGTCTCCTACTTGTGGAAACACAGGCGCATATACTAAAAAGCACAGCGACATTTTCATCTCTTGCATATCTGTACAGTTTATGAGCTGGATTAGCTGTTTGTTTCTGACATTCAATTCAAATTGTAAAATACTCTCTGCTCAATGCCCGTGGTGTTCCAACCCTCTAGTTTGTTGGAATCATAACATTAAGAAGCCTGTTTCATCAGAGGCAGTATGTTAGTGCATTTTTAAGGCAGTGTACAGCCGTGCACCTCCAGGATGATTTGATATTTTACCTGGAATGCCGGCGTAAATGATTCTGTGTTCTGTCTGTGCCTTAGATCCAGTGGAGTCAGGGAGGGGTCGATGGAATCCCTTCCACTCAGAGTCTCCCACTAGAACCCTCATCTCCCTCCCTCTGGACCTTAACCCATAAACCACTCAACTCGTGAACCCTGCATGAACCAATGAACCTCCCATGAACCCTCTGGTTCTCAACCCTTGAAACCTGCATGAACCACTGAACCTCCCATGAACCATTCCCAAACCCCAAACCATTGGACCTCAACCCACACATGAACCCTGCACCAACCGCTGACCTGAACCTCAACTACCACACCCCTGACCTCTAATCCCTATCCTTTGCCCAGCAGAGCTCAGCGACGTCTGGTCCATCTCCAGTGGGAATGTCCGAACGGAACTACGGACCCCCAGTACCCTCCACACCATCACAGAGGAGTAACACACACACACACACACACACACACACACACACACACACACACACACACACACACACACACACACACACACACACACACACACACACACACACACACACACACACACACACACACACACACAGACACTCACCCAGTCACACACACACACAAAGTGTGAACGCACAAGAATAAGCAAAGGAAAACGGGGAGGAAAACAAGAGGAGGAACTGAATGTGTAAAAAGAGGAAGAGGGTGATGTAATGTGAAAGATGAGTCAGTATTTTGATCATCCTGACTAAGACTGTTGTTCCTGTGTCCTCACCTGACCAGCTCATTCACACTCATTCTGGTGACCACTGGAACTAAACAACTGAACTGCTCAAGTAGGAAATATACACTGAACAAAAATATAAATGCAACATGTAAAGTGTTGGTCCCATGTTTCATGAGCTGAAATAAGAAATCACAGACATTTTCCATACGCACAAAAAGCTTATTTCTCTCAAATTTTGTGCACAAATTTGTTTACATCCCTGTTAGTGAGCATTTCTCCTTTGCCAAGAAAATCCATCCACCTGACAGGTGTGACATGTCAAGAAGCTGATTAAACAGCATGATCATTACACAGGTGCACCTTATCCTGGGGACAATAAATGTCCACTTCAAAATGTGCACTTTTGTCACACAACACAATGCCACAGAAGACTCAAGTTTTGAGGGAGCGTGTAATTGGCATGCTGACTGCAGGAATGTCCACCAGAGAATTGAATGTTAATTTCTCTACCATAAGCTGCCTCCAACATTGTTTTAGAGAATTTGGCAGTACATCCAACCAGCCTCAGAACCACAAACCACGTGTACCACTCCATCCCAGGACCTTCACATCCGGCTTCTTCACCTGAAGGATTGTCTGAGGGGGGGGGGGGGGGCATGGCTCCCCAGTGGGTGGGCCTATGCCCTCCATGGCTGCACCCCTACTCAGTCATGTGAAATACATAGATTAGGGCCTAATGAATTTATTTCAATGGACTGATTTCTTTCTATGAAATGTAACTCAGTAAAATCTTTGAAATTGTTGCATGTTGCGTTTAGATTTTTGTTCAGTATATATTTTTTGTTCTCATAACTGTCCAGACATCAGCTGCATTAGAGGAATTGATGAATAGTGTCTTAAATTGTGTGAGTGAGTGGATGCAGGTGAACACTGATTGTACTGTGGTTTTAATGATCATTGAGTTGCTATTTAGATTTGAATGTATGACCAAGCAGTAGCCTAGTGTTTTAGCATGGCAGTGAAATACAGCGTCTGCTTCTGCAAACGTACATCTATCTATCATGAGATATACTCCTAAAGAATTGTTTATTTTGAGGTTGTAGAAGCTATGTGAGTATGACTTTCTGGTGTTAATCTGAGGGTTGGTTGGTAATGGCTCTGTGGACAGTGTTGAGCGGGAGACAGTAGATCTAAGTGCCATAGGAGACACACTGTCCACAAGCCACTGGCCAGCCATACAGAGGATAGATGAGAGATTTTAGGGGGCTTCTACAGAACTTTTGGAATTATCTGAAGCCTTCTAGAACTGTCACAATACATTCTAGAACACTCCAAGACAAAAAATACATGTTGACAGTAAACCATCTAACAACAGAGCAGTTGATATTCTGATGACCAGAGGGCAAAATAATGATCATTGGTGGAATTGCACTCCACCTTGCTTGCATTAGAGACCGCTAGGCTATACAAATACCATGCTATCATGAATCAAAACCTATATTTGGTCCCAACAATGATTCAAAGGTATCAAACGCTCAATGTAATTGTTGTTAAATAGCAAAAGGCTACATAGTATTTCTGGTCATTTTCTGTTTAACAGGATGACCATTTTGTTTTAATGTATGAGCCTTCTCTATGTTATTTTACTGTAACTATTTTCTGACTGTAAATGGTATTACCTGATATTAAAAATCTTTAAAGGGTTGAGTTGGTTGTTGTTTATTCATTGATTAACCCATTTGATTCTATGTCCACAGTATAACGCTACTTCTGTTACTCATTGGGGGGTGCAGAGGAGAGGCGGGGCAAAGAAAACTATACTAACGCCATCTCTGACGGTAGCTCCGCCGTCATCATGTCTTCTGTCCAAACAGTAGAGCAACACAGCTGCTGTAGTAATGCTGTAGTAATATTACCCAGACAGACCGGGGACACTGTGCATCCTAAATGGCACCCTATTCCCTAAATAGTACATTTCTTTTGCCCAGAGCCTTGTTTTGTTTTACCAGGGACCATAGGGCTCTAGTTAAAAGTAGTGCACTATATAGGGAATATGGTGCCCTTTGTTGTAAACCACACGTTGAGCTTTATAGTGGAAATTCACCCAGAACTCTGTGTTGCTAGTGTAAACTGTATCCCCTCAGGCCTATAGATTCACTCCTCATACAAACCATAGTTTCACTAAATGGACAGAGACTTTACACAATGTAAATATAAAACAAGTACCAAAAATCTTAAACAAAAACAAAAATATTCAACAGCAGACAGACAGGTTAGTTAGGGCTGGATGGAGGTTCTGCTCCTCTGTGCAGAACAGGAGAAACAGACAGTAACATCAGCATCCTGCCTGAACAACACACAGCTAACACATACAGTGCTTTGCAAAAGTATTCACCCCCTTGGCGTTTTTCCTATTTTGTTGCATTACAACCTGTAATTTAAATGGATTTTTATTTGGATTTCATGTAATAGACAAACACAAAATAGTCAAAATTGGTGAAGTGAAATTTAAAAAATAACTTTAAAAAAAAGTGGTGCGTGCATATGTATTCACCCCCTTTGCTATGAAGCCCCTAAATAAGATCTGGTGCCACCAATTACCTTCAGAAGTCACATAATTAGTTAAATAAAGTCCACCTGTATGCAATCTAAGTGTAACATGATCTCAGTATATATACACATGTTCTGAAAGGCCCCAGAGTCTGCAACACCACTAAGCAAGGGCCACCACCAAGCAAGCAGCACTATGAAGACCAAGGAGCTCACCAAACAGGTCAGGGACAAAGTTGTAGAGAAGTACAGATCAGGGTTGGGTTATAAAAAAATATCATCCCATGGAGCATCATTAAATCCATTATTAAAAAATGGAAAGAATATGACACCACAACAAACCTGCCAAGAGAGGGCCGCCCACCAAAACTCACAGACCAGGCAAGGAGGGCATTAATTTGAGCTCCACAGTGGAGATTGGAGTATCTGTCCATAGGACCACTTGAAGCCATACACTCCACAAAGCTGGCCTTTAAGGAAGAGTTGCCCGAAAAAAATAAGCAAACGTGGGAGACTGCCTAAATATATGGAAGAAGGTCAGATGAGACTAAAATTGAGCTTTTTGGCCATCAAGGAAAATGCTATGTCAGCAACAAACCCAACACCTCTCATCATCCCGAGAACACCATCCCCACAGTGAAGTAGGGTGGTGGCAGCATCATGCTGTGGGGATGTTTTTCATCGGCAGGGACTGGGAAACTGGTCAGAATTGAAGGAATGATGGATGGTGCTAAATACAAGGAAATTCTTGAGGGAAACCTGTTTCAGTTTTCTAGAGATTTGAGACTGGGATGGAGGTTCACCGTCCAGCAGGACAATGACCCTAACCATACTGCTAAAGCAACACTTGGTGGTTTAAGGGGAAACATTTAAATGTCTTGGAATGGCCTAGTCAAGCCCAGATCTCAATCCAATTGAGAATCTGTGGTATGACTTTAAGATTGTTGTACACCAGCGGAACCCATCCAAATTGAAGGAGCTGGAGCAGTTTTGCCTTGAAGAATGGGCAGAAATCCAGGTGACTAGATGTGCCAAGCTTATAGAGACATTGTCACGCCCTGACCTTAGAGATCATTTTTATGTCTCTATTTTGGTTTGGTCAGGGTGTGAGTTGGGGTGGGCCTTCTATGTCTTGTGTTCTATGTTTTCTATTTCTGTGTGTTTGGCCGGGTGTGGTTCTCAATCAGAGGCAGCTGTCTATCGTTGTCTCTGATTGAGAACCAAACTTAGGTAGCCGTTTCCCACCTGTTTTGGGTGGGTAGTTGTTTTCTGTTTTGTGTTGCTGCACCTTACAGGACTGTTTAATTTTTGTTTCATTTTCTTTGTTATTTTGTTTAGTGTTTCTGTTCTAATAAAAATAACATGAACACTTGCAACGTTACGCTTTGGTCCGATGATTCCTCATCTTCAGACGACGAACGTTACAGACAAACCCCAAGAGACTTGCAGCTGTAATTGCTTCAAAAGGTGCCTCTACAAAGTATTGACTTTGGGGGGGGGGGGGGGGGGGGGGGGGGGGGAATAGTTATGCATGCTCAAGTTGTCTGTTTTTTTGTCTTGTTTCTTGATTGTTTCACAAAAAGTATTTTGCATCTTCAAAGTGGTAAGCATGTTGTATAAGTCAAATGATACAAACCCCCCAAAAATCCATTTGAATTCCAGGTTGTAAGGCAACAAAATAGGAAAAATGCCACGGGGGTGAACCTGGGCACTATAAAGCTGGGCACTATAAAGGGTATCATTGGGATGTCGGGTATAGAACTCTTCATACAGAACTCAGAATCTACGATGGATCAGGTGTTTTCCAGCTCAGTCAGATCTAGACCTGGTTCAACTAAAGATTGTAGGGAACTTTGCAACCCTAGTTCTAGTGAGTATGACAAAGGCCATTGTTGAGTTAAACACGTCTCATAGAGCTACAGTACATAGATCTGCAAAAAAACTACAGATAATGATCCTTTCTGGTCAAACACTAATGCTCCATGTTAAAACTCCAGGGTAGGCAGTCCACCCGAGGATTACAGCAGACAGACAAACCTCTGAGCTGAAGCCTAATTATACCATACGCAAGTAGGCAACACAATAACATCTTGCGTTGTTGTGTTGAGTTACAACTCCCGAGGCTGCCCGTTTGCATATTTCTGCTACTCAAGTACGCAGAACTGTCAATTTGCAAAGCTTGCGTTGCATACTTGCGTAGGCTCTGTATAAGTTAGCTTTAACTCTGGTGATAAGAGACACAAAATAAACACAAGAATAATATAAAAAACAACAGACTGACCAGAACTGCAGCGGTCTGTCACATAGACTACCATGCTGCTTCAGAAACAAAGGCAACTGGCTTAAAAGCCACATTAAATAAAAAACAACAGTTAAGGCTTTTAAAAAAACTAAAAATATACCTGTTTTGACAGTTCAGTGAAAATCTATTCAGCTACAGTAAGAGCATGCAAACCTCTTTTCTTCCAGGTCTGTTTATGACAGTGTATTAAAGCTTTTTATGGTTATTTTACTCAGTAAGTTAACTTAATTCTTCTTTTCAGTAACTACTTAATTGTCTAGCTAAAGTACCCAATCACATGGCTCTCCATTCAGTCTGTCCATCCAATGATTGGTTAATAACAAGCGTCTCCTTGTTAACAGACTACCAACTCTTCAGTTTGAATGAAATGTTCCAAAAACACTAATTTAACGTTTTTTGTATGTGTGTGTGTGTGTGTGTGTGTGTGTGTGTGTGTGTGTGTGTGTGTGTGTGTGTGTGTGTGTGTGTGTGTGTGTGTGTGTGTGTGTGTGTGTGTGTGTGTGTGTGTAGTGTCTCTGGGAAGATAAAGGGGTGGGGCTTAGAGGTAGTCATCCTCACTGGAAGGCTCGTCATCAGGATCGTTGCTAGGGTTGTTGCTAGAGGCGTTGCTAAGGTCGTTGCTATGGGCATAGCTGGAGGCAGTGCTAGAGGATGGGCTGCGGCTCATTCTCCACACCTGGTTAGAGAAGCTCCTCCCCCAGCTGCAGGGCTGGCCAACATGTCGCAGTATTCTAATAAGCTCTGCAGCTTCCTGCCAATAGGAAGTTCACTTGCTGTGGCCCCGCCCAGTTCTCTGTTTACTCATGGTGGTCAACATCTGGCTGATGTAGGAAGTGAGGAGGTCATCCATCTTATAGCCCTGAAAACACACACACATACACACACACACACACACACACACACACACACACACACACACACACACACACACACACACACACATCTGAGTGTTTTCATCAAGTGCGTGTGTGAGTGCGTGTGTATGTGTACATGTGCGTACGTGAGGGCATGTGTGTTTTTTACGCGTGTGTGATTGTGTCTCACCAGTGAGGTCTCACACAGCAGCTTGCTGCCCCTGACCAGGTTGCCGATGGTGATGTGGAAGTAGGTGTTACCGCTGCTCCAGTTGGAGATCTTAGTGAATGGGTGGGTGGTCAGGATGTCCTGTTGTAGACATACACACACGCATCAGTGAAATACCAGGTAACACATGTTCATACACATACACCTAGAGAAAGAGATGAGAGATCATGTAACACACACACAGGACATTTCCCCTTGGGAATTAATAAAGGACCTAACTACACACACATACACCTAGAGAAAGAGATCATGTAACACACACACAGGACATTTCCCCTTGGGAATTAATAAAGGACCTAACTACACACACACCTTGGTCTTTGGGTCTATGAGGCTGACTCCATGCTTGTTGATAGCAATCAGGAGGATCTCTGGGAAGTTGGGCTCTGTGGTTTGCTGAACAGAGAGAATATCACACTGACTGAGAGGAGGTACACAATATTAGACAGACAGACAGACAGACAGACAGACAGACAGACAGACAGACCAGACCAGACCAGACCAGACCAGACCAGACCAGACCAGATCAGACCGTATCGTTACCCCAAGATAAGATTGAGAATGACATCACTGAGCGGCATGGTTACCTTGACTTCGAAGAAGGCGGATCCGAACGTGGCCCATTTGAAGATGATCTTCAGGAAGTGGAGTTTGGCCTCCTCCCTGGACTTACCAGCCTGCTTATTGAAATACGCTACTACAGACTACAAACACACACAGATATGGACAATTGTATGCAAAGTCACAAACACACACACAGCCACACACCAAAAAAACAGAGACAAAAAAAACAATAAAACAGCTGATTAGGTCACAGATAAAGATACTCTGAACGCAGTAGTCAATCATGAGAAAGACTGCCATTAAGAATAGAGCCAGGGCAGCCAATTAGAGCCCAGGAGAGTTGGGAGAAGTCTCGTCTCACCCGTTTCCAGTCATCTGGGGAGAGCTGGCGAATCAGGTCCTGCGGCACCAGCTCCCGGAGGATCTTGGGTATTGAGGGGAAGTGTGACTTGTCGTCTTCGTACTTCACCCTGTAGATCAACGCTCCCAGCTGGAACACCTCGTCACGACTACACTTATGGTAACCACGGAGATACTTAGGCAGTTCCTAGCAACCAAAGGGCAAAAATGACCAGTTACAGTCTCACTCCTACTTAGTTTTAATGGTTCCTAAAATCAGAATAGATCACGGCAAAAAGTGTTTTAGCTAATCAGCTCCGTGGCCTTAGAATTCTCATCCAGACCAGCTAGAAACCCCAGAATCTTGTTTCCTTGGAGGAGTTGAAAAGTTTGGTTGACTCACATGTTACTGAGGAATGTGATTGTCATTAGGACCTGATGCGGTGGTACTTATAATAGATTTTTCTTAAATCTATGACGATTTTATGTTTCTGTAATTGAAATGTTTGTCAACATCAACATGTTTTACTTTTTTTATGGTGTGTCTATGTCTGTAAGTTGTTACAGTATGTCTGATATTTGGCTCAAACATTGTTCCCCCTGCTGCTGTCTTGGTTGGACCAGGTCTCTCTTGAAACATTGATTTTATCTCAATGAGACTAACCTGGATAAATAAAAGGTAAAAACTAAATATTCCTGGAGATCACATTCATGGTAAACGCTGTATGTGTGGGCTCAAGCCATAACAACAAACAACGCACCTTTGATTGAATCTCAGCCTTAGTATGTGAACATTGTCAGGGTTTGAACCTGGGAAGTTTACTTAGGACAAGTGGAACCAGTTCCGTTACACACACCCACCCCCACCCCCCCTCCTACCTGGTAGTAGTGGAAGATGGAGTCAGCGAAGGAGTCTTTACCAGGAACAGTGTTGGTCCACAGCTTCTTCATGAAGAACACCTGGTAGGTCAGAGACGGTACGATACCTACACACACACGTTAAAGTCATTAAAGGGATAAATAGATAGTACATTTTAAAGGGATAGTTAATTTTAAAGGGATAGTTAATGTTAAAGGGATAGTTAATGTTAAAGGGATAGTTTGTATTAAAGGGATAGTTCATATTAAAGGGATAGTTCACTCTAAATCATAGTTTTTATGACATACCATCTTTAGAGGGTCGGGCCTTCTTGATCCAGTCTGTGAGGTGTCTGACAAAGTCAAAGAAGAAATCTCCCTCTGGTACACTGATCACCTACAACACACACACACACACACACACACACACACACACACACACACACACACACACACACACACACACACACACACACACACACACACACACACACACACACACACACACACACACACACACACACACAAAGAAGAGTTGGGGCATGTTGGAGATCATCAACTCTGTGATATATTGTGGGTAAATTGTGATTGATCTACAAATAATAATGAGTAGTTATTTATGATCATCCAGGTGATTTGTAGATCAGCCAGTCAGCTGCTGCCTGCTAAATCTGCTGCATTGACGAACAAGGCATTAGTGTGTGTGTGTGTGTGTGTGTGTGTGTGTGTGTGTGTGTGTGTGTGTGTGTGTGTGTGTGTGTGTGTGTCACCTTATCGGAGATCTTTACGAACAAGCTGAATCCTTCGGGTGATTTGAGCAGCAGGCGAGCAGAGATCGCCAAACAGAAGTCTTTAGCCTTGGTGCTGGACTCCACCTCAAATGCCTGTCAATTACACACACCAGCCAATCACAGCACAGTAAACACCTGTCAGTCACATGCACCAGCCAATCACAGCACAGTTAAGGCCGGTCAATCACACACACCAGCCAATGACAGCACAGTAAACACCTGTCATTCACGAACATAAATCATAAATCATCACATCACAGTATACGCCTATAAATTACAAACATAAATCATTACATCACAGTATACGCCTGTAAATTACAAACATAAATCATCACATAGCAGTATATGCCTGTAAATCACAAACATAAATCATAAATCATCACATCACAGTATACGCCTATAAATCACAAACATAAATCATAAAATCACAGTATACGCCTATAAATCACAAACATAAATCATAAAATCACAGTATACGCCTCTAAATCACAAACATAAATCATAAATCATCACATCACAGTATACGCCTGTAAATTACAAACATAAATCATACATCATTACATCACAGTATACGCCTGTAAATCACAAACATAAAGCCAGAAAGATAGTCTGTGTATGTCTGTGCGTGTGTGTGTGTGTGTGCGCGCACGTGTGTGTGTGTGCGCGCACGTGTGTGTGTGTGTGTGTGTGTGTGTGTGTGTGTGTGTGTGTGTGTGTGTGTGTGTGTGTGTGTGTGTGTGTGTGTGTGTGTGTGTGTGTGTCAGTGTGTGTCAGTGTGTGTGTCAGTGTGTGTCAGTGTGTGCGTGAGTGTACCTCATCAGTATCGTCAGGGAAATAGACCTTGTGGAAGATCTGGGTGGTCTTATGTTGGATGGCCTCTACCTCCACTAGGTGGGGAGGGTACTTCCTCGAGCCATTCCTGTTGCCACAACAACACCAACAATCATAACAACAACACCAACAATAATAACAACAACACCAACAATAATAATAACAACAACAGCAACAATAATAACAACAACATTAACAAATTAACAAGCAGAAGAGGATTGTATCATTAACAGAGTGTATCTGTTGATGTGCGAGATGGGTGAGTGTGTGTGAATGTGTGCGTGTATGTGCGCGTGTGTTTGTGCCCACGTATGTGTGTGCGTGTGTGTGTGTGTTACCGTAGGGCCTTCTGTAGTCGTGTCATACAGTCCTGAGCCAGAGGGTGGTGTTTCCTGGACTGAAGGAAACGCTGGACATGAGGCAGCAGCATGTTGCTAGGAGGGAACAGCCCTGTACACAGCCACAGCAACTCCCAGCCCTTCTCCTCACTGTACCTACACACACGGTTACGACACAATGTAACAGAGGTATCTGAGAGAAGTTTAGGATGCGTGTGTGTGTGTGTGTGTGTGTGTCTGTGTGTGTGTCTGCGTGTGTGTGCGTGTGCGTGTGCGTGTGCGTGTGTGTGTGTGTGTTCTTACTTGACGTGGTTGTCTGTGAGTTGTTTGAGGATCTGACAGAAAATCTCATCTTTTAGAGGTTCGGCCTTCAGGGCTGCTTCAAAGATCTGGTCCGTCAGCTCGTTAACCGAACGCGTTCGCTTAGACGGGTAGTCCCCCATATACTTCATCATAGGTGGCCCGGTCAAGGAGTTTACATATTACACAAACGACACAGGTGGGATCTGAACTCCCGTCTCCTGGGAAACCAACGTTTTAACCATTAGGCCAAAAGGAAGTTCCATCTCTGGCCGAGGAGGATTTTAAGTTGCAGGCAGGTTTACCTCATCACAAGACCATGAATCTGAAACAAACACAAGCAGAAGCACATGCACACTGCAAACGGTTTGTGTTAGCCAGTAAAGGATATCTATGAAGACCATACAGGCGTCCTGTGACAGGTCTTCATGGCTGAGGACCTTCTTCAGTAGAGGCTGTTTGATAGGCTCTCTGGTGCAGCTCCACATTGAGGCCTTCCCTCTGTTCTTAGTTATCATCACCCTGCTCAGAGTGTGTTTGGGAGGAGGTCTGAAAGGAGAGAGAGAGAGGGAGAGAGAGAAGGGGGAGGAGAAAGAAGGGGGGAGAGGTGTAGTGACAGGTATAGATTAGGTAACATTTTCTTTAGACAAAAAACCCACACGGTTACAAATACTGCAACTTGTATTGTGTGTGTGTTTGTGTGTATGTGTGTGTGTGTGTGCCTGCATGCATGCATGCATATGTGCGTGTGTTTGTCCGTGTGTCTGTGTGTGTCTACCTGAAGTGGTCATAGCTGAACTCTTCCAGTGTGTAAGGTTTAACCCTCTCCTCTCCAGTCTCCGGCAGAACCAGCTGAGATGAACGCACCGTCTCCTGTCTCTGGTCTGGTGTCATGGTAACCAATGCCTAGAGAGAGAGAGAGAGAGAGAGAGAGAGAGAGAGAGAGAGAGAGAGAGAGATAGAAAGAAGGGGGGGATGATGATTGAGAATCACGCAGATAGAGCCATTACAGTGTAGGCTGTGTGTGTGTGTGTGTCTCACCACTACGTCAGCCTGAGGTCTGGTAACAGTGGGCAGGACGTAGACGGCGTCAACAGGGAAATCTCCTTTTTGATTGGTCCGTTCATTGACCCCATGGGCCCAGCCTGAGGTCATGACCTGCTGTCCTGTCTCTTGGTCCAATAGAATCAGGTCTCCCTTTTGGAACGACAGGAACGTAGACTCCTCCCCACCTAGAGGGGACAAGGTACAGTTTGTCTGTGTGTGTGTGTGTGTGTGTGTGTGTGTGTGTGTGTGTGTGTGTGTGTGTGTGTGTGTGTGTGTGTGTGTGTGTGTGTGTGTGTGTGTGTGTGTGTGTGTTTGTGTGTGTGTGTGTGTGTGTGTGTGTGTGTGTGTGTGTGTGTGTGTGTGTGTGTGTGTGTGTGTGTGCGTGCGTGCGTGCGTGCGTGCGTGCGTGCGTGCGTGTGTGTGTTTATGTGTGTACTCTGCTCACCAGAGTTGGTATTGTCCTGCAGAGCCACCACGTACTTGGACCGGTTCCTCAGGCCCTCTAGGAACGTTACCACAAGGTCTCTGATGTCCTCAGAGTTGGTCGACGTGAACGTAAACTCATCGCCCTTTATGGTCGCCAACGTAAAGCTCTGCCCCTGCAGCTTACCCCCTCTACCAACACACAGAAGAAGAGAAAATGCTCAAAGAATTACTCATGCACGGAGCTAGCTAGCAGTCTCAGAAGAATGGAGAGAAAGAAAGGAATAGAGTCGCTAGCCATTTATTCCCTAACAGGTCAGCTAAATGTGGGGGGTTGAGGTGTTCACCAACAAACAGCAACACAGGTTGGCTAGCCGAAGTAAGGAGGGTGGCTAACTAACTATACAAATGGAATGTATTATTATTAATGGTTACAGGCTACATAGTAAGCTTCTTGAAATTGGGAGTTTAGGAGAAAAGAGGACAGAAGAAAATAAAAAGAAACAGAGTAATTGATATGTTTATGGTTGAGAGGGCAACAATGTTAGGATGGACTCCAAATCACCTGCTGCTGGAGACTGCAGTGATCTCTGGGAAAGAGAGTTCTAGCAGCACCTGCTCCTGTTCGTCTACAAAGTACACCCCTGTCCAGTTCACCGCCACAATGACATCATTCTTAGGCAGACTCGGACCTGTATGGTGGAGTGAGGGGCGGGATCAGAGTATGGACCCGTGACTAGGGCTGTGTCCAGATTCTCTGTCCTTCTACCAAAGTGCACACTTTCAAACTCCCTGTCATGGACTTAGTGGTGAAAACTCCCTACAGCGAACAAGTACACCAATCCAATGCTTGTAAATCCATGATGGGTAGGGTGCAATGCACACTTTGGAAGGAGTGAGGAAATTAGGACTAAGCCGAGATCACATGTATACCTACAGTAGTTTCCAGGAACAACCTCCGCAAGAGATATGACGAGGTACAGCACCAAACAGACTGACTGACAGGTATTAATGAAGGTAGTTGGTACAGCAGGTACGTTACAGCAGCTACGTTACAGCAGCTACGTTACAGAAGGTACGTTACAGCAGGTACGTTACAGCTGGTACAGCAGGTACGCTACAGCAGCTACGTTACAGCAGGTACGTTACAGCAGGTAGAGTAACGTACCTGAGAGCTTGAAGGCCTCATAGAAGCGTGAGAAGAGGAGCGGCCATTTGTAGCGAGCGAAGTCCACCACTTCCTCCTTCACCTTCTGGGGGTCAAACCTCTGCTGGGTGTAGATGCCCTGGTGTGGAGAGGAGAGGGGGACACACACAGTTAGGTTGTGTCCCAGGTGGCCTCCTATTCCCTATATAGTGCACTACCTTTGACCAGGGTCCATAGGGCTCATGTCAAAAGTAGTGCCCTATGTAGGAAATATGGTGCGATTTGGAACACATCTTTAGTGACTTATAATGGGTGTATTTAAAAAAAACCGAGTTAAAACAATCACATATTACGATCAAAATAATTGAAAGTAAAACCTTCTTCTAAAAGGTTTGGTAGTTTACTAGATCAAACATCAAAACCTGTGACATCCAGAGTCCCTAGAAGGGAGCCTGGCAAATCGTTCCCCAGCCAGGAGCACCTTTTTATGGGCAGCCATGATGACGTGGGCCCATTTCTCTACGCTCCGGGAGGAGCTGACCTCTCGGTCGGGGATGTAGGATGGGATCAGGCTCAGCAGACGCTCTGTCAGGATCTCAGAACCGTAGTCCACATAATACTGCTGACTGGCTAACTCTGCTAGGTCATCCTGGAGAGAGAGAGAGAGGGAGAGGGAGAGAGAGAGAGAGAGAAGAGGGATTAGTTAGAGCTAGGATCAGAACCGTAGTCAACAAAGTACTTCTGACTGGCTAGCTCTCCCAAGTCATCCTGGAGAGAGACAGAGGTTAGGGTCAGGATCTGAGATCCTTAGTTCACATAGTACTGCTGACTGGCTAGCTCTCCCAAGTCATCCTGGAGAGAGAGACAGAGGTTAGGGTCAGGATCTGAGATCCTTAGTTCACATAGTACTGCTGACTGGCTAGCTCTCCCAAGCCATCCTACAGAAAGAGAGAGAGAGAGAGATGTTTTCCTTGTTAATTTCCTTTTTGTTTATGGTCTATTCCACTTGCTTTGGCAATGTAAACATTTGTTTCTCATGCCAATAAAGCCCTTTGAATTAAATATAATTGAATTGAATTGAGAGAGAGAGAGAGAGAGATGGTCAACATAATTGTAAAACTCACCCTATCACAGCGGTACTCTCCAAACTTTACCCCTCGTACAGTTTGTTGGTAGATGAGGTTGGTGGCCACAGCATCGTCTGCAGGGTTGTGCCAGGGCGTGAATATCTCCTTCCTGTAGAACAGTCTCCAGGGGGCGTTCCTCTCCTGGGCACCCTGCTCCTTGGCATACTGCTCACACTGGGACACCGCGTCCATCAC
Source organism: Salvelinus fontinalis (assembly GCF_029448725.1). Classification (NCBI taxonomy): domain Eukaryota; kingdom Metazoa; phylum Chordata; class Actinopteri; order Salmoniformes; family Salmonidae; genus Salvelinus; species Salvelinus fontinalis. Next base: position 28,800,961 of record NC_074688.1, read on the forward strand.
ATGGTCCTTTCCACTGCCTAGGGAGGAGACCTAGTGGTACACACACACAGCTCACACTGGAATACTGCACATGCATGGTGTGCATGCGTGTGCATGCCTGCCTGTGTACCTGTGTGTGTTTGTGTGCGTGCATCTGTGTGTGTGTGTGTGTGTGTGTGTGTGTGTGTGTGTGTGTGTGTGTGTGTGTGTGTGTGTGTGTGTGTGTGTGTGTGTGTGTGTGTGTGTGTGTGTGTGTGTGTGTGTGTGTGTGTGTGTGTGTGTGTGTGTGTGTGTGGCTGTGTGTGTGTGTGGCTGTGTGGCTGTGTATTACCTTGTCAAACAGGGCAATATAGAGAGAGAATCCAAAGCGGTCTCTGAGGCTGATCTTGTCTGCCAGGGCGTTACACAGCTCCATGGCCGTAGTAGCTGAGTCTGTCAACAACGTCTTAGTGGTCCCATCCATAAATGTTACTGGCAACATGATGGGCTTCTTAGACTTAGTGGCCTGGGAGAGAAGAAAGAGAATGGAGAGGGAGAGAGAGAGAGAGAGAGGGAGGGTGGAGGAGGGGAGAGGGGGGTGGGGGAGAGAGGGGGGAGAAGAAGAGAGGTGGAGAGAGGAGAGAGAGAGAGGGAGGGTGGAGGAGGGGAGAGGGGAGTGGGGGAGAGGGAGGACAGATGGAGGGGGGGAGAAGAAGAGAGGTGGAGAGAGGAGAGAGAGAGAGGGAGGGTGGAGGAGGGGAGAGGGGAGTGGGGGAGAGAGGGAGGACAGATGGAGGGGGGAGAAGAAGAGAGGTGGAGAGAGGAGAGAGAGAGGGGGAGGGTGGAGGAGGGGAGAGGAGGTGAGGGGGAGAGGGGGGAGAGGGAGGACAGATGGAGGGGGGAGAAGAAGAGAGGTGGAGAGAGGAGAGCGAGAGAGGGAGGGTGGAGGAGGGGAGAGGGGGGTGGAGGAGGGGAGAGGGGGTGGGGGAGAGAGGGGGGAGAGGGAGAGAGGGGGGAGAAGAAGAGAGGTGGAGAGAGGAGAGGGAGAGGGAGGGGGAGGGTGGAGGAGGGGAGAGGGGAGAGGGGGTGGGGGAGGAGAGAGGAGAGGAGAATGAGAGGTAAGGGATATTTCCTTGTGTGTGTGTTTGTTTGTTAGTGTATGTTTGTTTGTGTGTGCGTGCGTGCGTGTACCTGTAGCTCCAGCCAGGACGGGGGTTGTGTTCTGGTGCCGTTAACAAACGTGCGTCTGAGTCTCTCCTCGCAGTAGGGGGCGTAGCCAGGAGGACCACCATGGATGTAGTTACGCAGGTACTGGAGGAGACAGGATGTAATGCAGTTATAGAGGAAGGGATGTAATTATAGAGAAAGTATAGAGTTTAACAATGGCTACGTCCCAAATGGCTCTGTGGGCCCTGGTCAAAAGTATTATATAAAGGGAATAGGGTGTCATTTGGGACGCAAGCAGAGAGTCTATAGTAGTATGTGTATTCTGACTGACCTTGACAAACTTCTCAGAGGGAGCGAAGCAGCCGACACACAGAGAGATGAGGATCCAGCCGCGGGCGTGACTGCTCTTAGACGGGTTCTGGTTCAACTGCTTACAGATCTGGCAGTAGATCTCATCCCTACAGAGTACACACACTGGACAGGTCAGAGAGAGCGAGAGAGAGAGAGAGAGAGAGTGTGTGTGTGTGTGTGTGTGTGTGTGTGTGTGTGTGTGTGTGTGTGTGTGTGTGTGTGTGTGTGTGTGTGTGTGTGTGTGTGTGTGTGTGTGTGTGTGTGTGTGTGTGGGTGGGTGGGTCTACCTCAGGGCAGGTCGTAGTATTCCGTTGCCGATGATGAAGTGGAGTTTCTCCAGGTTAGAGGTGGGCCGGTCCTCCAACATGCTGTTGCCATGGAGACTAATCTCTCCGTCATTCAGGCGCTTGGTCACCTAACAGAAAACTCATCATCAACACTGGACATTCTATCCGATCTACATACTGTCTGTGTCCCAAATGGCACCCTATCCCTATATAGTGCACTACTTTTTATCATTTATCATAGGGCTCTGGTTAAAAGTAATTTACTAAATAGGGCCATTTCACCACTTCTAGGATGCTTTCAACTCCAACACCTCCTCCACAGTGATACTCCTCAACTCCAACTCCTCTCTTACCTCCTCAGTGATCTTGGACTTCTTCTTCAGGGTGAGGGACACTAGTTTGTGTCGGACACTGTTCTTCTTGTTGCTGTCTGAATGGGGGGTCTGTAGGGGAGGGGTTACAGCAGGACACAGTTTATGACTCAGATAGGAAACGTCTTCTAGGAAGCACTACGGTATTGTACTACCCAGAGCAACACTGGGATTCAGACCATGACGGTTTAACTAAGGTAGAATCTAACCGAATGAGATTATAGCAAAGGGTTATTATCGATTACTCCCCCCTCTTCCCTCCTCCCTCATTTTACATCTTAGTCATTTAGCAGAAGCTATTAATCAGTTCCTATTCATTCATCTTAAGATAGCTAGGTGAGACAACAACATATCAGTCGTAGTAAGTACATTTTTCCTCACAGCACAGCTAAATATTTACTCCGACCTCGCCCTAACCCTGCAGGGCCTGTAGTTCTCTCCCTCCCTCCCTCCCTCCCTCCCTCCCTCCCTCCCTCCCTCCCTCCCTCCCTCCCTCCCTCCCTCCCTCCCTCCCTCCCTCCCTCCCCCTGCAGAGCCTGTAGTTCTCCCTCCCTCCCTCCCTCCCTCCCTCCCCCTGCAGAGCCTGTAGTTCTCCCTCCCTCCCTCCCTCCTCTCAACTCTCTGTCCCCCTGCAGGGCCTGCAGTTCTCTCTCTCCCCTCCCTCCCCCCTCTCACCTCTCCTCTCCTCCCCCCTCCCCCCTCTCACCTCTCTGTCCCCATGCAGAGCCTGTAGTTCTCCCTCCCTCCCTCCCTCCTCTCAACTCTCTGTCCCCCTGCAGGGCCTGCAGTTCTCTCTCTCCCCTCCCTCCCCCCTCTCACTTCTCCCTCCCCCCTCTCACCTCTCTGTCCCCCTGCAGAGCCTGTAGTTCTCCCTCCCTCCCTCCCTCCCTCCCTCCCTCCTCCCACATCTCTGTCCCCCTGCAGAGCCTGTAGTTCTCTCTCTCTCTCCCCTCCCTCCCTCCCTCCCTCCCTCCCTCCCCTCCCTCCCTCCCTCCCTCCCTCCCTCCCCTCCCTCCCCCTTCTCACCTCTCCCTCCCTCCCTCCCCCCCCTCTCACCTCTCTGTCCCCCTGCAGAGCCTGTAGTTCTCTCTCTTCCCTCCCTCCTTCCCCCCTCTCACCTCTCCCTCCCCCTGCAGGGCCTGTAGTTCCCTCTTGTAGGTTTTCTTGCCCAGCGTCTCGTAGATCTTGGTCATCACAGGGATCTTCTCCGAGCCGTCAGTGATGGCCGTGTGGTACTTGGGCTCTGGGAGATCTCCCATGAACCTCAGCACCGTGATCCATACCGCCAACGCCGCCTGGGGGAAGAGCAACCAACAGTGTTAGGGTTGCAACCATTCCGGTACTTTAACCAAATTTCCCTGGTTTTCTACCAATCATGGTTGGAAGATTCCGGATTTCCTGCTTATTCTCTCCTGATTCCAGGAATCTTCCAATCTGGATTTCTGGACAACTGGAGAAAGTAGGGAAAAGTTACTGGAATTTTGCAACCCTAAACAGTGTTCATGCTGTGATTAGAAAAGTACAGTTGGGTAGAAGGAGGCTGCCTGAAACAACAGTCTGACAAACACCCATGGTCTACTGGGCTTAGAGGTCAGGGGTTAGGTGTCAGAGTTGAGAGGTCATGTGCCCTACCAGCTGGTCGCCCTCGTCTTCATGGAACAGCAGCGGTTGTTTAAGTGGCCGTCGGACGTAGGTGTGTGATGTGGTGCCCTGGAAATAGGTGGCAGCGAACTTGGCAAATTTATACTCCGACAGGTCATCCTCCTCATCCTCAGGGAGAGGAAGAACATCATCTAAATCCTCCTCCTCAAGCTCCTTCTGGGCACGTTCCAAGTCCTACACGCGCACGCACACACGCACACACACACACACAAAGACACTTAGCGAACGATTTGAACGTAGCCCAGAGCAGATTAAGGTGTTAACTGTAGCAGTGTGTCTGTGTGTCCACTAGGTGGCGACCTTCTCACCTCGAACCCAGCTGGTGGCGCTCCCTCCTGGCCAGGGAAGGAGTTTGTTGTACCCAGGAAGCCGAACATCTTATCCACCATGTCAGAGTCGTTCACCGGCTCATGTCTGGCTTTCTCCATCTGCTCCACCATCTCCTTCTTCTTACGCACCTCCTCCCTCTCTCTCTTCTCTCTCTCCGCATCCTCCTTCACTAGCTGGGCCAGTCTCTCCTGGTGGTTACGCTCTGCTTCAACCTACAGAAGACTGGGTGTTAATAGGTGCGTGTGTGCAGAGGTGTCATGCCCATAGGGGCCACAGGGGCAAGTGGCCACTCAGATTTGTCCTAAAAACAATTGTTGTTTCTCTGTAATAGTACTAGCCACCTAGCAATTTTATGAAGTTGGCTTTAGCTAGCCCAGATAGGTTCCCAATATGCCAACCTCGTAACTAGCTGCCATGAAACCATTTCAGGCTACCACGTTAGAGTAGCTAGCTTGTCTAACTAGCTTAGCTGGCATGCCTGCAGGCAAGGTTGGTAGACTTTAGAAAAGCAAGCAATAACTAAATGTCCTGAATTAGACTCAAATTCCTTTCAATATTTTACTCAGATTTTAGCAGAGAAGCATATTTAGTTTCTTTAACTTCAGAACCACCAGTCAGGGGGATGCAGACAGCTCAAGAGGCTCAAGAGCTCAAGATGCTTAGATATGCAGAAAAATGGACATATATTTTACATAGAATTAAGAATAATGATTATAGCTCTAGATTGCAGGGCCTAACCCCCCTCTGGACCACCCCCAGCCATCCTCACCTATTTTGTGCCCCCTCATATTTTTGGCGTGCATGACGCCCATGTGTGTGTGTGTGTGTGTGTGTGTGTGTGTGTGTGTGTGTGTGTGTGTGTGTGTGTGTGTGTGTGTGTGTGTGTGTGTGTGTGTGTGTGTGTGTGTGTGTGTGTGTGTGTGTGTTCCAGACCTTGGCCTTCTTAGCGCTCATCTGGTTCCTCAGTTTCTCCTCCTCAGCCAGACGCAGCTTCTCTGCCTCCAACCTCCTCCGATACTGAGAGAGAGAGAGAGGGAGGAAACAGAGGGAGAGAGAGAGAGGTAAGAGAGAGAATGAGAAAGAGAGTGTGAAAGAGAGAGAAAGGGTTAGGATGAGAGAGTGAAAGGGACTGAGGCTTTCTTTCAGTCTGCACTGCGTGTGTCTGTCTCTTTCTCACCTCTCCCTTCAGTCTCTTGTAGAGGCGTCGTGCGATCATGCCCCGTGTGTGAGCCTGGATGGTGATGACGGCCCATAGGCGGTGTCTGAAGGCCCTTCGGACCAGACAGCCTCTACACCTGGCCTGCAGACCCGTCACTCTCTGTCTAGCCACGTGGTACGTTACGTACAGTCGCCTGGAGCGGTACAACGCCTGGAGTCTAGCAAACCCAGCCCGCATCTAGGAGGTGGAGGGGAGGGGAGGAGAGGAGGAGAAGAGGGGGAGGAGGAGGAGGAGAGGACATGGAGGAGAAATTAAAGAGATTAAGAGACTGTCATTTGATTAATGATACAAGGAACAGTTCAGCTCATGTCAATAAGAAGTTTTTAAAACTCACAGCTCCATAGTTCTTGCGACAGTGATATCCTCGCCACGTCTTCTGGATCATCATGGCTGACTTTCTCATCTTCAGGAAGTTGGACCTGTTGAGACCAAGTGATGTGATTGTTAACTCAAAGCTGGTTGCAATGACTACAGTCTCAGCTGGTTGCTTTGCCAACAGTCTAAACTGGTTGTTATGACTGCAGTCTCACCTGGTTGCTATGCCAACAGTCTCACCGGGTTGCTATGACTACAGCCTCACCTGTCCTTGAAGCCTCGTACAACCTTCTGGATAAGGATAACCTTGTCCGTGATGGCCTTGTCTCTCTCAATCTCCAACAGCATGTCATGGTGGTCCTAAACAAACACACACGTGCAGACACACAGACACACAGACACACAGACACACAGACACACACAAACCAGAAGTGATCATCAGTAGATTCCAAACAGACATTCTAAAGACCCTCTGATTTATGTTCGTGACATCTCTCTCTTCCTCTAATCTGTCCATTTCCTCTACTCCTCTGAGCTGTTTGTTTCCTGTAGGGGAAGTGTGGGCGCTGCCCTCGCTGCCCTGGCTTCACCTCACAGATTTTACTTCCTGTTTTACTTCCTGTCTGACCAGCTGGTCGCTCTGATAACTACCTCAGCTATGACGACCATCACCGTGATAATCAGCCCACTACTGACCCCACCCCTAGTGCTGTCCTCGTGAACAGAGGCACAACTGCGGTTGAGTTCCACTGCACAGTGAATTTCTTCCCTCTTACTAAGACAAGATATTGTAGACAACTTGCATATTTCAGATAAAACCCCTATCAAAAATGCAGAACTTCTGCCAAATGTCACCCTTTTCCCTATATAGTGCACTACTTTTCTCGATTTAAGTGTTTTCTTCCATGTTTTTGTAATTCAGCAGACGCCCTTATCTAGAGCGACTTACAGGGACAATTAGGGTGAAGTGCCGAGCGCATCGACAGATTTCTCACCTAGTCGGCTCGGGGAGTCGAACCAGCGACCTTTCGGTTACTGGTCCAACGCTCTGAACCGTTACCTGCTACCCACACAGAGACCAGGCACCCTAATATGGTGCTCTTTGGGACTCAGTCCAGGTGTTAGTTACCTTGAGGAAGATCTTGGTCTTTCCCATCTGCCAATCATCATCTCTCCCAAGGACAGCTTCCGCTATACGCTGACAAGTTCCCCTCAGGTCCTCCTACACACACACACACACACACACACACACACACACACACACACACACACACACACACACACACACACACACACACACACACACACACACACACACACACACACAGAGTGGACAGGTAACATCAGTGGGCAGGTAACATCAGTGGACAGGTAACATCAGTGGACAGGTAACATCAGTGGACAGGTAACATCAGTGGGCAGGTAACATCAGTGGACAGGTAACATCAGTGGGCAGGTAACATCAGTGGACAGGTAACATCAGTGGACAGGTAACATCAGTGAACAGGTAACATCAGTGGACAGGTAACATCAGTGGACATGTAACATCAGTGGACAGGTAACATCAGTGGGCAGGTAACATCAGTGGACAGGTAACATCAGTGGACAGGTAACATCAGTGGACAGGTAACATCAGTGGACAGGTAACATCAGTGGACAGGTAACCATTGACAACGGTCACTGACAAGGCAAGCTTTGGCGAAGACTTATTAGAAGGCTTTTAATATTGATGAACACACAGCTTCCTTTCAAACAGCTGGCAGATATGAACTCTAACGGTCGCTTACCTGTTTGTATGCAGGTTTGACTCCTGGCATGAGGACTCTGTAGCGGTCCACAAACTCAACAAAGGTGTATCTGATTGGATAACCAGCTCTGCGGATACGAATGGTCTCCATCATGCCTGAATACCTCAGCTGACGAACACACAGCTCCCTGTCAAACAGCTGGGAGAGATGACAGACAGATATACACACAACAATTACATTTTTACACACACACACACACACACACACACACACACACACACACACACACACACACACACACACACACACACACACACACACACACACACACACACACACACACACACACACTCACCATGGGTTTCTTGTACTCATTGGGTTTAATGCAGCGTACGAAGAAGGGCTGACACACACTCAGAGTCCTCATCAACAGTTCCAGAGAACGCTTGAACTGACTGCTCAGAGTAGGAGAGCGCTTCCTGGTCTCCGCCCCCTACAACCACACACACACATACGCACACACGCACGCACCACACACACGCACGCACGCACGCACGCACGCACGCACGCACGCACACACACACACACACACACACACACACACACACACACACACACACACACACGGGTTAGTAACAATGGATTCTATCACTTTTCCTCTCTCTCTTACTCTCCTTTTTCCATTATCACTTCCCCTCTGTTAAGTTCCCTTTCATTCCCTCTACAGGAAACCAGACTAAATGAAGCTCATATTGTGACAGATATATTTTGACAGTTTGAAATGTTCTACACGTCTCATTGTAAAAAAACGATGTCAAGGTTAGAACTGTAGTAATGCCAACAACAGTTATATCAAAGCTATTGTTCTTTAAAAGTCAATGTCTAAATACACTGAGTGTACAAACATTAAGGACACCTTCCTAATATTGAGTTGCACAACCCCCATTTTCCCTCAGAACAACCTGAATTAGACGGGAAAGCAACATCTTTACAGAGGTGAGAGAAAACCAGCAGGTAGACAGGAAGGGATGTCACCAAAACATCGCCACCAAGTTTAAGGACAGAGAGAGAGAGAGATGCAACCTGGGCTCCACTGAATGAGGAACGATATGTCTGCTATTCACAGCCAGCGGATGGAGGGAGGAGAGGAGAGGAGGGAGGGAGGGAGGAGGGGATGGATATTATCTCTCCTCTTTTCTTCTTTTACCCTCAGAGGAGTGTCAGGTTGGCCCATATTATCACCCAGCAAGTAGCCAACCAGAAACTAAGGCAGACATACATACCTGTGCATGCACACACGTGTGATACGCAGACACACAGATACAAACACACACACAGACACACAGATACAAACAGACAGACAGAGGAAAGACAGGAGAGACAGTGTAATGTTAGCATCTTGCCACACATTAGTGAAGCGAAAGAGGGAGGAGAAAAGCGCAAGCAGCATGCCATGCAGAGAAAACAACCCTTGAGACAACTACATCCCAAATGGCACCATATTCCCTATTTAGTACATTACTTCTAATAGGGTGCCATTTGGGACACAGATCATAAGATAACCAGAACAGACATAACATAAAGTGTTGTATTCAGGACAAAGGAAATTTATGGTTCCTGTCTGGAACGCTTCATGATGACCACTCAGAGAAACTAGCCAACAGGTAGTGAATGATCTGTGATGTCATCAAAGTGTAGCGAGGAGGGGTAGGTCGAGTGACTGTGTGGTTGCTAGGGCAAAGGGTTGCTTGGGTGACGGAGGTTGCATTACCATGGCAACATCGGCCTGGAAGATCTGCTTGATGAACTTGTTCCTGGAGGAGTGAACCAGCTGGATGATGTCACCGTGCAGGGTGTCTCTGTTCTTCTCCAAGAAACCTATTATTGATAAGGCTATTGGTTATGAATGGTTATTGATAAGCCTATTGGTTATTCATGGTTATTGATGTGGCTATTGATTATTGATGTGGCTATTGGTTATTGATGTGGCTATTGGTTATTCTTAAGGAAATTGGGTCTAGTGTGTCCTATCCTCTATTATTCCTGTGAAGAACCCTTTACAGTGACTTTTCCAATGAGGGCGGTCATCACAAAACCCTGATGAAGGCTATGGGCGAAAACATGTTGGTTTTAACATTAAATAAGCATTTTATCAACTTCCACTGTCCTCCAAGAGTTGCTGAATTTGGTCATCATGTTGTATGTAATAATCAGTCAGTCAGTACATGATAATAATTTTGCCATAATGTTGTTACTTACCTCGTGTCTCGTAGTAGACCACCCCAGCAAAGTGCTGGATGCCAAACTGGGTCTCATAAGTGTTCTTAGGAGGGATGTAGTTGGTGTTTAATTTATGTTGAGAGTTCAACTTATTCAACATAGTGGTGTCTGTACCCTGAAACAGAGAGCGAGGTGGGAGAGAGAGACAGAGAGAAAGAGAGAGAGAGAGGTGGGACAGAGAGAGAGAGAGAGAGAGAGAGGTGGGACAGAGAGAGAGAGAGAGAAAGAGAGAGAGAGAGAGAGAGAGAGAGAGAGAGGAGGTGGGACAGAGAGAGAGAGAGAGAGAGGAGGTGGGACAGAGAGAGAGAGAGAGAGAGAGAGAGAGGTGGGACAGAGAGAGAGAGAGAGAGGTGGGACAGGGAGAGAGAGAGAGAGAGAGGTGGGACAGAGAGAGAGAGAGAGAAAGAGAGAGAGAGAGAGAGAGAGAGAGAGAGAGAGGAGGTGGGACAGAGAGAGAGAGAGAGAGAGGAGGTGGGACAGAGAGAGAGAGAGAGAGAGAGAGAGAGGTGGGACAGAGAGAGAGAGAGAGAGGTGGGACAGGGAGAGAGAGAGAGAAAGAGAGAGAGAGAGAGAGAGAGGTGGGACAGAGAGAGAGAGAGAGAAAGAGAGAGAGAGAGAGAGAGAGAGAGAGAGAGGAGGTGGGACAGAGAGAGAGAGAGAGAGAGGAGGTGGGACAGAGAGAGAGAGAGAGAGAGAGAGAGAGGTGGGACAGAGAGAGAGAGAGAGAGGTGGGACAGGGAGAGAGAGAGAGAGAGAGGTGGGACAGAGAGAGAGAGAGAGAGAGAGAGAGAGAGAGAGAGAGAGAGAGAGAGGAGGTGGGACAGAGAGAGAGCGAGAGAGAGGAGGTGGGACAGAGAGAGAGAGAAGGTGAGAGGGATAGAGCTGGTTTACACAAATATTTGATTACACATTCATTCTCTCCACATTATACTGTACATTATACTGTATCCATCTATAATTGTTACCTCTCTTCTCCCTTGCTCCTCCTCCTTCTATGTTGGGAAACTACAGATGTACGATCATAATTTTAGCCATGTTTGCTACAGCAGGAAAATAATCCTGCTGCTACAGGAAATGTGAATTATTATGTGGATTATAATTTTAAGGGTTGATACATTTTTCGTAAGGAAAAATCAAGTCTGAAATTTCAAAGTGGAAAATACATACTTCAGAAGCCTCAAATTAAGATCATACATCTGTATGTGTACTGTATCTATTTATAATGTAGTTACATTGGGGAAATTGCTCTCCTCATCTATGAGGCTGACGATGATCATGGGGTTGATACGATCATGTCTCTCATCCCTCTCGCCCCCACCCCCTATCCTCCTCTCCCCTCTCCTCTACCTTGGGGTTATACTGTCATCATTACCCTGGGGAACTTGCTCTCCTCGTCTATGAGGCTGATGATGTTCATGGGTTTGATAGCGATCATGTCCAGGGCGTCCTGGTTGTCTGTGAACTCGATGTGTTGCCAGTTGATGTGTTCCAGGTTGTACTCCTCCTGCTCCAGTTTGAACACATGCCTCACAAAGAACTGTTGCAGGTTCTCGTTGGCAAAGTTAATGCACAGCTGCTCAAAACTGTTAATGGGGAGACACACACACACACACATGAACGCAGAGCAGGTGTGTGTGTAACTACTAACAGTAAACAAACAAAAATTGGACCAACTGGGGACCTTTTGTTGGTTAAATGCTATTTCTAGGGTGTTTAGGGTTAAGGTTAGAATTAGTGTTCGGGTTAGAAATAGGTTTAGGGTTAGGAGCTAGGGTTAGTTTTAGGGTTAGGAGCTAGAGTTAGGTTTAGGGGTAAGGTTAGGTTTTTGGGTTAAGGTTGGGGTTAGGGTTAGAGTTATGGTTATGGTTAAGGTGAGGGTAAGAGTACAGGTTAGGGTTAGGTTTAGGGTTAGGAAAATAGGATTTTGAAAGGGACTGAATTTTGTGTCCCCACAAGGTTAGCTGTAGACAGGTGCGTGAGTGTGTGTGTGTGCGTGTGCGTGTGCGTGTATGTGTGTGTGTGTGTGTGTGTGTGTGTGTGTGTGTGTGTGTGTGTGTGTGTGTGTGTGTGTGTGTGTGTGTGTGTGTGTGTGTGTGTGTGTGTGTGTGTGTGTGTGTGTGTGTGTGTGTGTGTGCCTGTTGATGGTGAAGTTTTCGAAGCCAAAGATGTCTAGTAGTCCTATGGAGCGTCTGAGGGCTTTGGGCTCGTGGGACGGAGGCTTGTAGATCGCTGCATTGATCTTCTCTACGATCCACACAAACTGACGACCGTAGATCCCCTACACACACACACACAATATACATATGCCAGAGAGTGTTTGAAAAGGTGTGTCACACACCAGAGAGCATGTTAATGTGTGTGTGTGTGTTACCTTGACGAAGGCGTCCCGTACGTCCAGTGCCTGCTCTATACTGAGGGGAGTGGAGACTGTTTCTCCTCTAGTGATCAGAGTCCTACTAGTCAGACAGTTCATCAGGTCTTTACAGTCCACCTACGCACACACACACACATACACACAAGCACACACGCATGAACACACACGATGCACACAGGCAGGTGCGCGCACACACGCACGCACGCACGCATGCACGCACACACACACACACACACACACACACACACACACACACACAGCAACGTTAAGTCAGAAAACACACTTCTTTCACACCATCAACCAATGGTGTCAACAGTCCAGGTTTGTGTTTCACTAGTGTGCCACTAGGAGGTGCTTACTGTCATGTTATTCAGTAAACACTGTTAGCTCTCTCTCTTTCCTTCTCCTCTCTCTCTCACCCTCCCTCCCTCCCTACCTCCTCCTCCTCTCTCCCTCTTACCCTCCCTCCCTCCTCCTCCTCTCCCCCTCTGTCCCTCCCTCTTTCCCTCCACGTCTCTCCCTCCACCTCCTTGTCTCCCTCCCTCCATCCCCCAGTGATCTAGCACTCACCTGTAGCTCTCTGGCAGCTATGACATAACTAGTTCAGGTTACAGGTTACTGTTGTACAACCCCTCAGTGGATAGAGTAGGTGTGTATGTACGATAGGTTTATGGGTGTGTGTGAGCGTGTGTTACCTCCAGCAGTGTAGCAGCAGAAGTCAGGTCTACGCTGCGGACCACCTCACAGGCATCCAGGTTGTCATAGGTACGAGCTAGGGGTCAGAGGTCAGAGGTTAGAGATAGGTGAGAGTGAAGTCAGCATGATGTCATTACAATATGTATGTCTGTGTGTGTATAAGTGTGTGAGTGTAAGTGTGTACATTTGTATGCGTGTACCATTTACCTTCATAACGCAGGTTCCCCATATGTAGTATAGAGGCCAATAGTTTGGAGATCATCCAGTTCTCAGTGTCAGAGAACATCAACACCTTCATGGCTGATTGGATGTTTGAATACTCCTTCATATCATCACGACCATCACACACAGTACACTTCCCCTGGAGGGAGGAGAACGTTAGCTGAATTATAGTTTCTTACTGCTGTTATAATAACGTTGTTAAAGTGTTAGCTAAGTTTTGTCCTACTATAGTAAGGTAGCTGTAGTCTGTGGCTTTCCCTAGTCCCAGTTTCTTCTTCTGGTCTGAAGGCATGCCCTTCAACATACAGTAGAAGATATGGTAGTTCCTCTCATCACGAGCCTGCAGGGAGAGAGAGAGGGGGAATAGAGATGACACGATAGTAACCAAATTAACACAGCTCCTAGACTGTATCACAAGATGTAGGACTCTGCAGACTCTATAAACCCATCCCCTGAATCCATACCTGTCTGCAGACTCTATAACCCCGTCCCCTGAATCCATACCTGTCTGCAGACTCTATAACCATGTCCCCTGAATCCATACCTGTCTGCAGACTCTATAACCCCGTCCCCAGAATACATACCTGTCTGCAGACTCTATAACCCCGTCCCCTGAATACATACCTGTCTGCAGACTCTATAACCCCGTCCCCTGAATCCATACCTGTCTGCAGACTCTATAACCATGTCCCCTGAATCCATACCTGTCTGCAGACTCTATAACCCCGTCCCCAGAATCCATGCCTGTCTGCAGACTCTATAACCATGTCCCCTGAATCCATACCTGTCTGCAGACTCTATAAACCCGTCCCCTGAATCCATACCTGTCTGCAGACTCTATAACCCCGTCCCCTGAATCCATACCTGTCTGCAGACTCTATAACCCCGTCCCCTGAATCCATACCTGTCTGCAGACTCTATAACCCTGTCCCCTGAATCCATACCTGTCTGCAGACTCTATAACCCCGTCCCCTGAATCCATACCTGTCTGCAGACTCTATAACCATGTCCCCTGAATCCATACCTGTCTGCAGACTCTATAAACCCGTCCCCTGAATCCATACCTGTCTGCAGACTCTATAAACCCATCCCCTGAATCCATACCTGTCTGCAGACTCTATAACCCTGTCCCCTGAATCCATACCTGTCTGCAGACTCTATAACCCCGTCCCCTGAATCCATACCTGTCTGCAGACTCTATAAACCCGTCCCCTGAATCCATACCTGTCTGCAGACTCTATAAACCCGTCCCCTGAATCCATACCTGTCTGCAGACTCTATAACCCCGTCCCCTGAATCCATACCTGTCTGCAGACTCTATAGCCCTGTCCCCTGAATCCATACCTGTCTGCAGACTCTATAACCCTGTCCCCTGAATCCATACCTGTCTGCAGACTCTATAACCCCGTCCCCTGAATCCATACCTGTCTGCAGACTCTATAAACCCGTCCCCTGAATCCATACCTGTCTGCAGACTCTATAAACCCGTCCCCTGAATCCATACCTGTCTGCAGACTCTATAACCCCGTCCCCTGAATCCATACCTGTCTGCAGACTCGTGACTTCTCCAGCAGGTACTGTTCTATCTTGGCCCCCTCTATGGCTCCTCTCTTGTTGAAGTGGATGTCGATGTATTTCCCGAAGCGGCTAGAGTTATCATTACGGATCGTCTTAGCATTGCCAAACGCTGCGGACAGACAACACAAAGCCCTCAACACTCACAACTAGAACTACTATAGGGTGCATTATTGTGTGTGTGTGTGTGTGTGTGCGTGCGTGCGTGCGTGCGTGTCCTACCCTCCAGTATAGGATTAGCCTCCAGGACCTGTTGTTCTATCCAGGAGTGTTGTCCACTGATGGCTGCTAGGAACTGGAGGATCAGCTTGGTGCTCTCTGTCTTCCCTGCTCCAGACTCACCACTGAGAACAAGCACGCACACACACACACACACACACACACACACACACACACACACACACACACACACACACACACACACACACACACACACACACACACACAAAATTAGATCTGACTTGGTGCTCTCACTCGCTTCTTTGAACAAACACACCCAAACACACACACTCCTCTCCCTCTCACAGACCTGATGATACAGCACTGGTCTCTGTTGTTCCTCTGCATGTTGAAGTAACAGTTGTCTGCGATGGCAAAGATGTGTGGAGGCATCTCTCCTATCTTCTTATTGGTGTACAGGCGGATCTGGTCAGCTGTGTAGATGGGCAGCACCTGGTAGGGGTTTACTGCCACCAGGATAGAGCCTGTATACGTCTGGAGGGGACGGGTGTAGAGGGCAAAGGGAGGACACCATATCAAAGATCCGACAAATGGAAAGCGAAGATGGGTCATGCAGTGCTGTGCAGTGCTGCAGTAGAGATGAGATGCACGTTAGTACATCAACTCCGCATTCTGTGATCAGGTTAAATGGACAGACACACAGGCACATTGCAGGAGGACAGTAGTACTTTATAGTGTGGCCATTCTCATTCACCTGCCACATGAAAATGAGGGGAGGATGAAGTCTGTGTGTACGTGTGAGTTGGGAGCAGAAGTGACGCGGGTTTCGTCTCTCAGATGCTGCAGTCAGTGACAACTGAGTATCAGTAACGGTCACTGGAGCCCCGACAGCCATGACGGAAATGGAGCAACACCAATACCTCATGCACATACACACACTCACACACACTCACAAAGACATACATACACTCACACACACTCACAAAGACATACATACACTCACACACACTCACAAAGACATACATACACTCACACACACTCACAAAGACATACGGACACTAACACATGCACTCATACACCCACACCCACAGACAGACACACACACACACTCACACTGGTGGTGAGTATGTCAGGCAGCCATGCATGATACCTCTGTACTTACTCTCCCACCACAGTTAGTCTACAGAAAGGAAGGAGGAGAAAACGAGAAAGAAAGAGAGAGGGGGAAGGAGGAAGAGGAGGGACAGAGAGTGAGGGAGGAAGAAGGGAGAGAAAGAGGTGAAAACCAAGACAAAAGCACAGGTTGACTGAGAGCAGGAGAGACTCAAACAGAGAGAGGGAAGGAAGAGAGAGAGAGAGAGAGAGAGAGAGAGAGAGAGAGAGGGAAGGAGAGAGAGAGAGAGAGACAGAGACAGAGAGAGAGAGAGAGAGAGAGAGAGAGAGAGAGAGAGAGAGAGAGAGAGAAAGACAGAGACAGAGAGAGAGAGAGACATAGACAGAGAGAGAGAGAGAGAGAGACAAAGAGAAAGAGAGAGAGAGAGAGAGAGAGAGAGAGAGAGAGAGAGAGAGAGAGAGAGAGAGAAAGACAGAGACAGAGAGAGAGAGACAGAGACAGAGAGAGAGAGAGCGAAAGAGAGAGAGACAAAGAGAAAGAGAGCGAGAGAGAGAGAGAAAACAGCGAGCTCCTAGCAGTAGTAGGATAATAGTTGCACTGCAGTAGTTGTATAGTAGTAGTGCAGTAGTACTCACATATATAAGGTGTTCTGTATATCGTATGAGCAGGTTGTATTACTATAGTAGTATAGTAGTAGTACAGTAGTAGTACTCACATATATAAGGTGTTCTGTATATCGTATAAGCAGGTTGCGGAGGATGCCGGCCTCGTTGAGGTCTCCCAGGCGGATCATGTCCTCCACCCCATGGATGGAGGTGGGGTGCATGGGCTTAATGTTGGTTGCATTCTGGGGGGATATCCAATGCTCCTGGAGAAAGAATGGGCTGTTTGTGTAGGGCTGGAACAAATGCCTGCAACATTTTGGCCACCCCAAATGATTATTTTGTGTGAATGTTGACAGAATGTTGGGTGAATGTGGTGTGAATGATGTGAGAACGTTGTAAGAAGGTTGTGGGAATGTTGTGTAAATGTGTTGTGTGGATGTTTGAGACTCACGTTTCCCTCATCATCCAGAACCTGTATCTGTCCAGAGTCACAGAGTTTGACCACGGCTCCGATGGGGACCACAAACTCCCGGCCCGCCTTCAGGTCCAACCACACATAGTCCCCCTAGGAGAGGAGATACACAACCCATCAAACCAACACAATACATGGGTTGTGTCCAAAATGGCACCGTATTCCTCATATAGAGCACTAGGTATGTAGGGAATAGGGCACCATTTGGGACAGAGCTAGTACATTTACAGGTCCACATATCGGGAGGGAGAGGGAGAGGGAGAGAGAGAAAGAGGGTAAAAGAGGGAGAGGGAGAGAGAGGTAGAAAGAGAGAGAGAGGGGGAAAGAGAGGGAGAGAGAGAGAGGTAGAGAGAGAGAGAGAGGGGGGGGGGGGGGAGAGAGATGGAGATATGGAAAGAGAGGGAGAGAGATGGAGAGGGGGAAAGAGAGGGAGAGAGGGAGAGAGAGGGAGAGGGGAGAGAGATGGCTAAGTATAATAAAAGCAGAAGGTGTATTGCAGACCTAGAAGAGGTGGTGATATGGTTGATAGAGAGGACGTCTTAGAGCAGTGCTGACAGGGTTCAGTGTCATAATCAACATCATACAATGACATCATCAATGTCACACATACACACCGCTGTGCATCAGGCCTAACAGCATCCCTTAGTGAATTATTACTTACCATATACCTCTGCTTCTTGTACCTGATTGCTTTTTAATATACAAACGATCTTTCTTTTGGGGACAATGCATTTTATTGTATCTTAAACATGGCTTCTATATGATAAATCAATTACAACACTGCCTAAGCTCCTCTGATAGCTCAACAAGATGACCTGCAATCCATTCACAATACTAAACACAGTCCTATACGTGCACACACACACACACACACACACACACACACACACACACACACACACACACACACACACACACACACACACACACACACACACACACACACACACACACACACACACACACAGTGTTGTAGTCCTACCGGTAGCAGTGTAGAGTGCTTGAAGACAGTGTTGACGTTTCGTACTAGAGCCCATTTAGCCTGGTCTTTCTCATACAGGTCCACATAGTCACGACGCTTGTACATCCTCACTGCTGATCCACACACACAGACAACCCTCAATGTCTTCCACTGGCCAAACCCCAGTCCTCCAGTACTCTATTCCTCACACACCTTCTCCCTCTCCCACCATCCAACCCTAATTTGCCCAGTAGTCCAGTCCTCAAGTCCTATACACATCCCACCAAGTCCACACCAGGTGGTCGCGAACGGTAATGTGATGTCACTTTCTGTCCTGGTGTGTTCTGATATCAAAGATGCAATGAATACTGGCTCTGCCTCTTCCTCTGTTCTTCTAAGTTTCAGAACATGAATGAGTGACAATAGAAAAATAACAATCCACTGTCCTCCGCGCCTCGGGCCAACACTGCTCCTACACAGAGTTACAAACAGCTGTCTGTCTGTGGAACAGGCTCAGACTCACACAGAGAGATAAAAACAACAACAGCAACAAAAGAGAGAGAAGGCTGTCTGTGTGACTGTCTGGAGGACCTCCTGAGATACACAGCTACAGGATGAAACAAGACCCCTGGGTAGACCTACTCCTCCTCTCCTCCTTCTTCCCTTCTCTCTTCTTTCTGTTCCACTGCTCCTGAAGAAACTGAATCTAGGTCCTGGTGTTTTGTCTGTCTGCTCTCATCTTCCTGATCGACTCACACCATCACTGCTCTCTCTATTTCTAATCATCCCTCTCTCCCTTTTCTCTCTCTCCGTCCCTCTCTCTCCGTCTTTCTCTCTCTCTACATGTCATTCCACAGCACATGTGATCAATGGTTCTGAATACCTGCTACAGCAGTGACAGCAAGGAGGAGTGGAGAGAGGGATGGAGGGGAGGGGTGTTGGGTAGAGAGATAGAGAGAGGGATAGAGAGAGGGATGGGGTCTGGGTGGTAGCATCATTCTGTGTGTTATATGTCTGTTTAATTAAGTAAATACCCCTCTGGCAAACGACCTGGGACTGGACTGAACACTACACCACAGAACACAGCTGTCACACACACACACGCACAATCACGCTCACGCAGGCAGGCAGGCAGACACACACACCTGTCACCAGGGCCAAAACCACTATCAGCAACCACAGTCTCAATAATTTATAAAACCTACCAGATCTGTGTCTCTGTATCCCCCTCCGTCTTTCTCCACCCCCTCTCTCTTTCTCTCTCATTCGAGCTCGCTTTTTCATTCATTCTCTCTCTCTCTCTCTCCCCCCGCCCTCCCCCTCTTTCTGTCATTCCTATATGCCTTATCAGATAGGTGTGTCTTACATCAGATAGGTGTGTCTTATTGTTGCCGCCCGTAGCATTGAATGCCAGGGAAGCCATAAAAAAAATGTTCCGCGTTGAGCTAAACTGAGTGAGCTCTACTGTGAATGGTCCTGGCGCAGTGTCAAGGGAAGCGGGTTTGGATTTGGCTTCACACCAATCACATCAAAAGCCAAATTACATTGACAGAGAAAACATGAATTGTTGCATCTCATTGTGTTGCTGTCCTCTGATGGTTAGCTAGCTAAAATTGGCCCATTCCCAAATTAGCCATGGATGGAGAGAAGGATTTAGACTTGTGGTTTTACTTAATTCTCCATACTCCATGATTATAATGGCGATTCTGATCCAACCATAAATTCATATATTGTGCCCCTGAGAGGATGGAAGTTCAATATGTAGCGAGATGTAGTAGGCTAATGTTAACTAGATGGCTCATTGTTGCACATGAAAGGAAGTTAGGCTAGCGAGCAAGCATTTTACGCAGGTAGCCTATGACAACAAAAACTAAAAGTGTGTAGGTTCTCTTTCAAGTATTCGTTTCGGTATTTCACTTATGAGATACGCCCCCAGCATATTCGTCAAAAGCCTTTATTATACTACGTGTAACGGTCGTTCTTTAGTTGGTCAGGGCGTGAGTTGGGGTGGGCATTCTATGTTTTGTGTTTCTATGTTTAGGTCAGTGGTAATTAGCCTTATATGGTTCTCAATCAGGGAAAGGTGTTTGACGTTTCCTCTGATTGAGAACCATATAAAGGTAGGCTGTTCACACTGTTTGTTGGTGGGTGGTTGTCTTCCGTGTTTGTGTCTGTGCACCACACGGGACTGTTTCGTTTGTTCGTTCGTTTTGTGTAGTCTGTACCTGTTCGTGCGTTCTTCGTGTATATGTAAGTTCTCTAGTTCAGGTCTGTCTACGTTCGTTTTGTTGTTTTGTATTTTCCGAGTGTTTTCCGTATTCAATTTTTCCTTAATAAATATTTCATCATGTCATATAACAACGCTGCGCTTTGGTCCAATCCCTACTCCTAGTAGGGATTGGACCAAAGCGCAGCGTTGTTATATGACATATATGACATATATGACATATATGACATATAAGACAACCACCCACCAACAAACAGTGTGAACAGCCTACCTTTATATGGTTCTCAATCAGAGGAAACGTCAAACACCTGTCCCTGATTGAGAACCATATAAGGCTAATTACCACTGACCTAAACATAGAAACACAAAACATAGAATGCCCACCCCAACTCACGCCCTGACCAACTGAACACATACAAAAACAAGAGAAAACAGGTCAGGAACGTGACACTACGCCAGCTATGACTGGCTGGACGTCGAGACGTGTGCGTCGGGGAGGGGCGTCCCTCCTATCCGATAAAAGCAGGATCTCTGAGTCATTCAAACACCTGTTTTCGCTTTTCATCAGAAAGCGTACCTCCACACGGCTGCATTTTGCCTCCAACTGCTCTTAAATGCTAGTAAAAATAAATGTACGCTCTTCAACCGATCGCTGCCCGCACCCGCCCTCCTGACTAGAATCACTACTCTGGACGGTTCTGACTTAGAATATGTGGACAACTACACATACCTACGTGTCTGGTTAGACTTTAAACTCTCCTTCCAGACTCACATGAATTAAGCATCTCCAATCCAAAATTAAATCTAGAATCGGCTTCCTATTTCGCAACAAAGCCTCCTTCTCTCATGCTGCCAAACATACCCTCGTAAAACTGACTATCCTACAGATCCTTGACTTCGGCGATGTCATTTACAAAATATGCTCTCGTTGGCTGGCCCTTGCTACATATCCGTCGCCAAACCCACTGGCTCCAGGTCATCTATAAGTCTTTGCTAGGTAAAGCCCCGCCTTATCTCAGCTCACTGGTCACCATAACAACACCCACCCGTAGCACGTGCTGCAGCAGGTATATTTCACTGGTCATCCCCAAAGCCAACACCTGCTTTGGCCGCCTTTCAATCCAGTTCTCTGCTGTCAATGACTGGAATGAATTGCAAAGTCACTGAGGCTGGAGACTTATATCTCCCTCACTAACTATAAGCACCAACTGTCAGAGCAGCTCACAGATCACTGCACCTGTACACAGCCCATCTGTAAATAACCCACCCAACTACCTCATCCCCATATTGTTATTTCTTTTGCACCCCAGTATCTCTACTTGCACATCATCATCTGCACATCTATCACTCCAGTGTTAATGCTAAATTGTAATTATTTCACCTCTATGGCCTATTTATTGCCTTACCTCCCTAATCTTACTACATCTGCACACTCTGTAAATATATTTTCTATTGTGTTATTGACTGTACGTTTGTTTATCCCATGTGTAACTCTGTGTTGTTGTTTTTGTCGCACTGCTTTGCTTGGCCAGGTCGCAGTTGTAAATGAGAACTTGTTCTCAACTGGCCTACCTGGTTAAATAAAGGTGAAATAAAATAAAAAATAAAATTACGGAATTAGCTAAATTGTCCACAGACGTGAGCTTACAACTCACTCAGTGTGCAGTGATGGCAAGTTTACTTTTCCTTCACCATAGAAAGAGGAAAATTATTTGAGGGAGGAACGGGTAGAGATGTGACACGGCTAACTCGTTTCATGACCAAGTTAGCTGTATCCAAACAGTGACTAGTCATTAGCAAGCTAGCCACCACGCTAGCTAGGTTTTGTGTTTTTACTTCGACAATAACAAAAAAATTACGCTACACCAAGCTATCTTTTATAATCTGTATTTTCGGATACGGTATCCGGCCATCACACGGAGATAACCCACTAATTGTTGGCTATTTTTCCGATAGCTAAAAACATAGTGTGATGGACATTTTTATGTTTGTGCTTTTCTAATGACCAATATCTGTGTACTATTCATGTGCTTTTCTAATAACCAATTTTTGTGTTTATGCAAGTGACTGATTGAATGAATCCTCACTATCAGTATCTGCAATTTAGCAGTACGCCCACAACCTTGTTTTGAGAAGGGGATATCTCAGTTTCAAAGTCTCAGGTTAGCGACAAGAAGCCTCATGAGGTATTGGTCTGTCACATTCATGACCCAGTATTGGTCAGTCACATGAAGGAAGCAAATGTAACTTGTCTGTATATAAGAGAACTAACGAAACTGCCCCGGGTGGAGCTCCTGATCGACATGTATACTTGGTGCATTGAGATAGTTGGAATCTATGGTGGAAAATTAATTACATTTAGACATACTATGCTGTTTTTACTTAGAGAATCGTCCGTTGTTATATGTTAGTGTTTTTTTGCTGATGCAGGCTTGTCTCGTGTGACAGTCAAGTCTGGGCGTACATATAAGAGTTGTTTGGGTGTGACATCCTGTTGTCACAATCTACAGGAATTTAGCTGTGTGGAAACTTGCAAGAAGGAACAGACAATAATGGCACTGTCAGCTTTCTTTAATCTGCACAGACACGCTAATCACCTTTACACACCATGTTTCACCCCTGTTTCAACACATTTAATAAACTGCCACATAGACAAAAGAGGTTGTACTTTCTATAAAATCATCCTATTTTTCCAACTTAATTGAGGAAAATAAGAACAATACAAAATGTACTGTCGCAAAGCTAACTAAAAAGCAGCATTACCCAAGAGAGGATGGCTTTCACTTCAGCAGTGATAAATTCCTGAACTTCTTTGAGGAAAAGATCATGATCATTAGAAAGCAAATTACGGACTCTTTTTTAAATCTGCGTATTCCTCCAAAGCTCAGTTGTCCTGAATCTGCACAACTCTGCTAGGACCTAGGATCAAGGGAGACACTTAAGTGTTTTAGTACTATATCTCTTGACACAATGATGAAAATAATCATGGCCTCTAAACCTTCAAGCTGCATACTGGACCCTATTCCAACTAAACTACTGAAAGAGCTGCTTCCTGTGCTTGGCCCTCCTATGTTGAACATAATAAACAGCTCTCTATCCACCGGACGTGTACCAAACTCACTAAAAGGGGCAGTAATAAAGCCTCTCTTGAAAAAGCCAAACCTTGACCCAGAAAATATAAAAAACTATCGGCCTATATCGAATCTTCCATTCCTCGCAAAAAAAATGTCAAAAGCTGTTGCGTAGCAACTCACTGCCTTCCTGAAGACTAACAATGTTCTTCGAAACGCTTCAGTCTGGTTTTAGACCCGATCATAGCACTGAGACTGCACTTGTGAAGGTGGTAAATTATCTTTTAATGTCGTCAGACTGAGGCTCTGCATCTGACCTCGTGCTCCTAGACCTTAGTGCTGCTTTTGATACCATCGATCAACCCCATTCTTTTGGAGAGATTGGAAATCCAAATCGGTCTACACGGATAAGTTCTGGCCTGGTTTAGATCTTATCTGTCGGAAAGATATCAGTTTGTCTCTGTGGATGGTTTGTCCTCTGACAAATCAACTGTAAATGTTGGTGTTCCTTAAGGTTCCGTTTTAGGACCACTATTGTTTTCACTATATATTTTACATCTTGGTGATGTCATTCGGAAACATAATGTTAACTTTCACTGCTATGCGGATGCCACACAGTTGTACATTTTGATGAAACATGGTGAAGCCCCAAAATTGCCCTCGCTGGAAGCCTGTGTTTCAGACATAAGGAAGTTGATGGTTGCAATTTTTCTACTTTTAAACTTGGCCAAAACAGAGATGCTTGTTCTAGGTCCCAAGAAACAAAGAGATCTTCTGTTGAATCTGACAATTAATCTTGATGGTTGTACAGTCGTCTCAAATAAAACTGTGAAGGACCTCGGCGTTACTCTGGACCCTGATCTCTCTTTTGACGAACATATCAAGACTGTTTCAAGGACAGCTTTTTTTCCATCTACGTAACAATGCAAAAATCAGAAACTTTCTGTCCAAAAAGGATGCAGAAAAATTCATCCATGCTTTTGTCACTTCTAAGTTAGACTACTGCAATGCTCTACTTTCAGGCTACCCGGGTAAAGCACTAAATAAACTTCAGTTAGTTCTAAACACGGCTGCTAGAATCTTGATTTGATCATATTACTCCAGTGCTAGCCTCTCTACACTGTCTTCCTGTTAAGGTAAGGGCTGATTTCAAAGTTTTACTGCTAACCTACAAAGCATTACATGGGCTTGCTCCTACATATCTTTCTGATTTGGTCCTGCCGTACATACCTACACGTACGCTACGGTCACCAGACGCAGGCCTCCTAACTGCCCCTAGAATTTCTAAGCAAACAGCTGGAGGAGGGGCTTTCTCCTATAGAGCTCAATTTTATGGAATGGTCTGCCTACCCATGTCAGAGACGCAGACTCGGTCTCAACCTTTAAGTCTTTATTGAAGACTCATCTCTTCAGTAGGTCCTATGATTGAGTGTAGTCTGGCCCAGGAGTGTGAAGGTGAACGGAAAGGCACTGCCCTTGATGTCTCTGCCTGGCCGGTTCCCCTCTTTCCACTGAGATTCTCTGCCTCTAACCCTATTACAGGGGCTGAGTCACTGGCTTACTGGTGCTCTTCCATGCCGTCCCTAGGAGGGGTGCATCACTTGAGTGGGTTGAGTCACTGACGTGATCTTCCTGTCTGGATTGGCACCCCCCCTTGGATTGTGCCGTGGCGGAGATCTTTGTGGGCTATACTCGGCCTTGTATCAGGATGGTAAGTCGGTGTTTGAAGATATCCCTCTAGTTGTGTGGGGGCTGTGCTTTGGCAAAGTGGGTGGGGTTATATCCTGCCTGTTTGGCCCTGTCCATGGGGTATTGTCGTATGGGGCCACAGTGTCTCCCGACCCCACCTGTCTCAGCCTCCAGTATTTATGCTGTAGTACTTTATGTGTCGGGGGCTAGGGTCGGTCTGTTATATCTGGAGTATTTCTCCTGCCTTATCCGGTGTCCTGTGTGAATTTAAGTATGCTCTCTCTAATTCTCTCTCTCTCTTTCTTTCTTTCTTTCTCTCTTTCTTTCTTTCTTTCTTTCGGAGGACCAGAGCCCTAGGACCATGCTTCAGGACTACCTGGCCTGATGACTCCTTGCTGTCCCCAGTCCAACTGGCCATGCTGCTGCTCCAGTTTCAACTGTTCTGCCTGCGGCTATGGAACCCTGACCTGTTCACCGGACGTGCTACCTGTCTCAGACCTGCTGTTTTCAACTCTATAGAGACAGCAGGAGCGGTAGAGATACTCTGAATGATCGGCTATAAAAAGCCAACTGACATTTACTCCTGAGGTGCTGACTTGTTGCACCTTCGACAACCACTGTGATTATTATTATTTAACCCTACTGGTCATCTATGAACATTTGAACATCTTGGCCATGTTCTGTTATAATCTCCACCCGTCACAGCCAGAAGAGGACTGGCCACCCCTCATAGCCTGGTTCCTCTCTAGGTTTCTTCCTAGGTTCTGGCCTTTCTAGGGAGTTTTTCCTAGCCACCGTGCTTCTACACCTGCATTGCTTGCTGTTTGGGGTTTTAGGCTGGGTTTTTGTACAGCACTTTGAGATATCATCTGATGTAAGTAGGGCTTTATAGATACATTTGATTAGATTTATAAAAGCTGAAAGCCAACTCTGTTTGTTGGGCTTTTAACTTGGAACTATTTGAGTGATTGTTGATTGCAACATTTTTGCAAATCTTATAATAAAGTTGTTGTTAGAAGTATCTACAGTCTCTCTCTTCTTTAGAATTTCCACCACAAACCTCTTCGGCGCTCTGATAAGGAAGGATGATTCATTTAAGATTGACTGAGTGTCCCTGTGTAGAATGGTCACGACAATAGCATCCAAGCTATGGCGACAAAAGCATCTCCCACTCTAAACAAGGAGAAGCTCCCGGCATTAATCTTCTCCTGTGGAAACAAGATATCGGCCAAGGACACCCACTCAGTGTGATCCACTTTCCTTGGGCTGCAACATGTAGGAAGCGTAAGTCTCCCCCAGCTCCTGTCCACACTGTGCCCTCTTCACTGTGAAGAGTCTCCGTTGCAGGCTAGCATGCCAAGCTAGCCTGAGTCAACATAATCCTAACACGGGGGCTGGCATCCAAAATGGCTAATCAGAGGTGGATATTGCCACAGGGAATCCTGGAGCAACGGCTTGCGCTAGCTGAGGTGACCAGCTCGACGCCATTGCCCCGCTGTTGGAGGACTCCAGCAACGACCTCGCGGCCTCCCTGCCGGGTTTCCTGATAGGAGACGACAACGACTCCATGGGGTTTTCCGACAGCCTCCTTTCGGAATCATTGTACGAAGACTCCTTCATCCCCTCAGGCCAGGCCACCAAGCCTCCTGCCAGGGAATCCAAAACCGGAGATGCAGGCAGGGCGCCATCCCCACCAGCTGTCGGTTTGGACCTGTGGGACGTGTGCAAATGCGCTGCGGATAAACTGGTGATTCCCTGGCCCAATGCAGTAGCGGAGACCACTACGTCCCGCTACGAGGGTAAGAGCCAAACGGGCAGCCAGGCACTTGATGAGGTTACCCATACCTGGAGTACACATTTCTACTCCAAGAACCTTGGCTAAGGTGGGTCGGTGTTGGACTGTGTTGACATGGAAGGGATTGGGCTTGCCCACATGACCCCGATCGAACCATGGTAGCTTCCCATCTACACCCCAACCAGAAGTCCTCCATGACCTCGACTGACCCCACTTTACCAACCAAGTACAAGCGCTTCCAGGCCTCCGTAACAGAGAAGGTCTACAGGTTGGTCGCCACAGCAATGGGGGCTCTCAGCACTGACTCCATGCTCTCGGCATACCAAGCTGAGCTACAAGAGGAGCTAGCGGTCACACCAGAGCCGAGTCTATGGGATGAGATCTGCATTGATACAGACCTCAACCTGCATCTGCTTAAAGCCATTGTCCAGGCGTCAGGAAGAGCAATGGGGCTCATGATATCCCAGGAGAGGGCGCAATAGTTCAGTCTATCCACGGTGTCTGACAGTGAGAAACTGAAGATCCTGGATGCTCCAGTAGACAATAAAGGTATTTTCAGTCCCACCGTTGAGAAGATGCAGAAATGGTGTGAGGAGAAGAGGAGGGAGGGTGAAGTCCTCCAACTCTGTCTTCCCTGGAAGATACAGCCCAGTGCCTCCCCGGTGCCTCGCCGCACCTTCGCCCAACCTGCATCAGTTCGAACCCCTTCAAACTTTAAGATCCCCAGACGCCCAGCCCCCCAGTCTGCTAGCCCAGCGCAGCAGATAACTTTGGACCCTAAAGGACCCTGGTCTAAGAAGCCTCCCATCCCACCCATGGCCCAAGGAGACATTCGGTTCCTAACCCCACCCAGGGAGTAATGAGGAAGAAGCGGATAGCCTAGCGATGTCCCCATAACCAGAGAGGCGGGAACGGGCCTCCTCCAAGCGCTGTTCCATCTCCTCCACCAATCCTGTTCCAGGGTGCAAGTTCCCAGGAACCCCAGTATTCTTTCTGGCATACGGTGGTCACAGAGTACACCATAAAGAGGTGAAGAGACAATGTTCAGGTTGATGCTCCTACCTCTTGTCTCACAAACACTCCCCAATGTCAGTTCACATAACAAAATGTTACCACTAGCACAACCAAGCTACAGGCCAAGGGTGCAGTCAGACATGTTGTTTCTCACAAAATCAAAACAAACAGGGTGCCTCCCTATAACACCGCCAGAGGGAACAATCGCTCCTTCTGTGGTGATAGGCCACATGAGCACTCTCCTGGTGGGGCCAGCCGAGCATGCGCAGTGCGTCGAGGACTGTCGTACACCATCTCCCCAACAGAAGGTGATGCTGCACAATCTGTGGGGTGAAGCCTCGTCATCCCTCTCTCGGAGAGGAGAGAGAACTGGCGGGCATACAGTCTCAAATTGGTTACAGGGCACGATAGACAAGAGATACAGACTTCAATTCGCTGTCACCCCACCTCGATTCAAAATAATCAAACATACTCAGCCTCAGGGGGAATCAGCGATGGTCCTCCGGGAGGAAATCACATCGCCAATTGGGAACAGGGAAATAAGAATTGTTCCTCCTGAACAAAGCTGTTTTTACTCAAGATTTTTCCTGGTTCCAAAAAAAGGGGGGCGGTATATGCCCGATCCTAGATCTTGAACATGCACATGAGAAAGTACACGTTCAGAATGTTGACACACACTGCTCTGCTACATTCTGTGCGCCCAAGCGTCCACTGTGTCCACGGTTCGTGTCCGTTGACCTGAAGGAAGCTTACTTTCACATCTCAATATACCCTCCTCACAGGAAATTTCTAAGATGAGCTTTTAAGGCATAATCTACGAATTTCTGGTCCTCCCTTTCGGCCTCTCACTTTCACCTCGGGTTTTTACGAAGTGTACCAAGGCAGCCATAGCCCCACTCAGGGAGAGGGACATTCGGCTGATGACATACATAGACGATTGGCTGCTGTACGCTCAATCATGACAGAATGTCTTAGAACACAGTCAGCTGCTCTTGGAACACCTGACATTTCTAGGTTTCAGAATAAACACAGGATATATCATTCTGATTCCCACACAGACAATCTCTTTCCTAGGTCTAACGTTAAATTTGGTATCATTCAAAACTCACCTCTCAGTGGAACTTATAAGAACATTCCAGACTTGCCTAGTACTGTTTCGCAGATTGAACCTGGTCTCTTTCAAAACATGCCTGAGGCTCCAAGGTTTGATGGCATCGACTTTAGTAGTCATTCCATTAGGACGATTGAATATGAGAGGGTTTCAACACTGGGTCTCTTCGCTAGGTCTGTGCCCAAAACGCCACAAACATCAGCGTGTACAGATCTCCATAGATTGCACGGTGGCATTGCACTCCTGGAGACACCCAACATTTCTGTCACAGGGTGTCTAGATGGGAACTGTTTAAGCCAGAACAATTATCACAACGGATGTATCGCTCTCAGGTCGGGGTGCGACCTACAAGGGCAGAACGGTGAACAGGATGCGGGGACCCCATCTCTGTTCTACTCAAATAAACTGCCTCAAACTCATTGCAGTGTCCTTAGCATTAAAGTTGTTTCTCCCATTTCTGGAAGGTCGTCATGTTCTAGTCAGAACAGACATTACCACCATTGTGGCAAGGGGGACTGCAATCCTCTCACTTACACACACTGGAACACAGACTGATTATGTGGAGCAGTGTGCAGTGCTGAATCTGGAGGCAGATTTACTCTTCAGGGGAAACCCTCTGAAAAAAAAGAACAGTGGACAGTGTATTCTCCATCGATCCAAACCTGATTGGCTCTATATGGGGAGCTTCCACTCCCCATATAGAGCCAATCAGGTTTGGATGCACTTCGGAATTCCTGCAGTGGATCGTTTTGCATCGATGGAGAATACACAGTGTCCACTGTGTCCACTGTTCTTTTCCCTGAGGCATCAGGATGCACCGATGGGAGTGGACGCGTAGCGCAGCATTGGCCAGAAAAACACTGGCTAGCAGAGATCACTTAACTACTATGTGGCCAACCGTGGTCCCTCCCTTTGTGTCGGGACCTACTGTGCCAAGACCGCAGGGAGATTTTTACTCCTCACCCAGAACTGTTGGCACTCTGGGCCGGGCCCATGAACGGTTCTACTTGAACACTGCCGGGCTTCCGCGAAATGTCCTTTGACTATTCAGAGTGCTGAACCACCAGGTTCCTTTATGATTGTAAATGTCACGTGTTTGAGGAACGGTGCACTAAGTCACAGACAGAGTCCTTCCAGTGCTCTGTCCCGGTAATTCTGTCATTTCACAGGAATTATTAGAGAAAGGAAAGGCTTTTTCTACTGTTAAGGTATATCTGGCAGCCATTAAGGCTTGTCATGTGGGTTTTGGGAGCACGACAGTGGGGAAACACCCCCTTGTAACCCGTTTTATGAAGGGTGCACGCCGTTTGCGTCCGGTGTCCAAACATCTTGCCCTGTCATGGGACTTATCAGTTGTTTTAGATGCTCTATGCCATCAGCCTTTTGAGCCCCTGGATCAGGTGGGTCTTAAGATGCTTTCATTTAAGACTATTACTAGGACTGGCCTCCACCAAGAGTGTAAGTGACATTCACGCACTCTCAGTGCACTCGTCATGTGCACAGTTTGCACCCAGTAATGATAGTAGAGTATCATTGCGGCCTAACCCCGCCTTGATTCCCAAGGTAATTAACCTATCTTTGATGTGTCTTCCCCTTGAGAGGACAGTTTTTATCTCCCACCGTGTTCCTCTTCGAAACATCAACGGTTGATTAAGTTGTGCCCAGTACACGATATGCAGATCTACATGGAGAGGACTAAGGGGTTTATTTGTCACATGCGCCGAATACAAGTGTAGACCTTACCGTGAAATTATTAACTACAATGCAGTTCAAGAAATAGAGTTAAGAAAATATTTACTAAATAAACTAAAGTAAAAAAAAAAAAAAAAAAGTAACACAATAAAATGACATAACAATAATGAGGCTATATACAGGGGGTACCGGTATCGAGTAAATGTGCGGCGGTACAGGTTAGTCGAGGTAATTTGTAGATGTAGGTAGGGGAAGGGCCTTCCGAGTGGCACAGTGACCTACGGCACTGAATCGCAGTGCTAGCTGTGCCACTAGAGAATTTGGGTTTGACTCCAGGCTCTGTTGTACCCGGCCGTGAGATCCATGGGGCGGTGCACAATTGGCTCAGTGTCGTCCGGGTTAGGGGAGGGTTTGGCCGGCAGGGCTCTCCTTGTCCCATCGCGCACTAGCGACTCCTGTGGTGGGCAGAGCACAATGCACGCTGGCACGGTTGCCAGGTGTACGGTGTTTCCTCCGACACATTGGTGCGTCTGGCTTCTGGGTTAAGTGAGCATTGTGTCAAGAAGCAGTGCGGCTTGGTTGGGTTGTGTTTCGGAGGACGCACGACTCTCGACCTTTGCCTCTCCCGAGTTTGTACGGAAGTTGCAGCGATGAGACAAGACTAACTACCAATTGGATACCACGAAATTGTGGAGAAAACAGGTACAGAATATGTAGGTAGGGGTAAAGTGACTATGCATAGATAATAAACAGCGAGTAGCAGCAGTGTACAAACAAGAGGGGGGGTTCATGTAAATAGTCTTGGTGGCCATTTGATTAATTGTTCAGCAGTCTTATAGCTTGGGAAGTTGTTAAGAAGCTTTTTGGACCTAGACTTGGCGCTACGGTACTGCTTGCCATGCGATTGCAGAGAGAACAGTCTATGACTTGGGTGACTGGAGTCTTTGACAATTGTTAGGGCCCTCCTCTGACATCGCCTAGTATATAGGTCCTGGATGGCAGGAATCTTTGCCCCAGAGATGTATGGGGCTGTACACACTACCCTCTGTAGCTACCCTCACCAAGCGGTGATGCAACCGCTCAGGATGCTCTCGATGGTGCAGCTGCAGAACTTTTTGAGGATCTGCGTATCCATGCCAAATCTTTACAGGCTCCTGAGGGGGAAAAGCTGTTGTCATGCCCGCTTGATAGTTTGTTGGTGATGTGGACACCAAGGAACTTGAAACTCTCGACAGGCTCCACTACAGCCCCGTCGATGTTAATGGGGGCCTGTTTGGCCCTCCTTTTCCTGTAGTGCACAATCATCTCCTTTGTCTTGCTCACATTGAGGGGGAGGTTGTTTTCCTAGCACCACACTGCCAGGTCTCTGACCTCCTCCCTATAGGCTGTCTCATCGTTGTTGGTGATCAGGCCTACCTACCACTGTTAAGTCAGCAACCTTAATGATGGTGTTGGAGGGGACTAAGAACGCACCCCTGAGGGGACCCGGTGTTGAGGATCAGCGTGGCAGATGTGTTGTTGCCTAACCTTACCACCTGTGATCAGTTGTTTGTTTCCTGGGCGAAACCTTACACGGGTAAATTCCTCACTAAACAGCGCCTCTCCCACTGGATAGTGGGGTGTATCACTTTGGCCTACGCAAGTAAGGGTCTTCAGTCTCCTGCTGGCCTACGTAGTGTAATAAAGGCTTCTGACGAATACGCTGGGGGAGTATTCCATAAGTGAAATAACTCACTCATACTATCAGAGAACCAGGGTTACGGTATGAAAGAGTCAAAGGCAGTTTTGGCAACATGGAAGAGAGGAGGATGGCATTGGCATCTCTCTACAATTAGGGTGAGTCAACACACTCACACCAGTACCAGGGACAGCCACATCATATTTAACTTATGTTGATTGGACTAAATCGTTTTTTGTATATTTTAGTTGTTACTGTATTAGATTAAGCATACGTGATTTGATGATGTTGAAATGTTGAAGTTAAAATGGTGCTGAAATAGTGGAGGCAGCTGCTGTTTTCTTTGCGACTTGCAGTAACTTTCTGTGGTTCTGAATCAGTAGTTGTTTAGTACTCCAAAAATGTTGGAAATATTAACTTACTTGTCCATGCTGTAGGTCATGTAACTAACAGTTTGTTAGTCATGTTTGGCAGACTTCACTGGACAGATGTTGCTCTCCGGTTTTGTAATGGAACACAGGTGTTGTTGAATTTATTCTGCCACGGTTTATTCTTATGTCTTGGCCTTAGGCCTGTATATCACGGTCGCAAGGCATATGAACTAAGCAATTATCACAACACAGGTTGTAATATGGCAATTTCTTCCTGGCTTAGTTTCCCCTGTGGATTTACCCACACACCTCTGCTGAGTAGGATAGCAATAGTAATATTAATGTGGGACAATTCTATTAAATTCTATTCAGCATCAGGGTTGAGTCTTTCTGTAGCTTTGAGATGGACATTGTAGCGATTGAAGGGGAACAGCCACAACATCACGAACCAACAATATAAAACCAATCAAGAGCCTCTTGAATTCTATCTTTACCAACTTAACCACAGAGCACCTGGGACCTGCGCAGCACCTGGGACAGGTATCAGGATTGGACACGGGCACAATAGGGGACGGTGTGCGGCGTGACGATGATGTAGCGTCAGAGTTGACGGTCACACTGTGAGGACATTCGCCATCTAGTCACATGACGCAGGCGTCCGACTCTCTTCCCAGTCCCAAGTATGGGTAGCTGCAGCCCAATATGGCAACCGGAGCATGGGCGAGTGGGTGTGTCGAAAGCAGTGGGTGTATGGACAGCGAATCAGCTAATTGGGCAGATTAGTATCCACTTAATACCATTTTGCGTAGCTGATTGGACTGCATGACGAGTCGATAAGCCTGCGACCAGTGTTGTATGGAGATTCCTGCCGACCTTACGACTCAATCATACCGAGAGTGTCATTGCATTTTGGTACACCAGAATTACATTCATTTCCAATGGAACGCTGCGTTAGCCTTGCAGCATTGCGATATGCAGAGGCAGTTGCAGTGCATTCTGTGTGGTGCATAAGTTGGATTTATTGAACGTATTTATTTCATTTTTTATTTCACCTTTATTTAACCAGGTAGGCTAGTTGAGAACAAGTTCTCATTTACACCTGGCCAAGATAAAGCATAGCAGTGCGACACAAACAACAACACAGAGTTACACATGGAATAAACAAACATACAGTCAATAACACAATAGAAAGTCTATATACAGTGTGTGCAAATGAGGTAAGATAAGGGAGGTAAGGCAATAAATAGGCCATAGTGGCAAAATAATTACAATTTAGCAATTAAACACTGGAGTGATAGATGTGCAGAAGATGAACGTGCAAGTAGAGATACTGGGGTGCAAAAGAGCAAAAAAAACATAACAGTATGGGGATGAGTTAGTTGGATGGGCTATTTACAGATGGGCTATGTACGTGCTATGGGTGGGTGCTGCTATGGTGACCAGTGAGCTGAGATAAGGTGGGGCTTTACCTAGCAAAGACGTATAGATGACCTGGAGCCAGTGGGTTTGGCGACGAATATGAAGCGAGGGCCAGCCAACGAGAGCATACAGGTCACAGTGGTAGGTAGTATATGGGGCTTTGGTAACAAAATGGATGGCACTGGGATAGACTGCATCCAATTTGCTGAGTAGAGTGATGGAGGCTATTTTGTAAATGACATCGCCGAAGTCAAGGATCGGTAGGATGGTCAGTTTTACGAGGGTATGTTTGGCAGCATGAGTGAAGGATGCTTTGTTGCGAAATAGGAAGCCGATTCTAGATTTAATTTTGGATTGGAGAGGCTTAATGTGAGTCTGGAATGAGAGTTTATAGTCTAACCAGACACCTAGGTATTTGTAGTTGTCCACATATTCTAAGTCAGAACCGTCCAGAGAAGTGATGCTGGACAGGTGGGCAGCGATCGGTTGAAGAGCATGCATTTAGTTTTACTTGCATTTAAGAGCAGTTGGAGGCCACGGAAGGAGAGTTGTATGGCATTGAAGCTCGTCTGGAGGTTAGTTAACACAGTGTCCAAAGAAGAGAATCACCAGCAGCAAGAGGGACATCATTGATGTATACAGAGAAAAGAGTCGGCCCGTGAATTGAACCCTGAGGCATCCCCATAGAAACTGCCAGAGGTCCGGACAACAGGCCCTCCGAGTTGACACACTGAACTCTGTCTGAGAAGTAGTTGGTGAACCAGGCGAGGCAGTCATTTGAGAAACCAAGGCTGTTGAGTCTGCCGATAAGAATGTGGTGATTGACAGTCGAAAGCCTTGGCCAGGTCGATGAAGACGGCTGCATAGTATTGTCTTTTATTGATGGCGGTTATGATATCGTTTAGAACCTTGAGCGTGGCTGAAGTGCACCCATGACCAGCTCGGAAACCAGATTGCAAAGCGGAGAAGGTACGGTGAGCATCAAAATGGTCGGTGATCTGTTTGTTAACTTGGCTTTTGAAGACCTTGTGAAGGCAGGGTAGGATAGATATAGGTCTGTAACAGTTTGGGTCTAGAGTGCCTCCCCATTTGAAGAGGAGGGATGACCGCGGCAGCTTTCCAATCTTTGGGGATCTCAGAAGATATGAAAGCGAGGTTGAACAGGCTAGTAATAGGGGTTGCAACAATTGCAGCGGATAATTTTAGAAAGAGAGGGTCCAGAATGTCTAGCCCGGCTGATTTGTAGAGGTCCAGATTTTACAGCTCTTTCAGAACATCGGCTATCTGGATTTGGGTTAAGGAGAAATGGGGAGGCTTGGGCAAGTTACTGTGGGGGGTGCAGGGCTGTTGACCGGGGTAGGGGTAGCCAGGTGGAAAGCATGGCCAGCTGTAGAAAAATGCTTATTGAAATTCTCAATTATCGTGGATTTATCGGTGATGACAGTGTTTCTTATTCTCCATGAACTTTACAGTGTCCCAGAACTTTTTGGAGTTTGTGCTACAGGATGCAAATGTCTGATTGATGTCTACATGAACTAATATTGATAACCATCTAGATGTCACCTTGATACACGCACATACTACTCTCAATGGGGAGGGCATGAAGAGTAACAACACCAGGACATTGTGCCCTTCACTCCAGCTTGACAAGCACTACTGTCCGGCAACGGCATGGGAAGT